>NC_142131.1:50202500-50510000 GCF_024610735.1 Ursus americanus | reverse complement strand
CTCAGATCAGAGAAAAAATTCAGTATGGAGCTGCCAAACTGGCAGCTTTCCTAGTGCTGAAATCGGTGTGAATTTGTCGAACTTTTTGCAAAGAAATTTAAAAACATTGGAAATTATGTAACTTGGCTTTGAGAAACATTTTTTCTCCTTTTGGGGATATTAGGCCTCTCCTCTCTGTCCAAAGAAATGTGCCCATCTGAACCTAGCCCAGAATGGGCCTCACACCTTATTCCTGGCCCAACACCCACGGTAGATTTTTCTCACTGCTCATGGGACTCTTACTCAGTGTGTTCAGATAAGCAGCTGGAAGGATCTTGGCAGCCATTACATATCAGTAGTAGCCGAAACCTCTGTGCTGCTTGTGTCTGAATGTGAGTCCCATACATGATTCAAAATTTTCCAGTATGCACATTAAAGAAGTAAAAAGGGACAGGGGAAATTCGCTTTGATGATATATTTTACTTAACCAAACATATCCAAAGTATTATCATTTTGGAGGGGAATCACTATTAAGACATTAATAAGATACTTTACATTCATATTTTCATACTCAGTCTTCAAAACTGGTGTGCATTTTAATACTTAAAACACACCTTCCTTTGCACATTTGAAGTGTTCAAGGGACACATGGGCACAGTAGCTCCTGTGTTGGACAGCCTGGTTCTAGATTTTATCTCAGGACCTGGAAACCACTTTTCTTCCTTTGGTGGCCAAACCCCTGAAGTGCGAGCAGGGGCTGAATCAGGGAGAGACGAGAGAAAGCCCACGCAAGTCAGGCTGGCTCCTGCAGAGAACAGGCCTCAGGCAGCAGGAACCGCCTTGAAAAAGTGGGAATGTCTGTGAGCCAATAAATACTATCACATGTTGCATATGAGCGTTGTAGAGGAAAAGTCTATGATCGAAGTGAAAAACATTCTTTCAATGCAGCTTTTGCTTTACGAATAAAGTTGGAGATCTCAAGAGTCGTATGCACAGAATTCTGGCACTTAGAGAAGATTGCGGGAGAAAGCAAAGCCTGCAGAATGTCAGAACTGGATGAAATTTTGAGGCCACGTTTACGCGTCTGGAAACTAAGACACACAGAATTTAAGGGGCTTTACCAGCCAGCAGCTGGGTAGAGGCAATGCCTGGTGTAAGACCTTCTCCCAAATCCTCACCGGAACAGTGACCCCTTCGCGCTCGATCACTCAGTGACCCAACATGAGGAACGAACACAACGACATCAGAGGAATATACAACTAATTTTAAGGCTGCATCTGCATAGAATGAGTGGAGACCTAGGTATCTTGTGGCTAACCTCATCAATGCGAACAAACAAATAAATTCTTATAATAATTTTTTTTTTTTTGGAGGTTGGGGTGGAGGTGGGTATTGGTTTCCTTCCTCAAATGTGCTTATTTTTACCCTGGTCAATTTATCCAAGCAACAGTTACTTTGCTCTATGCTACGGAGGAAAAACTTTTAAAAAAGGAAGAAAGAGAGAGAGAGAGATACACAGAGAAAGTAAAAGAAGGAATAAGGGCACATCTTTGGATAAAGGAGGCCAAATAAAACTGTCCCGTGAGGGCTGGGCTGCCCTTCCCACCCACCCCATTTTGCTCGACTTCACGACCTTGAGGGTTTCCTTTAACCTCAAGAACCCAGGAGTCTAAGATCTGTTTGCCACTGCCTCCCAGAACTCAGGGCAGGAGGGAATGTTTCGGGGTCTGAGCAATTTTTGAAGGGAAAAAACTAGAAGCAGATGATTTAATTACCAACCCTTGAACCAATTTATTTTCGGCAGCAACGACAAAGTCGTACAAACCAGTGACACGAGTCAAGTGATTACTGTTTAAATGTGAGAGCTGAAGAGGAGAGAGAAAGGCGGAGGGGAAAAAAAAAAAAGAAAAAGCTCTGACTTCATATTATGGCTTCAGGCCAGACTGCAAAGAAGGAATCTGTGAAATTCAAGGTCCTTGAGTCCTATTATTTCTCTTTGCTATTATTTCTGAAACAAGACCTGGGCGAAATCAATTCAGATTCAGAAAGAATATTACTTTAATTTTCTACATAAAATTGCCAGGAAGTCTGAGTTAGAAGAGGGGAAAAGACAAATGACTATCACCCTAGCAGAAATTAAAGGAATAAATTAAATGAAGCAAAGTACATTTATATTACCAAAACTCTGGTCATGAGACAAAACACATCTTTTGGCACAAACTCCTAGGGGTTTAAAAAACAAACCATCAACACAAATGATGAGGTAACGCCCCTGAAAATAAACTCTCTTGAGTGTTAGAAGACCGGTACTAGATCGAAAAGAATTCGTGTTATTTTGATGCAAATGTACCCATAAAGCTTTTAATTAGACTTCATCCCAAAATACGAGATTTTCATAAAAAAAAAGCTTCTATTTCCCCTTCTCAAGTAACTGACACACAATTTTTGAAACATGGGAAAGCTCTCGGGAACATCATTCTGCCTAACAATGATGAAATACTGACTTTTCCCATCCTACTTTCAGAGTGGGTTTTCCACTAACCATAAATTCAATCCGCCTCTAATTCAATCTCTACCAGATGTTGAAAGAACAGCAAGGAATCTGAGGAAGCTGGTGATAACACACATATGAGTCTTCCCTGCAGAGATATTCAAGTAGCTCAAAGTCTGGTGGGACCATCTCGCTGCTCGTAAGCTTTCTGCATTTTAAGGGACTTTAGATTTTATGCTTTGCATATTCCTCCTTCCCTCTTGGTTAGCAGAAACCTTTCTAGAATTTGTTCAGGCTGAATTGCTGGCATGGTGAGATCAGTCCAGATAGTCTGTGGCTGTTTGTACAACACAGACAGACGTTTCCATGGTTCTCCCCTTTGTAGGTAAATACCAGTCTATTCTCTGCGTGGAGAAGCAGATAGTGTTGATTTTTGGCATTCAATTCAATAAAAATGTTGAGTGCTTATTCGGTGACCAGCCATGCTAGATGCTGTGTCTATGAGTGTCCACATGTTCCATGTGGTGAGCTTACAATCTGGAGATCAAATGGCTCTATTTCATATCGCCTTTTTTTTTTTTTTTGGACCCATGCACTAACCTTATTTTCTCTTAGGTACACAAAATTCATGGGCTGCGCAACTGGGGCAGGCGTATCTCCTCTTGGTTTGGATATATTCAGAATTTCTGTCCTTCATAAAAACTGACCTTCCCTAGGTCTCATTCTCTCCAGATTTTGCTCTCTAGTGACAAGAGCTAGTTTGATCCATGATCTCCCAGAGCTAGAAGGAATCATAGCTCACACAATCCAATGTTCTCATTTTAGATACGGGGAAAGGGAGTCCCAAAGTGGCTCAACAAATATTTAATAAGTATTTACTTGGGGCCAGCGACTGTGCCGGCACCTGGGGCTGCGCATCAGAGTAAGTCGAGATTCCTACCATGATTACTTTGTTGGGATATAATTACAAATAGGTAATTGGGATACTTTAAGTGCAAAGAGGATGGTATGTTTAGGGTATTATGGTGCTCACAGGGAGGACGCAGATGGGGGCTTCTTGGATGTGATGTCTAGGCCAAGTTGTAAAGGATGAGATGGGATTGGCAAGGAAAAGGCTGGGTGAGGAGAGGCAAAGGGACTCTGCAGGGAAAGGCATGAGCAAAGTCATGAACAGACTCAGCTTGGTGTGTGTGAGTCTAGAACCCTGGTCTCTTCCTTATGAGCCTAACACCCCACTGACCACACCAGACTGCCTCCATGGACTCATGGGAAGCAAATGCCTGGAGAAGGCCCTAAGTGATTTCCCTGATTTTGTGGCCATCTGCTATTTTTGCCTGGTGGGCATCCATTTCTGATGATAACAAGCACTTCGATTTCTTTTTTGGGGAACCATCTCTATCCCACACTTATCTGAGATTTCAAAGGAGGCTGACCCCTGCCCCAAGGCTTCAGGGGTTGGTACCTGACCCGGCTCTAGCTAATCAATATATTCTATCCTCCTAGGAAAGTGACTAGCGCAGCAATGTGCATATGAACCAGGCCAGGCCAATGAGACTCAGTCCTACCATGGATTTGTTTTCATTTATGTGAATCCCTTTTTTAGCTTGAGACTCTTTCATCAACTATTGGAAGGTTCCTAACATGCAAATCAAGAAACATTTCTGAAAGCTTTCTATGCCACAGGCATTGTTTTAGGAGAGAATTTACATGGAGATTCCAAATGCTATGGCACAGGCATAGACCAGGACATTTGGGAGCTTAGATCTCATGGATAGCTGTTTTCTACTTTGGCCAGTCCTAAAAGCCAGCCCGGACCTCTAGATCCAACTGACCACGGCAACATAAACTTATTAAAAGATTAGTCTTGTGAAATTTCTGGCTTCCTTGTCACGTGGGATGAGGCTTAGGGGACTTCAGTGGCTCGGTCTCCTATGGGTGGTGACCCATTTCTCTCTTCTTATCTGAATCATAGGCCTTGGTACTGAGAATGCCACTCAATGATTACTGGTTGAGTGGAGAAGGACTGAGTGACTGAGTGAGCCCTGTCCCTGGTCCCTCTACACTGTTGTTTGAGTTCTTAAGGAGCAGAGCAGTTGTCCTGATAGAAAGGGGGGCAGTAGGGGCTGAGTTTTCCCTCTGAGATTACACCAGGCAGCAGTGATGCTGAGGTTTGGAGGGGGTTTGTAGATGTGAAGACTGGGGAGGGGTAGGACCCAGCACCAACCGAGACCTCTAGGAAGGCAGCAGAAGCTGTGTTCCTGGCCATTCCCTGACTGCCACTAAAGAAACATTTGGAAAACCCGGGAAGGCGCAAGGAAGAACAGAAATGTTGCCAGAGTCCCACTCTGCAGAGCTAACTTCTGTTAACAGTTTTGTGTGTATTGACTTCTAGGCTTCTTTTCCACTCAAATACATTCATGCCCACCTCTAAGTGTATGAACACACAGAGACACCCAGGGCACTGGGAACTGCCTCTGTTTCTTTATCCCTGGCTTTTTCTACTGCACAGAGTATCCTAGGCATTTCCCTCATATGCAAAGTATTCTTAAGCCTGCTGGATTAACCTCCAAACAGTTCCAAGATGCCCTTATCTGACTCCCACGTTTCTAAGTCTGTGCCAGCTGCCTGAGAGCAGTTTTCTCTTGGCCACTATTTCAGGGGAACATCTGCTGGCTGCCTCTTTCTCCTCCTTCTGCAGCAGCCAAGCGATTTATTGACCCCAAGAAAAAGCCCAGGGCCAGGATCAGGAACAAGCCCTAGGGACAGGAGGATGGGGAAGTGCCTTGCTAATTCCAAACAAGTATGGAAAGCTAGTAGCAGTACTGTTCATACACTTGTTGATGATGACTCAAACGCAGATCTGATCTCACCATCCGCCCCTTGCTTAAAAATGCCCAGTGGCCGCCCATTGCTTTTAGGACGACTACCTAAATCCTTGTCACTGGGGGACGCTGAGTGGTTTGGCCCCTGAGGACCTCCCTGGCACCCTCTCCTCTGTCTGCCCTTGTGGCCCAGACTTTCTTTCTCATTCCTAGCACGGTTAGTTTCTTTTGGGCCTAAGGGACTCTTCTTCTGCCTCTTCTGACTCTCCTTTCAATCCTGGACGACTATTTAAAGTCCTATTTATCGGGGCGCCTGGGTGGCACAGCGGTTAAGCATCTGCCTTCGGCTCAGGGCGTGATCCCGGCGTTATGGGATTGAGCCCCACATCAGGCTCCTCTGCTATGAGCCTGCTTCTTCCTTTCCCACTCCCCCTGCTTGTGTTCCCTCTCTCGCTGGCTGTCTCTATCTCTGTCAAATAAATAAATAAAATCTTAAAAAAAAGAATAAAGTCCTATTTATCCTTTAGCCCCAGCTCCACCAAAATTTCTTCAGGGAAGGTGCCCTTAGGATCAGTGCCCTGGTTTGGTTCCGTGTATCTGCCCTTCACTGCACTCACTGCGCTGGGATTTGCAAATGCCTATCACCCTATGTGACGGCTTCCTTGAATCTCTGTCTTCTATGGGACTGCAAATTTTATGAGGGCAGAGATGGTATCTGTGCTGCTCCCTGGGTAATCTTCAGTGCCTGGGTCAGCACTGAACATATATAGTAAGTTCTCAAGAAATCAGTGTAGGAAGAATAATGTCATTATTGTCATTTTGTTACAGGATTTTGTGTCCCCTTTGTGCCCACGGTTCTCGGTCATGCCGCTTCGCAGAATGAAGCAGTAGACCACACGAAGAGTGGTGGGCAGCAAAGCAAAGTTCATTAAGCAAGAGTACAAAGCTCCTGGAGAGGGAGGGGACCCGAGTGGGTTGCCCCCAGAGCTTCTAAGTTTAGGGGTTTTTATGAGCTCTTTTTGCAGAACTTTCTTAAGCAATCAGGGTGTGCTGAGTCGTGCCAATCAGGGCTTTGATCACATATCTGTCGACCTATTAAGTCAATGTCCACGTGCTGATGATCTTTTTTTTTTTTTTCTGACATCTGGGGGCTTAGGTCTTAACTGCCCCCTGCCTGTGATATTGACAAATGCTTTTGTGGTTAATTGTCTTATTTTAGGACGTTTTGCAGAAGTCATTTCTGCAAAGGCTGCAAAGCAGAATGTCAGTGCAGTCCTGTCTAAGCTGCAAAACAGGATGTCAGAGCTATTTTATTTTGGCTGTCCTGACTCCATATTTTCTTGTTGGGGACCCTGGCCCTGATTACCTACCTGTCCAACTAACTCCTAACAGCTTGGGTGGGAGGGGAGGCAGGGAGGCACACAGACAGGAATGGGCTTCATTGCTGCCCCTCTTTCTTCTCGCCTCTCTTCACTTGCCACCAACTCTGGCAATTTTTCCAGCATCCCCTTTTCCCCTGCAAAACCCCAGAAAGGACTCCAAACCCCTTGGTCTTGCTTCCCTTCTCTATTTGCCTGCCAGAAACAGGAAGCAGGAGGGAGAGGGGTCGGGACCACAGGGTTTTGTTTCTAAAACACAAAGATGACCCAAACTGTCCAGAGGACCCTGAGGGTACTGGAGCAAGCAGAGACCTCACACTTGTCAAATTGAACCAAGGTCATGAGGCAGAACTGATGAAGGTTCGCTGTGGGAACCAGGTCATCTCAACGCCTTGAACCCAACACAGCCCATCCTTATATAACTCGGCAAGTCAGAAACTAGAGTGGGAAAATAGTTACTATTTTCCTGTTTTTGGTTTAGAGCTCTGCTTTCCTACACTTCCCTTCCAAGAGGTGAGGACCATTGCTGTGATAATCACACCCTTCCCATCCACGAGCCTACAGGACAGTGCCACACATCTGCCACCTAAATGCGTGTTTTTGTCCTTCACTGCTGAATCGCAGCTGGAATTTGTATTTTTGAAGTGTGTCCCCACCCAGTTACCAAGAAGGGGCACATCTCCCACAACCACAACCGCCGAGCCTCTATCGTGACCATACACAGTCACTTCTAGGCTCAGAAGCCACCAATGACTCCTTTTGGTTAGACACGAAAATCCAAGTTCTTTGCCAGACAGACATGCAGGGCCCTTACGATCTGGGTTTCCTCTCTGGGAGGTTGCTGTGCAGGCAAGGTCTGCTTGGACACATGTGGTTCCCTAACTGCTACTTTATTGTTGGGGTTTCAAGGAGTGCTGTGGCCCCCTGCCCGGAATGCCTGTCGTCCTCCTGCCCATGTCTGACTGCCATCCCCACCACCAGTTCCTTCAGGATCATCACAAACCCTGCCCTCTCCCCTGCCCAAGTCTTTTCCAGGTACCTTGAACCAAAGCCAGCAGCCCCGTGTCCTCGTTCACTTGGCTCTTGGCAGCATTCACCTCTGCTGCTGACCTCTCTTGCCCCTTCATCTCTGTGATGCCCACCTGTCCTTGTCAGCCTTTGCTGTGGTTACATCCTTTTCAAACTAGACATTAAAGGTGGCATTTCTCCAACCGTGGCTCCAGACTCTATCCTCTCATTTCCCACCTATAGGCAACTGACTCGCAAATTTCTACCTCCATCCTAGATATTTCCTCTGGGTTCTAAACAATTAGATCCAACTCTTAGATTCTCAACAGCATCTCACTCCCAGGGTGCCCAAGACAAATTCATGATCTGCTCCCCACTTCCTCTGCCTTCGGTCTTGCCCTTTCTAGGGTTCCTTTCCTCAGTGAGCGACATCACCATCCATCCAGGTATGCAAGCGAGACCTCCGGGAGTCATCCTGGGCCCACTTGTTACAGACACACTTATTCATGCCTACCATGTGCCAGACTCTGGCTTTCACTCATGTGTGTCGTACTGTCTTTGTTCTCTGTATACACATGAGTTCTCTGCACGAAGACTGCGAGTTCCTGGAGAGAAGAGATTCTCTTATGCATCATGCCAGGCCCTAACTTTAGCATACTGCTACATTCCTAGCAGGCACTCAGTAAATGTGTACTGACTGCTTAAGCAGCCATAGAGCGATCTATGATGCACAACCAAGACAGGCAGAGGCTAAAACAGACCTATTGGGTGATTCTTTAGTGCCTCCTAATGCCAGATGTCCGATTTGAGAAAATGTAAAGGATTTTAGGGTCTCTTTGTGCTTTTAAATCTGTGATTCCAGGGGAGTGTGTGTGCGTGTTTTCTAAGTTTTTATTTGAATTCAAGTTAGTTAACATTTGAGTGTGTGTTTTTAAACCAACAGAGAACCTAATTCCAAGCATTAAGCTTCTAAGTTTTCAGACCACACCAAGCAATGGAAGGGCTGCATTCAGAACAATAATTGTGTTCCTTACAGAGCAGTGTTGGGATAGGAAGCAAGCATTTCTTCCTTGTTTTTTCAAGTCTTGTGGTGCAACGCATCAGGTCATTGGCATGAAATAGAAGGTTGAGTCCATTCTGTCATGATGTGAAGGGTTATGTAAGGTGAAAAGGCTAGAATGGAAGTGATTTATGAAACTCACCAAAGACATAAGAAAGGGCCAGATTTACGGCATGTGATGAGCAATTACAGGCATTATTATTATTGTATTTTTTCAAAAGATTTTATTTTTTTGAGAGAGAGAGAGAGCACAAGAGAGCGAACACGAGAAGGGGGGAGGGGCAGAGGGGAAGGACAAGTGGATTCCACACTGAGAGTGGAGCCCAACTCAGGGCTCATAGTGGGGCTTAATCCCAGGACCCTGAGATCATGACCTGAGCCTAAAGCAGACGCTTAACCGACTGAGCCACCCAAGCACACCAATTGCAGACATTTTAATAAGAAAATCATTATATGGATAGATGTGAATTTTACACATCATTACGAGGGATGTTTTTTAAAAAGTGGGATCTTAAGTTAATTAAAGTAATACATTGAGTTTTATAAAATTTTAAGGAATAGAGGAAGACCATCCCTTATCTAATGTTCTACTCTTTCTACAACAGGTTTGCAAGGTAGTTAATCAGGCTGTACTTGAATGCCTCCAGTGATGGTGGGCTCACTACCCTATCTTTGCATACATCTGATTATTAGAAAGCTTTTGTTATATTTCGGCCAACCTGTTTCTACTCAGT
Source organism: Ursus americanus (assembly GCF_024610735.1). NCBI lineage: Eukaryota > Metazoa > Chordata > Mammalia > Carnivora > Ursidae > Ursus > Ursus americanus. The sequence goes on along the minus strand of NC_142131.1, from coordinate 50,500,527 downwards.
CTTCCCTTTAGAGCTATGCAGAGTAAGTTTGAGGACTTGTCTACACGAAGCTGAGGACAGCTCCCACATTCCTTAGAATTGCGCTTCTTTGTTGTTCATTCATTCAACAAATGTCTTTATGTTCCACACCTAGTTGAAGAATGGTAAAGACACCGTACTATCTCCAGGGTGAGGATCTGTATCGCCAGCGCTTTGGCAGTGTCCGGCACATGCTGGGCATTCAGTGGATATTAACTGAATGAACGGTGGAAGTTGTGACTCTTAACTAGAGATGTTCATAGTCTAGTTTGAGATGCTCACATTCATGGACATGGATAAGGAAAAGACAAAAGATCCATGAGAAAATGGGCAAATGATTTCAATGGGAAATGAATGGGAGATGAAAGCCAAATGGCCAATAAATACCTGACATAATGCTCAATCTCACTAGTAATCAGGGAAATGTAAATCGAAGTGACAACATACCATCAATACAGATGAAACTGGCACAAAACTCACAAAACCAAGTGTTGGTGAGAATGTGGAGCAATTAGAACAATAATACCTTACATTGGTTGCATAATTGATCAGCTTGTAGAGCCAGCTGGGACTGACTTATAAAATTTAAAAATGCAGAACTTTGCCCCAGAAGTTTCATCTCTGGGTATACGCCTTAGAGAAATGATTTCATGTAATCAGAAGGAGGCATGAATAAGAAGTTCACTGTAGCCTTGTTGTGGTAACAGAGAACTGTAAATCACCTAAATGTCCATTCGTGACGGATTGGATAAACAGACTGTGCTATATCCACCAAAGCACTACTTACCAGATAGCAGAAAACTTGAACAAGCTAGATTACATGTATAAACATGAATAATTTTCAAATATTGCAATGAGCTAAAAAAGCAAGTTGAAGAGGGCTAAGTTACAGTATTTGAACAAAATTTTATATTATTATTTTTTATGTTTTTAATGATTGATTGATTTAAGAGAGAGAGAGAGAGGGAGCATGAGTGGGGAAGACAGAAGGAGAGAGAGAGTCCCAAGGAGACTCCCCGCTGAGTGCAGAACCCGACACAGGGTTGGACCTCATAAGCCTGAGATCATGACCCCAGCTGAAATCAAGAGTCGAACGCTCAACTGACTGAGCCACTCAGGCGCTCTTGCACAAAACTTGAAAACAGATGAAGCAATATTATAAAACTAACCATATATGGTGAAAATATGTGTGGCAGTGATAGATACCAAATTCAGTGTAGTAGTTGGTTATGAGGCCAGGGTGAGGAAATCTAACTGAGAAAGAGTATACAGGAGGCTTCAACTGGATTTGTGCATGTGTGCTTATGTGTGTGTTTAGTTCGGTGTGGTTGCATACCCAACAAACATTTTTTTGTTTGTTTTTAATAGATGAACACTTTACAGCCATGTTTGTATCCTCACCATAGCTGATTGGATCTGATAGATACCTAACTACCCTGGACCAATCAGATTCTCTCTTTCACATACACCTGAAATACTTCTTTTTTTTCAAAAACAGAAAAGGAAACAATGACAATGGTGACAGATAGTGGTGTTTGACTGAACTATAGCTACTGATCAATTTCTTTCTTCCTTGCCACCTTTTGCCAAATACCTTCCCAGTTTTTCTTGCAGTAAAGGTGGCCATGAGACAGGGTTCTAATGAATGAGACATATGCAAAACTCTTCTTGGATTCCTCTCAGAAAGCTTTTGCTTTTCTGATAATATGGTCAAATCAAGCTAGTCGCACTCCTCCTCTCCTTTCTCCTGTTTCGAACATGGATGAGATGTCTGGAGCTCTGATGGCCACTTTGCAACCATGAGGAAAGGTCAAGAGAATCACAGAGACATTAGCTTTAACATCATTGAACCACTGACCCAATGCCAAGGTCTCTAGATACCTTGCTATGCACCAACAAAGACTGTTTAAGACCCTATAGACTGGTGTGTTTTAAATCCTTTCTAATTGTTATGATGATATGCTTTGAAGAAGCATTATTAAGTTCCACCATATCCTGTTCTACTTTGTTAATACCTCTTTTAGCGAGGCACCTCAAACTGAAGGCTATACTCCAAGGGAGTCACATTTTTTTCCAATAAAGGAAGGCTGTCACCTGTCTCATTTTAATGTATATGTATTTATGTTACTATGATCCAAGATCAAGCTCACTTTTTTGGTAGCCTCATAACACTGGAGATTCATCCTAACCTTATAGTCAGCTTAGGTCCCAGCATCCTTAACTAGTAGTTAAAGGTTTACAGAGCATTGAACCTTACAGTAGGAGGAAGAATTCATTTCACTGAGGAGCAGAGACTCACAGAGGCCCAATTATTTTTCCCAAGGCCACAGAAGTCCCAGAATTCCCTTGACCCTTCCTTCCTCTGAGAACTTCTCTTCAGCCTGCTCCAGTAGATCCCCACACACCCAAGCTTGCATTCTTGGCCCAAGCTGGTTGACTCAGGGGTAGATACTTGCTTGAAGCTGGACCAATTGAACTATCTCTTTGGGATATTTTCAGGATTGGAAACTGCTCTCATTTCTAAGACTTCAGTGCAATGGATGCGATGAGGGACTCAAAGCCCAAATATTATTTCAGACCCTGTTAATCTGACAGAGCGGGTGTGCACAGGTTATCAGAGATGAGAGTGGAAAATGCCTCCTGCAGAGATTGGTGTGCCCCCTGACACTGTGCTCACACCTTCCGTGACCCAGCCCTGGTGAGCACTGGCTACCGTGGCTTAGGTACGTAGCCTTTGTTTCTCTCCCCACATGCAACCTAATGTTCTTCTTCCTCCTTTCCTTGAAAGAATAATGTGCTATCTATTTCATCTCTTGTCATGGACTGAGAAATGAACATTTTCATGTAGTAGTGTATATTCACTCTGTCTATGGATCTATCTATGGTAAAATCTACAAAAAGAAAGCAACAGAAAGAAAACACTGTTCATTCCAAGGTAGAGAAAGATTTAATGAACAAATGGAATACAAGCTATTAGGAATGGATGTTATTTTTCCTCCTGTGGTTATTGAGGTTAAGGCAGTTTTCGTGAAAGACAGAATTCTAACATTAGAAAGAAAGTGGTTTTCGTGCAAGGGCCTCTTTAGCATCAAAGGGACAGCACCTAGGGGTTGGCCTTCTTCACATGCATGGGGTGATTGTCCTTGAGCATTTTTGGTTTATGCAATAACTTGGGTGGATCTTGTATTTTCATTACTGAAGAGTGCAGTGAGTTTTCTCCTTAGAAAATCTACAGTTGAGTGACATGTTTTAGATCCCAAGAGCCCTCAAATTTTGACTTTAATTAGCTGAAACAATCTATTTCCCCCTTTCCTTCCTTCCTCCCTCCCTTCTTTCTTTCTTTCTTTCTTTCTTTCTTTCTTTCTTTCTTTCTTTCTTTCTTTCTTTCTTTCTTCCTTCCTTCCTTCCTTCCTTCCTTCCTTCCTTCCTTCCTTCCTCCCTCCCTCCCTCCCTCCCTCCCTCCCTCCCTCCTTCCCTCCCTTCCTTCCATCCTTCCATCCTTCTTTCTTTTCTTCCTTCCATCTTCCTTTCATTTTTCTTTTTTCTTTCAGTGTAGAAGCTTTGAACAATAATGACTACTCCTGAAGAATAGTCTTTAGGAAGAACAAAATAGTTAAGGTAATTTCCATAAAGACCCCTGTTCAGGGTAGCAACCCGCATTGGTAATTGAACCCATTCAGAGAGATGGGTATGAAATTCAACTAACATCTTGTTTCTCTACAGGAAATGTTTAAATATCTACCATACTGCTGACTGTCACTTGGGACTAAGAAAATTTTAGAATGTGAGGGGAAGACAGAAGAGACTCCTTAGAAGCAAATAAAACAGCCTATTAGGTCAAAATGATCATAGAGGGAGTCCCTGTGGGTTTTGCATGAAGCACAGCTCTATAGAAAATACAGATTGAGGCAATTAGTCCTTTCCAATTTTATGCAAGCAGTAGCAATGGGAAGTATGCCAAGAGGGATGATTAAGGATTAAACAACAACATGGGAACTTGATCAGAAGCTCCAAAATCCTGTTGCCAGCATCTGATATTTTTATATCACCTCCTCCTTGATTGTGAAAGGCAGGGGCCCTTCGCCTGGACCCCACCCCTTAGTCTACTCACTGCTGAAAGGAAAGTCGAGGAAGAGAAGGAGCCCGTCTCTGAAAGGGAGCCCAGCCAAGAGAGGCAGGAAGAAGCATGCTCATTTCCAACCTTTTTGGCAAGCTTGAGTGGGAGCAAAAGCCACTGCCAATTCTATTTTTTAATACAGATTTAAAAAGGGTTTTGTCCATACATGTGAAGGGAAGTGCACAGTGCGCTGTGTTAATTTAAGCAGCACAACAACTTTTTTTTTTTAATTAAATAAAAAAAAAAAGGGTTAGGTTAAACATTTGCCTCACTATCCAGGGACTTGTTTTCCATGCGGTGGATCCAAATTGGGGTGAAATCCTAAAGTGCAGCAATTTCTTCCCTAAGTCATGAGCAGGCCACCCAGCTCCACGTTCATCACCCCACCTTCCCCCATGGGGCCAGAGACCACCCCTGGGACTTTGCAGTCTGAGCCTAGGAGCGGAAAACTGTCCTTTTGGAAACAGTGTTGAGTTTCTAGATCTGATGGACCCTGACCAGAGTGGCATTTCCATGGTTTGAGTTGGAAAGCTCTCCAGAGAGTGGCAGAGAATGAGAGAAAGTGAGCGCCACGGAATACAGGAGATCCAGTTCTGCCCCCGCCAGCCTGCGACTATTCCCACAGCTTGCTTGTTCCCCAACAATACTTCAAAAGTCTATTTGACATTTTCCATGAAAATCTGTGCTCAAAAGATCATATATGGAGAAACACTCATTTACTTATTTCGTACCAAATGTCACAGCCTTTTTATATTCTGTTTTTTGTTTTCACTGAAACATTATCTTGGTCTTATGCCATCACAAATAATGCTGCAATGAACATCCTTCTACCTATGCCTTTCATACACTCGTTCCAGTTTCGGTCAAGGTCTTAGAAGTGATACTGTTGTCAAGGGTGTTTTTGTCACTTTGGCGTATCCCACAGTGCCCAACCGGGCTCACTGAGTAATGAGCACATGGTAGGAGCTAAATGAGAGGCAATATAGCATCAGGGCTGGAGCAGCAGCTCTGCAATCAGCCAGTCCCAGCCCTGCAACTTGGAGCTTGTGTGACCTTGGGTAAGTGACCTGACCTTTCAAAACCAGTTTACCACCTGTGAAATGCAACAATAAATAAAAACACTATGCGACAGGTAGTGTTTTAAGCACTAGACTCATTTACTTCTCAAACAACCTTATAAGGCAGATACTATTAGTATCCCCTTTTAGAGATGAGGAAACTAGGCACAGAGAGGTTACCTACTTTGCCCAAGGTCACATAGCCAGTAAGTGGTGGGGCCAGGTTTTATTCCCAGGAAGTTTGGCTGTAGAGCCCATTATTAAACACTTTTTCATAAGGGACTTCCACAGGATAAATTAGAACTGATGATGAAAAGAGAGGTAAATATGTTGGTAGGTGGATAAGCAAAGGAGAGAGAGAGAGAGAGAGAGAGAGAGAGGTTTTAGTGTGGCATGTGGCCTTCAATGAATTCACGTGGCTTGGCTACAGCAGAGATACAATGCCAATCCTTCCTCCTGCAAGGCACATCCTCAAGAATCCTCAAAGCTGGCCTGACGGATCTCTTTAAGATTTCATTTCTATGAGGATGAAGGCTGGGAACCGAGAAGCATGTGATTCTGGAGAACTTTTACAGTTAAATCTTTTAGCCCAGAAATCAACAGAATCATGGGAATGTGTATATTTCTTAGACTGGGAGTCAAATGGTGCTGATTAAGAAAGTTACACTAACTGTGAAAAATTAACCTTTCATCTGCACAAGCCAAAACAGAGGGATGGAGCTAGTTAGGCACGTGACCCTGGCAAGGAACAATGGACCGTGAGGCCAGACCATTTGGGTAAATTTTTTCCAATCAAGTAAACTGGCAGGTATTCCAGAGGGTTCAGTGGGGTTCCTAGAGGGTAAGGCTAGTTGTTCCTGGCTAAGTGCTTTTCATGCATCATCTCATTTAAGCCTCATCATAGCTGTCTGAGGTAAGCAGGATTATTGTTCTTGTTGGACCAATGAAGAAGCTGAGGCACAAAGAGGTGATGTGACTTCCCTAGGACTCTGTGCTCTTACCCCTGACAGTTAGCTTGAAGAGGATGCAGAAGTTCCTCCCACAGAGAGCACAGTCAAGATAGCAGATACCAGGGTTTGTGTTCTGTGTCTGCCACTCACCGGGTGAGCGACCTTGGGCAGCATACTGTTAATTCCAGATCTCTGTGTTCTCACCTACAGATGGTGGAGTAGGTGAGGCAATTCACACAGGGCACAGAGCACTGAGACCGGCACACGGTTAGCACTCAGGAAATACAGTAAGTATCAGGAGATGAACACTGAGTCATGTAGAGAATTGTCGAATCACTCTATTGTACACCTGAAACTAATACAAAATTGTATGCTAATGATATTGGAATTAAAAACATTTTTTAAAAGGCTCAGGAAATACAGATTTATTATTATTATTTTGCTGGTGTCAAAAATCACAATGTTTACAAGTAAGCCCTTTATACCTAGAGTGTAACTATTTCATAGAACACTGAGCACCCCAGTGTCTCTTGCTTAGGAAGTGGAATAAATACAGTGTAGACCATATGTCAAGAGTTCTAATGAAGCCAAGACTACTGTTATGGATTATTTTTTACCAGCAACTTGCCAGACTCCATGTGGCTTCAGGCTTGCCCTCTGTGGGACTGAACTGTGCCATCCATGGAGTCAGGATCCAGCTGGAATCTGTCAATTATTAACAAAAATGAGAAATCTAAGGAAAATTCACAAAAATAATCACCCTGGCATAAAGAAAAAACCCTTGCCTGGTCTTAATCAGTGGAAGAACTTATCAGGTACAGATGTTTGTTTTTTTTTAAAGACAAATGGTCTTTCATCATAAAATCATGATAATAGTCACTGTTTCTAAGCTCAACTGTGATTTAGCCTGGGCTCCGAGGCTGACACACCAGCGTCATCAGTTCTCACAACAGTCCTGTGAGGTCAACAGTGGTATTTATCTCCCTTTCATTAAAAAAGAAGCTAGAGAATCTCAGAGAGAAGTGACTTGTTGGATTTATCATCTCCTCTGTTATCCCCCTGCCCCCAAACATTGTTAGTAAGAGGTATAAATTGTGAAGTCCCTGTGAATAGCTGGACTAAACAGCCAAAACACTTCTGTAATGGATTATTTAAGAATCGCTGTACATATACTTTTATTGTATGACATGATGACAGGTGGTAAGTAGTTTCCTGGCTTCGCTTGAATCACAGACTTTCTCAATTACGTCCTTTAATGAGCTTTAAAAATGTAGGGCCACGCTTATTTTGAAATCCTGAGGAAAAAGGATGGGGAAAATAGATTTCCTGACTTCCTGGGCCCGTACGCAGAAGGTTTCCGCCTTGGGCGGAGTTGGCCCAAGGCCATTCTCCCCTCCCACACCTTGAGGAAGACTCCTTCCAGAAGGTTGCCTTGCCCTCGCCTCCTGTGGGTGATGATGAGGAAAATGGCTTTGTCGAAGTTGTTAAAAGAGAGAGACTTGGGGGAAGATTGGATTGAAACGAAGAAGCTGAGTGGGATCCCCAAGTCAGGGTCTGCAAGTTTCAGAGCATTGGGCATGGACAGAGCCTCGAGTGTGACTCTTACACCAGGACAGCCCTGCTAAAAATAGGAAACAGAAGGGGTGAAGCTGAGGATCCCCAAGTAAGTCTCCTTGTGGAACCCCCCTTCAGCCTAAGATGACCAGGCTGTGGAGGGGACACTAGGCTGACTCACCATGGCACCAGTTACGCTGGCCTGAAGTGGGTTTCCATCATGTAAAGCTCTGTACATCATTTCCAGTTCCTCTCTTACATTTCCTTGATCACCCCTCACAAGTTTCCTGTGTCAGAACTCATGACCTACTGTTTCCCCTGTAAGGAAATTTCTTCTCTCAACTTCTATTTCAGACTGCACCTCCCCAGAGCTTTTCCCTGACCACCTTGGCTGAGGAAGGTCTTTCCTGGTATCCACCCCCCCCACTCCGTTTGTTCCCTTCATAGCACATGGTGTGAGTTTAATTCCAATTCTTGTGATTTGTTCATCTGTTTGGTGCCTGCTTCTGCCATCAGTCTGTAAATTCCAGAAGGGCATGTCTGACCGTTCAAGCGTTGATTCCAGGGCTGAGCACAGAGCTGAGAACAGAGTAGGTGTTCAATAAATGTTTGCCAAATAAATAAAGGAAGGAATGAAATGCCCAGCCACCCCCTGGGCAACGGATTTGGAAGAAAATTTCAATATACCCATGGAGCAAAGAATTATTAAAAGCTTTTGGAAAGAGGTTAATTCAAGTTTTAAAATATTCTTGTAGAAGAATCCCAGGAGAAAAAGAAACATAAATAAGTTGGTTTGTGGAATTTCCTGGAAAAGTCTTAATGAGAGTGTCCATCTGACATCCAAGAGCTGTGGGAATGCTGCGTCTTTCATATTCTGTCTCTTCCTAGTTGCATTTCCAACAGGATTATAATGACAGAAGTACTAAAATATCAGAAGAGTTTGGACAATTATCCTGAAATTACATTTACGGCTTTGGAAGGACTGTCACGGCAAAGTTGACATCTTGGCCACTTTGCTACTTCTCAGCATGAGAAGAAAAAGAAGAGTATAAAATCTGGATATTTATTAACTGTTCTAATAAAGATGTGGGAGGAGAGGTTGTAAAGTTATTGGCCAATGTTACATACCAATTTTACCTCAATAAAAAAAAAGTTATTGGCCAGACCGAGGTTTATATTACAACAGTAAATTTCATTTATTTAAGATATCCCTCTGCCCCACAACCATAGAACATCTGAATCAGAAAGCCCAGCTCCAGACTGACACAGTGGTGCTTGTAGCTGTGATTGGCTGATTTTAGGCCTGGACCTGGTAGAGTCAATTGCAAGTTACTTCACTGACCTGCTGGTTGGGGATATTATTAGGGCTACAGAATTAATTTGAGCCCAGAAAACAAATCTGCTCCTTGGAATATGGGCCAAGCATCCAGGTGGGGGAGAAACTATGGCAAATAACACTGCCTAGGGAGGAAAAGAATATCCTCTTTCATCGTAGTTTTTTATATAAGGGAAGACCAATTAGAATTCATTCATTCACTCATTCACTCGCTCATTCATCCCAACTCAAAACTGTATCTGTGAGAGTGTGTGTGGTAACGAACTGCAATGTAGCACTTCTCACTTGGCTCAGAATCGCAGGACCATGAAAATTATCACGCACACTGACACGGTGCAAAGTGATCATCATTACTGAGGGGGGAAATTATGGTTGCTCCCTGACCTTTAAGAAATCTGTCAGTTATAAATGTGCAGGGAAATGAAAAAGACAGTAAAACTGTTATTTATCTAGTACACTGAAATGTAATACAGTAGAAACATTGAGAATTAATGCAAAAAACTTATCAAGAGTCAAGGGCTTGCCTTCTCATCATGTAACAACACGGAGCAGACATCCATTCTATGTCTGGGCAAAGAATCAAACTCCTTTGTAAATTTGGCTCAGTTTCTACCATTTTATCCTTTGTTCTTTGTCAATGTGAAGTATCGCCAAAAGTTCCGTTAATGTGAATGGGTTTGCCAGCACCACTTCTGGGACATCATCATCTTTTTGGTCATCACCACTGTATTCGTATGTCGAAAATCTGCCTTCACAACGTTCCTCTAGCGACATATGTAGATTACATCCCATGGGAACGATGTTAACATTCCATGGTCCGCTATTTCTTCTGTAACTCCATTCACATTTGAATTGAATTTGAATTCCAGTGTAACCACTTTTCTGTTCTTTGCTGCACTTTCATCATTTCTGGCTAATTCCCCCTTTCGATTGTCCAGAGTTGTAGAATGTCCCATTGGTTCATCACTGGGAGACGAGGAGGCAGCACAACCACTGCCTTTGCTGTCTGTGCGCGAAGTGAGTGACAGATGCGCAGTGACCGAGCACCGATATACTTGGGAAGGAATGACATAAGATGTCACTGGTCGTGATGTGAAATCTGTTTTTTATGAAGTGATCGGAGAGACCGAAAGCCAGCAGTGAAATGTATACTTTATGCATTTACGGTTTACCTACTGTGGTAACTACAGTTGGAGCCATATCGTTGGAAGACTGATGTTAGCTAACTAAATCATGGTAAGTGAAGTTCATGTTTCCTGGAACTATGCAAAATAAGGATTGCCCACACACACTAGGGAGAACAAGAGAACACCACGGAGATTCCTACCCAGTCTGCGGAGTCAGGGAAGGTTCCTTGAAGAAGGTGCTTTGCAAGCTGAGACTTGATAAATGAACAGGAATTAGTCCAATGAAGGCAGAGCGTAGGGAAGATTGTTCCAGGCAGAGGTGAGAGAATGTGTAAAGCTTCCCATGTACGACAGTGCACGGGGCGTGGGAGAGCAGCTGTGGTGGTTTCAGGTGGACTGTGGGAGGTAACCCCAGTCCACAGCTTGGCAGTCCCCAACCCCGCAGGCTGTTGCTCTTGGTTACCAGGCAGCCCAGGCTGCTGTGGGTGGAAACTTCAGATGCTCTGTTTTGGGACGGTCACACTGGGGCAGTCTGCTGCCTCCTCCACACAGAGAGGCCCACCTGTGGCAGCTGGAAAAGTCACCGGGAAAACGGAACCAGACCAAAACAAAATGAATTTAGATACCGGTTTGTATACATGATACAGCAAACCCCAATAATTCACATACAAATACTCTAAGTACAGGGCGGTATAAAGCAGAAAGAAAATCCCTTTCACAAATCAGAATTCAGAAGGTTGGTTTAAACCTTTAAATGATAAACTGCATTTCTAGTCATGATAAATACAGAGTACAGTATCTTTTGTATTCTATTTGGCTAAAATCTAACTGGTTACTATGAGCCACTTAGCCTAGGCAATGCAATGAGAATAATCTCATCTAATTTCCACAACACTCTTAGGAGACAGCTATTACTATCCCCATTTTACAGATGAGGAAATCAAGGTTGAGCCACCTTGAAGTCACAGAGCTTTGGATTCAAACCTAGTATTTATTCTAAAGCCGGTACTTTTAGCAACTACACCACCAGTGTATTTAATCATAATTAATGAAAACAAACACAAATGTCAAATTGAGTGATTATTTTCTGTAAGGCAAACAGATCAAGATAAATGCTAAAGAATAGAGCAAGAATGTTCCATCCTTGTAGAAACACTGAGAAACAGACAATGCTTAAGAGCAGCAGTTTTAAGAAAAGATCGGTGAAAACAAATGGAATCCCAGGCATGAGCAATGAATTCAAGGTTCCATTAGGAAAGCAAAACAATGAGATTATCTCAAATACTGAGTTAACAATGAGATTTCACCATCTACATTCTAGCCACGAGTAAGACATTTATTTGAATTAGATAAGAAGATACAGTGCCATTTGAAGGAGGCCCAGTAAATTTAATAAGAGAGATAAATGAAACTGACAATGATCTCACACTTTATAAATCTAAACATGGGAGCAAGGTTAGACACAGAGACCCTAGCGGTTGATGAATGAGCTTGGGTGCTGCTTTTTGCACTGTCTACTTCAGACTGGACCTGATTTTTGTGTTTCCTTCTTCTAACCGAGGAGATTAAGAAAGAATTAATTCAATTCTCTTTAAACCAAAACACAGGAGCAAGAAGCAACCTTGAACCTCCCTTACTCAAATAGCAGTTCTGTTGGTCATTTAATCACTAACCGAGTTGTGTAACTTGCCTATGACAAAATGGTAACATACCTACAATGTGGAAATCTGCCAGAACAATTCCTCTGTAGCAAAGGAAGGGAAGCCCTAGCGGGCTCATGGGCACTTGCTGCTTCCTTGTCTCTTGCTCCCGGCCCTCACTTGCTGAAATAGCTTCTGTATTAGGCTAGAATGTGGGAACAGTTCTGGATCTAGCCAGAACAAAGTCACTGAAGCATTTTAAGGTGCTCTGCGTCCCTGCCCTCTCCTCTCCACCCCACCCCTTGTACTTGCTGACATGTAGCCGCGTACCAGGCACATCGCTGGGGCTCCAACGAGTGACAATGTTAGCACAGACAGTTGTATACACACAGAGAACAGACCGATGGTTGCCAGAGGGGAGGGTGGGGGGGTGGGCAAAATGGGTGAAGGGGAGTGGGAGATACAGGCTTCCAGTGACCGAATGAATAACTCACAGGAATAAAAGGCACAGCAAAGGGAATATAGCCATTGGTATTGTAATAGCCTCGTATGGTGACAGATGGGAGCTATGCTGGAGCTGAGCACAGCATAATCTGGAGTTGTTGAATCACGATGTTGTATGTCTGCAACTAACTTTTGTATGTCATTGTGTGTCACTGTGTCTCAACTATACTAAAAAATACCCTTCTTGGGGCTAGCACTGTAAAAGACTCCCAGACTCCTAAGATATTCAACACGTAATAAAATAGTAATAAGAAGAAAATGTTAGCAAGGAGTGAAGGTGAGGTCCTGTCTGGTCTAGCTCCTACTTACTGTTCAGCCTTAGCTTGTGCCTCTTTCTTCCTCGCTTGAGCTGACGCTTAGCTTTAGATACGGACATTTTGAGTAGAATTAATCTGAGCCGTTCTTCCCTTCCCTAATACCCCAAACGTTACATTCTCCATTTTCAGTTTAAGCTTCGTTTTCTCTGGGAAGCTTTCCGAGGTCCTCTGAACTATATTAATCTTCTTGTCGTAAGATCCCATAGCTCCTGTGCCTCCCAGCACCGAACATGCTTCTGTGTCCTCCACAGGACTGGAGGTTCTGAGGGCAGGGGCTCTGAGGGCAGGGGCAGGGCAGGGGCAGAGCGCATCCCATCCCCACCACACCCTAGCAGCTGGCATAATGCCTGGCCGGCCGCCTGCCCTCAGGCAGGGCTTGCAGGGTGAATGGTTGCTTTCTCCATTTTCATTTTGAAGAAGATATTGTAAGATATTTAAGACGTGCATCAGTGCATAAGGAATCGATCGCAGTGCCCAGGTATTGGCTACAGGTACAAGTTCAAGAACCTGCTTACCACTCCCTGATCACACTCTGCTCTCCGGAGGTGACGTGTAGTGTGAATGTAGTGACTATTATTTCATACATTTCTTAATAATTTCCCTAGACATATATACAAACTTACATTATTCTGCATTTTCGTACTTTAAGGGTTACGGTCTACATATCCTTCTGGAAATGGCATGTTTCTTTCAACTTTTTGTGATTCATTCCTACTCTTGCGTTTGGCTAGAGTTCATTTACTTTCACTGTTGTGTACTATTCCATTGCATGACTACCCTGCTATTAATCTGTTTACTTGTTGATGGAGTATTTTCTAAATTTTTGCAATTACAAAATGCCCCACATGTCCTTGTACTTGCAGTGTTTTTCTTCTCTTAGATAACACTATGGTATCCAATACAACGGAACTTCTCCTATTTCCTTTGTCAAAACGGACCTGAACCTGGTCTCTGGAAGCCATACAAGACACATGTAACAGGATAACCCAATTTATGTTTGTGTGAAATGTCTATCGGTGGAGCTCTGAGAAGCCACGTGGAATAGTGACAAGAACACTGATACGGGAGTCAAGCTGAGGTGGATTCCACTACCCACTCAACTGGTTAGCAGCTGGGCTACACTGGGAATACAAAACCCCAGTTTCCATTCTGTAGCAATGGAAGGGGTCTCCCATCTACCTATCTCATAAGGCTGTTACAGTGATCAAATGAAGTCATGTTGCTGAAAAGATTTTGGAAGTATATTACACAACATTGGAGTATCAACAACCAAATTCCATTACCCAGGTATAATACGGCAAAAGAGTTAAAATAAAACATTACAACAAGAATATACAATAATTTGTCACTTCCTGTAGTGAAATTTGTTATCCTCTACAATTTATTATCCCCTACCGACATTAACTTGGGTACTTGAGAAAAAATACCTTATTCCCAGGGAACATACTGGGGGAAAATCAGACTCTTGAGAGAAATCTGTTTGGATTCATGAATTTCCACTGCCTATAACATCCTACTGAGTTAAGGTGGGTCCAAGAAAGATATTTGTTGCAAAGGCCGTGTCCTCGTGCTCAGATGTACGCCGAGGTAAGAGAGGTGGAATAGTTAAAACGAGGGTTTTAGAATGCAAAAGACATGGGTTTGAATCTTGGCTCTACTTTTCTTTAATTAGGACAGTACATAATCTTGTAGGACGGCAGGGGAGATGAAATGAGCTCATGTATGTAAAGCAGTGCACTCAGCCCTTCAGTGCGTGGCTCAAAACCAGGCTTTGTGGAAATTTCCCAATAAGTGAGGCAAGGTTGCTGGGCTTTTGTTCCGTTCATGTGATCTCAGTTACCTCAGTTTAACTCCCCTTCATTTTTTTTTTTTTGTTTTTTTTTTTGCAGGTGTGGATGGATTTCTATCAGGACCTTCAGCTGTCATACGTCTACTGACACTTTCCCCAAAATGGCCAAGGTTTGTTCAGAGAAGCAAAGCATGCTGCCACTACCACAAAGTTTTAGAGGTGCTGAACACTTCTGCCCTACAATTATTGACTTCCGGTTTGGAAGCTGAGAAAGAGGAGCCTTGTTCATGTGTCTGATTCTTCTGCAAGGCACCAGAGAGAGGGTTTCCCATGGTTTAATAAAGTCCAATTTCAGTCATGCGATCTTAGTCTACTGCAAATGCTAGGAACAGATAAAGTTAAAATCTGGTGTCAGAACTCTGGGTTCCTACAGAATTTTTGCGATCCATATCTGCTTCACCAGAAGCCTTCTGTTTTACTCTTATGGTCATAATGAGTCAAAGCATAGATTTACTTTGCACATTGCACACTGATGTCTGGGTTCCTGGGAACTGGCTTGCTTTGCAAGCACACTTTTCTCTCTATAAACACAACTCCTGTAAAGGTCTCTCGGTGAATAGGGAGGAGGTGAAAGAGCAGGGAGGAGGGCAGACAGAACAATGTCCTTTCTATTCTAGCAATCTGGGGAGGCTTCCTGGAGGGCATCTGCTTGGAAAAGATGGGTGGAGTGAGTCAATGGAATTTTGCTGTCAGAGATTGCTTTTGTTGCTCCATATCCTTCACTCATTCACTCAAAGAGGTTTATTAAGCTCCTGCTACCAGGCATTGCAGCTTGGGAGCCAGACTCCTGAGTTTAAATCCCAGTTCCGCCACTGACCACGCGTGTGATCTAGGGCAAAGTTTTAACTTTCTGTATCTCAATTTCCTTGTCTGCAACATTGGAATAATAATAGTACTTGTCTCATAGGGTCACTATTGGGGTTAAATACATTAATTTTCTCTGTATCTGTCTCTATATCTTTAAATGGTAGCTGGGCCATTGCAAGACTTCAATAAACACTACCTGCTATTATGACTCTCTGCTAGAGACTGTATTGGTATTAAAAATAATCGTCCTGTAAAACTTAAAGACAGAGCTTTTCTGATGAGCTCATCAGTTCTTCAGGGTTAAGAAGAGGCTTTTCTTTTTCTTTTTCTTTTTTTTAAATAAAACAAAAGCACTGAGGTTATAATCTTCTTGGCCATGACAAACAGCTCAAACTTGGAAGCCTGAAGCCTATAACTGGTCTAGGAGGCAGACACCGAACTATGTTTAATGGTAAAGAAAATAAATGCTATTATGTATTTGCTAAATAAGCTATGCTTTCCAAATGGAAAACATCAGTCATTTCATTTTGCCGCTGAGCTCGGCCAATGTCGTTGGAGCAGCACAGATGGAACGTAATATAAAAGTATACACATAATGTACTGTTCTAAATTCAAAAAGCGCATTTCTCTTACATGGCTATTCCCCGAAAATTTCAGAGAGATGATACACGGAATGAGGTAGTTATTAAGCTAAATATGAACAACAGTAAAACAGAGGATGGATCGAGACCCTGAAAGAGTTGAAGGGAAACCATTAAATGCAGGTGATAGGGGATGGAGGGGGATTATCGGAAATCAAGTTTGCCAGCTTACTTCAAGGAAAGACCAACCCTACCGTAGCCTGCAGTCCAGGGACAGCAATCTTCAGAGAAACAAACAAACAAAGGATGCCCACAGATGGAGAATTTACATGTTTGCTCAACAGACCATTGTTCAGAAATGCTTCTAAGAAAATGACTTTTGTGTAACCTGAATTCCTCACACGGCAGCCAGAGTCTGCCTAAAAATTGCTGTTGCGACTATGGGAAAAAAACCCACATAACTCGAATTCTTCAGAATGGGTTGGGTTTATTGTCGCTGTTTTTGCTGTTCTGCTTAACTTGGCCTATGAAGAAAATTTATTTCAAGCTTTCTGTTCACAGACTTCTGGGGCTGGGGGAAGCCTTAGAAAAACAGCAGAGGGGAAAATATCTTAGCCTTCTTTGAAGAATTCAGGACTCTACAGGGCTTCAGGCCTCCTTAGGAGGAACAGGATTACGACTGGGCAGGCTCATGGACGCAGAGAGTTGCTAAGACCTGACATAACCTTCATTCAGACTCTGCCGTTTTAGAAGTAGTGCTTTTTAAGGAAGGGGGAAGGGCGGAAAGACAGTATCAGAGCCTCTTCTCCGGAGCTGAGAGTAAAAAGGGAAAAGAAAAAACACTGTTCCAGTAAACTTGAGGGTTGTGACACTACTTCTAGTTTACATGAAATTTTTTTTTTTAGAGCAGCATAGAGAGATGCGGGGGAGGGGCAGTGAATCCTAAGCAGACTCCCTGCTAAGCTCAGAGCCTGCCCTCGGGGGACTCCATCCCAGGACCCTGAGATCACGACCTGAGCTGAAATCGAGTCCGATGCTTAACTGAACCACCCAGGCACCCCTGAATTTTTAAAAATATATATAAAATATAACTTACATCCCATAAATTCACCCGTTTATACAATTCAATGATTTTTAATATATTCACAGTTGTGCAACCATCATCACAATCAATTTTAGAACATTTTCATCACTCCAAAAAGAAACCCCATACTCATTAGCAGCCACTTCCCATCCCTGTACCCCATCCCTGTCCCAGCCTCAGGCAACCACTAATCCACTCTATCTCTATAGTTTTGCTTCTTCTGGACTGTTCACATAAGTAGAATCATACAAAATGTGGTCATTAGTGATCTGCCTCTTTCATTTAGTGTAATGTTTGTAAGTTTCATGGATGTTAAAGGCTGTGTTGGTACTTCCCTTCTTCAGCTAATGTACAGTATGCCTTTATATAGATATAATACATTTTATTTATCAGTTCATCAATTGATGAACATTTAGGTTATTTCCACTCCTTGGCTATTACAGATAATCCTTACATGAACATTTGTGTGTGAGTTTTTATGTAGACCTATGTTCTTATTTCTCTTAGGTAGATACCTTAGAATCTGTACCCAGCTGAATTTCTGGGTCACATGGTAGCTCTTTGTTTACCATTTTGAGGAGCTGCCAAACCGTTTGCCGAAGTGCCTGCACAATTTTACATTCCCACCAGCAATGCATGTTTCAATCTCCACATACTTGCCCAGCATTTGTTACTGTGTCTTTTTTATTAATGGCCACCGAATGAGAGGGAAGTGGTATCTCATGGGGGTTTTGATTTTCTTGTCACTAATGACTAATGGTGTCGACTGAGCATTTTTTCTTTTCTTTTCTTTTTTCTTTTCTTTCCCTTCCTTTTCTTTCTTTCTTTCTCTTTCTTTCTTTCTTTCTTTCTTTCTCTTTCTTTCTTTCTTTCTTTCTTTCTTTCTTTCTTTCTTTCTTTCTCTTCCTTCCTTCCTTTTTCTTTCCTTCTTTCTTTCTTTCTTTCTTTTCTTTCTTTCTTTCTTTCTTTCTTCCTTCCTTCCTTCCTTCCTTCCTTCCTTCCTTCCTTCCTTCCTTCCTTCCTTCCTTCCTTCTTTCTTTCTTTCTTTCTTTCTTTCTTTCTTTCTTTCTTTCTTTCTTTCTTTCTTTCTTTCTTTCTTTCTTTCTTTCTTTCTTTCTTTCTAGATTTTATTTATTTATTTGACAGAGAGACAGCCAGCAAGAGAGGGAACACAAGCAGGGGGAGTGGGAGAGGAAGAAGCAGGCTCCCAGGGGAGGAGCCTGATGTGGGGCTCGATCCCAGAACGCCAGGATCACGCCCTGAGCAGAAGGCAGATGCTTAACGACTGTGCCACCCAGGAGCCCCTGAGCATTTTTTTTCTTGTGCTTATTGGCCATTTGTGTATCTTCTTTAGAGACATGTCTATTTAAATCCTTTTTCCAGGGCTCCTGAACGGTGCAGTTGGTTAAGCGTCTGACTCTTGGTTTCAGCTCAGGTTGTGATCTCAGGGTCTTGAGATCAAGCCCCATGTCAGGCTCCATGCTCAGTAAGGAGTCTGCTTGAGATTTTCTCTCCCTTTCCTTCTACCTCTCCTGCTCATGCTCTCTCTCTCTCCAAAATAAATAAATAAATCTTTAAAAAAAAGTTTAAAAAAATCTTTTCCCATTTAAAAATTAGGCTGTTTGTCTATCATTGAGTTGTAAGGGTTCTTTACATAATCTGGATGTCCCTTGTCAGATATACATGATTTACCAATATTTTCTTCCATTCCAAGGGTTGGTTTTTCAATTTCTTAAAAGTATCCTTTGAGATAACTCAAAGCATTTTAAATAAATCCTTTTTAATAATCATTTTAAAATTTGATGAAGTTCTGTTTGTTTATTTTCTTGATTGCTTGTGCTTTAGGTGCCATTTGTAAGAAACTGTTGTCTATTCTAATGTCACAAAGATCTACACTTATGTTTTCTTTTAAGAATTTTATAGTTGTAGCTCTTACATTTAAGTCTATGATCCATTTTGAGTTAATTTTGTGTATCATGTAAAGGAGGGATCCAACTTCATTCTTTTGCATGTGGATATCCAGTTTTTCTAGCATTATTTGTTGAAAAGACTAGTCTTTCCTCATTAGTTCATATACTTTTAAAAATTATAGCTAAATATTAGAAAAATCAGCTAAAAAACCTATCTGTACATAGTACACCTGATAAGAAAAATTGATTTTATAGATTTTTTTCCTCCCTAGTACATTGTTTGACTTTGGACCAAACAGTTTTCATGCATTGATCCACTTGTTTTATTCATTTATCAATCATCTGTTGAATGTCTATTGGGCAACACTAGGCACCCAGTGAGGAATTTGATAGTGGGTGGATTTAACCTGAAGCTACCTCCTCTTGTGGTAGAGAGAATGACACAGGGAGGTATGAGAGAAAGGACAAGGACAGTGGATGGTTGTTTTAATAGATTCTTATATCTCCTGTTACTATTCCTCTCCAACGTGCCCATATTTCTTAATACATCAGGGTCTTCAAATATGCTGTTCCACTCTATCTGAAAGGCTTTTTCCTTTTCACCTTTTCTGGTTAGCAATTACTAACTTCAGCTCTAAAAGGAACCATCACTTCCTCAGGGAAGATTTTCTGACTCCCCAGGTCAGTTGCTCTTGCTCAACCTACGCACAGGGCCCTCTGCTTCAAATGTGTAGTACTTCCCATACTGGTAATGAAATAATTACTGGGGTAATTAGTTGCTTAATGTAAATCTCCTCTATTGTTGTGATAGCTTATTTAGGGTGGGTACCGTGTCCACTTTTTCATGCTCACTGTTACACAGAACTCGAGAGAGCAAGCTCCAGAGTCAACAGACAGACGTGGTGAGAAGCCCAGCTGTAGTTAAACACTATGAATCTTTATTTTCCCCACCTATAAAATGGGGATAATAATGGCACTGACCTCACAGGGGCTTTGGGAGAATTAATGAATAGCTCATGAAGCCCCCAGCACCGTGCTTGGCACATGGCAGTCAGGTGCTTGGAATCTATTGAATCAATGACTACATCAGCCCTGTGGGGCAACCTGCCATACCCAATGGGCCCAGGTGGGAAATGTGCAGTTCCCATGGAGACTGGGGAGAGAAGGCTGAATGACTGAGTGGCACAATGACTCCTTAGTAATATTCTGGAGTAACGTACATTCCCTCAGTGTCCTGGGTAGAGGTCAAATCACTTTGATAAAAAGGGTATGATGTCTTTCAGAGGCATTATCTGTAGAGCCATTAAAAACAATTAGACAAACTATATTTTTGTATTTCCACAGAACACCAAGCAACCAATGTGGCTAATTTAACGAAAGATTTTTTTGTGCCGACATTATTGTAGCTTAGTGTTCAACACATTGCTTAGGAAGGAAGGCTCTGGAGTCCAATTGCCTGGGTAACCCACTCCAGTTCCTCCACTAGCATTTAGGCAAGTTATACAACCCCACTGAGCCTCAGTTACCTTATCTGTAAAATGGAATCATTAATCATATCTTGATTGTCAGGTTGTTGAGAGGATTCAGTAGGACGGTGTCCTTAGCTCAGTGCCTGGCACATCCCACAGGATCACAGAACTTGAGTTCCTTCCAGTTGTTAGTGCTGGAAAGGCTCTGGTTTCTGGTTATGAGAGATCTAAATCCCAAAGTATTAGTTTCATTAAACTCTTGACAATCTTCCAAGGAGAATGAGAAACAAACAGCATATAAAACACCCATTTAGTGCTATTTTATTGTAAGCTACAGTTAATCGGATTGCCAAATTTTCCATTCATTCCCAAGAAGTCATAATTAAGAAAACAAATACTGTGTGTGTGTGTGTGTGTGTGTGTGTGTGTGTGTGTGTGTGTATTATTTGGGGGTGGTTAAATTCAGCCAATTTATTTTTGTCTGAGTTTACAGAACACGAAAC
The DNA here is from genome assembly GCF_024610735.1 of Ursus americanus. Taxonomy (NCBI): domain Eukaryota; kingdom Metazoa; phylum Chordata; class Mammalia; order Carnivora; family Ursidae; genus Ursus; species Ursus americanus. Next base: position 50,479,703 of record NC_142131.1, on the reverse strand, counting down.
AAGTCAATCTCTGGAGGATTTCAATTGTTCCAGATTAAGGTAAAAAGTCAGTTTCCATTTATACTATTTCTGATCCTCAGAGAAACTTCTTGGGCCTTAGGCCTTCCATAGTCATTTTTCTTTCTATTCCAGAAAGACGCTAAGAGTTCTGCCTGCTGTCCTCCTCTCTCCTTCTTTCCTTCTCTTCCCCCTTTTTCTTCCTTCTCTCACTTCCCATTAAGTGACAGCATTAACTCTCAATGTCAAATGGGGACAACCGAAATGACATCGACTTCACAGGGCTGTCTGGAGAATTCAGTGAGACATGTGGGTTCCTCAGGGCAGCATGTAAAAACCTCTCTACATGTGACTTAGGATTCTTACTACTCTTTGGAAAAAAGCAAGTTACCTATCTCATGCCTTTCCTCTTGATTTTTCTGATTTTGGTTTTCAGACTCCATATCTTGGGAACAACTTGCCTGTATTTCTTTCCCTAGGTCTTTTCATCGAGGGGGGACTGGCAGCTTTCAGTAATGGCAGCGAATTGCTAATAAGTGATTTGTGTATGAACTCCAGGCATCAGGCCAGCATCTCGGATGGGAATTGGTGCCCAGCTGGGATGTGCTCATGGCATTGGTTAGTGCCTGCAGGAGGCCTGGCTGCCACTGTCATGTTAGAACCATCCCAAGGGTGCTGCGGCAATGGCCTTCACCGAGCCCACAGACAGGAAAGGCAGGCTCAAAAAGATGTGTTTCCATAGGGACAGGTCAATACCCACAGGGTCAACTGCGAGTGCCTGCAGCTGTGTGCACCACATTAACTAGCAGCACGTGGTTCTCTGAGGTTCGATGTTCTATGTTAATGCGCACAGAGGGGCCAAATTCAATTCCTCATCGGCCAGTTGTGTGGCCTACTGGAGGGGTTCCTTGCAGTCTGCCCCTCTGACCCTAAGGACCAGGGTAATAGGAAGAGTAGGAAAGATGCTGGTGTTCCCTTTTCTGACACCAGCCCTGAGCCTCACCAGGGAGGACAGTGGCCCTTAAATTACAGAGAGCCTATGAATTGTCTTCTTAGATACAGATTTCTAAGTCCCCCCGCCCCAACTCGGACTCAGTACATCTGAGGGGAGACCAAGAAACTACATCTTGGAGAAGGCCCTCAGGTTTAGCACTTCTGTGACCTTTTCCTTGCTTCTGGTCTGGTTGGCCTCTGTTCAGCAGTGTGGAGGCTGTCGGAAGGCAGGACCTTGTCTATACTGCTGACTGCTGTATCCTGGCGGCCTGCCTTCCAGGAAAGGGGTGAACTCAGTCCAGCACCTCTCAAGCTTCAATATGCACACCAGTCACACGAGCTTGTTACGATGTCTGCTCGGTCTGGAGCCGGGTCCAACAGTCTGCAGATCTAACCATCTCCAGGCCAGCACTGGAGCTTGCCTCTTTAAGCAGGCAGGGTGGAGTCTCTGAGTGCAACTGGGATCAGAGCACCTGAATTTGAATCCTGGTTCCACCCTTTGCTAGTGGGGAGACCTAGGGTGTTCTCTTCTCCTACAAAACAGGGCCAATGAGAGGACCTTTTTCAGAGGGTCCTTTTGGGGCACCTAGGAGGTCATACATGGGAAGCATTTGGCCCACTTTATGGTGAGTGCTCAATTAAGATGAACTCTTCTTATAATTGTGATGAGTAATACCAAGAAGTTAAATCTCAGATCACAGTTCAAGAAACTGGCATTGTTTCTTATGCCAGAAAACTGGCAATTCATTTGGCCTTATGGTCAACGGACAGAGTCCAGCATGACACTGCATGTATTCACATCCCGGCTCCACCACTTATTAGTTGTATGACCTTGGGAAAGCTTCTTAACCTCTCTGAGCCACAGTTTGCTCATCTGTGAAATGGACATAATAGTGGACATTATAAAAATAATTTATTTTTATTTAAATTTTTTTTAAAGTTTTATTTATTTATTTGAGAGAGAGAGGGAGAGAGAGCATGTGCACAGAAGTAGGGGACAGACAATGGGAGAGGAAGAGAGAGAATCTCAAACAGACTCTGCACAGAGCCCCAGGCAGGGCTCAATCTCACAACCCTGCAATCATGACCTGAGCTGAAACCAAGAGTCATTCGCTTAACTGACTGGACCACCGAGAAGCCCCCAAACGCTGTATCTTTACACAATAACGCCACATTCTCTCCTTCCCCCAATGCCTGGCAACCACCATTCTACTTTCTGTCTCTATGACTGTGTACCTCCTAGAAATGGAATCATAGAGCATTTGTCTTCTGGTGACTGACAGATATCACTCAGCGTAATGTCCTCAAGTTTCATCTATGTTGTAGCCTGTGTCAGAATGTCTTTCCTTTTTAAGGCTGAGTACTATTTATTGTATGCGTACACCACATCTTGTGTTTCCATTCATATGTGGATGGACATTTGAGTGGCTTCTCCCTTTGGGTCACTGTGTGTAATGCTTCTGTGGTTGTGGGTGTGCAAAAATCTCTTCAAGATGCTATTACTTCTGTGGTCATAGAGTTGTAGCTGTTCTTACACCTTTTAGCCCTAGCCACAAATATTTCTCCTTATACTGTCACACCCCATAGTAAGGAGAAAGCCAAGAGACACATAAACAACAGAAACTTCTTTCATTTATTTATCCATGCTCTTATCTAGTCACGAATTCCCAGTACTTTTTCAATCATCGGCCAGGTGCAAGGCATTAGGCTAGGTGCTGTTGGACTTCGACAAGGACCAATATTCCATTTGGCTGTCGTGTGTAGAAAAGTTACAGTGGCTTTTATTTTTTCTCAAAAGGTTACCTCAGAGCTTCCCCTGGTATTTGGATAGAATCCAGCCTCAGGCACACTCAGAAAGTTTGCCCAAGTCCCAGACCGACCAGTCCTCTCAGATGAGGCCATTTTTCCACCCAAAGGATTCTAAAAGAGTCGCAATCAAGACTGCAAGAACTGAGGATCCACAGAGGTCAAACCTGTTAAAAATTGTGTATATGTAAGTAAAAACTTATGTCATACTTTCTGTCACTGAGAAACGTATTTGGAGAATTTGGGGGGGGGGCAGGTTATTTTGATTTAACTTGAGGCAAACCACACACCTAAACAAAAGCACTCTCCAATCTCCTGTGTCTTAAAACCTGTGCGGCGAGCTGGCCAGCAGTGGCAGGACCTTGTGCCGGGGGAGGAGCAGCAGGAAGCGTGTGGAATGCTCAAGCTGGCGGCCCCAGGGAGAAAACCCAGCTCACTTACAGGATGTGAGGCCTTGGACTCAGGTCTTAATATCTGAGTCCTAACCTCTCTCATTTGCAATTTCCCCATTAGTACAATGAGGTGAACCACAGTCCCCAGCTCATAGGATTGCTGTGCAGATTTAATGAGCTAATACTCATAATGGGTCCGCTTGTCAGAGGGCCTGGCACAGAGTAAGTGCAAATTAATGTTGGATATCCATCACAAAAATGAATGTGCTCCATGCTCCCTGCCTGCAGCTGCACAGACCATTTTTTAATCCCTCAAATATGCCACGCTCTCGCTCTTCCGCTGGACCTCTGCCCGTGCTCACCCCTCCTTTCCTGCTCTCCCACCCTGGCCCCTACTGCCTTTCTAACCCTATTCATTCTTCACGCCACATTCTAGATATTTTCTCTAAGCAGACTCTTCACCCCAAGGCTAATTACTTGTTTCTTTGTTGAGCTCTATCCCTGCCAGGGCACCCATCACCCTGTACTGTCACGCAGGCCGGTCACTCTCTCACTAGGCTGTGGGCTCCATGAGCTCCGGGCCTGGTCACCTGGTCTCCGGAGGATCTCAAGTGAAAGACATTAATGAAACGTAGACTTGTATGCGGCATGAGCTTCCACTGCCAGGACCTCCAAAGTGGACGCTGGACCTCAGGCACCATGGAGACCCCCTAGCACAGCATACCTCGTGACCCTCCCTCATAGCGTGTCCAGGAAAGGGTTTTAGTCAGTTTGCAAGTAAAATGTCACCTCCCTGCGTGCCATGTTTTTGGCTACCAAAAGGCAGGCACGTGTATGATCAGACTGATTTGGCTTCTCAGGACTCCGATTCAGCTTTTGGGTGGAGTGGTGAAGATTTTCACAGTATGTTCTTGTCTGGGAGAACCGACCAGAGACTCTGTCCACAGCACACTAGACTGATTTGCCTTTTCTCTTCCTCAAACCACTGTCTCAATCCTCATTAGCAATTCTCTATCCCGGTTCTTACAATGGCATATTTGTCTCCGTTTCATCTCTAATGAATTGTAATTAGTGACTGGGCCTGCTGGGTAGTTTATTTCTCAGAAAGGCTATGTTCTCAGTGATAAGACACTTCTGTGCTATTTCTACTCTGTCCATCAACCTTCCTGCCAAATGAATTCCTCTTGGATTAATGTAAGAATCATAGCTATAATAATAAACATTTATTAAGTGTTTCTCTGTGCCAGGCACTTTATGAGCACTTTACGTGGGTTATCTCATTTCATTTTTCCAGCAACCCCGTGAAATAGAAACTGTGAGCATCCCCTTTGTGGCTGAGGAAATTGAGGCACGGAGAGTTTAAATAATGTGTTCAAGGTGCACAGAAAGAAAGTGACCAAACAGGAAGTGAAACTCAGGTCTGCATAACTTCAAAGGCTGTGCTCTTAGCCGCGAAGCTCCATCGCTGCCCTATAATTTTCAGTTATTATGATGTCCTGATTTGAAAGCACCAGGTACACTCAAAAATATACACTTTGTACCCAAAGTGACTTAGCTACTGTGATCTTACCAAACCCATGCTTTTCATATTACACCCTCGCTTACATTTTGTCTTTTGTTTGAAAGGTAAATGGGACAGACATATTTCATTTTCCCCTCTTCTTCCTTTTGGAATCAGGCACTGTTTTGTTTGTTTTGGATGAGTGCAGAAGGTTATGAGATTGTCAATGGATGGTTAGCTGGACTGGTACCCGGCCAAGCAAGATTAATCTGATGATTGTGTTTTTATGGGAGCCACTTTGCTCCTCTTTGATTCCAGGGCTGACTGGCAGGCCTAACACACACTAGCCAGTTAGCAGAAAGTATTCTTGGATACAAGAGGGATGGAAGGGGCAATGTAGATAGTCCTGCATGCAAACCCACTTCTATTACTGAAGAAAATACGCTCTTACACTCTCAAGTTCTCTATACTGTGTCTGTTACTCCAGTGTGTGTGTGTGTACGTGTGTACGTGTGTGTGTGTGTGTGTGTGTGTGTACTGTGTTTTAAGATTAAGAGTAGGGAGAGATGTGAGGGAGATAGGAAATCAGTAACTCCTACTTTTGCTTTAAAGTCAATTCTTTTGATTTACCAAATTCAGAAAATCAAGTTCAATAAATATAGCAACTTGTTCATTCTTACTCAAATCGCTTTTATGTAAAAGCTATGATAGAGGAAGAACTTAATACTTTTCAGGAACAAACAATAAGGAGTAATTGTTTACATCTCAGATTCATTCGTTCTTCAAATACCTATTGAGTATCTACTATACGTCAGGTAACATGCTCAGCACTGGGGTGGTGGAAGTGAATAAGTCAAAAAACCCGTGCCTTTGCTAAATTTAGGATCTGTATGCAAATACTTAGAGGTGATGAATGAAATCGATTGGACATCAGAACATAAGAAAGCCAGAACTATTTCACAGGTGTTACTGACACATGGTTGGATGAGACTCTTAGCTGGAATGCAAAAGTAGAAGCAGTACTCCCTTGTTTTTGGTCTATATAATCTGTCATTAGGAAGGTATTTTCCACGTTTTCCATTTGGTTTGGTATCAATAGCAACCATAGTTACTGTTTTATTGCCTTCCCCCCCCATATAACTTGATAAATTGTTTATTTATTTTGATTTTACTAGTCAAAATATGGAAAAAACCACAAGAGGCTACCATTGTTTTTCCTATGAGCAACAGACCACTGAGTGGTCTCGTGGAAAGGATGAGAACTTGGCAGAAGTGACCCTGCCATTAAGCAAGGACATTCTAGGCACCCATATGTGTGTCCCAGGGTTTGGGAAGATAGCTTTCAAATGACTTGGGTAGGCTTGTCATAGGCAGAAATTCTAAAATAGATCTAGCTCAAGAGACATGTAGATATTAAAGACTGTAATTCTGACTGCCCACTGTGAATAATTCTAATGAAGAGAAAAGGGAACATCTAAAGCAGGCACAGTGAATAGATTTAATCTCAAGTGCCAACTAGATTGATGGGTAGCAGGAGTTGGGACACTATTTGAGAAGGATTCTGAGCCTTATCTAGAATACCACTGATAGCAGACTAAACACTAAATACACTGATGTTAGACCCAAATCCCCTTGTATAATGTAACTCCACTGGAAGGTTTGACTGAATTAGGATTCAGAATAATCTTAAAATACTAAAGCATAAATCAAAGTCAACAAGATGAAGGCTCATGAAGATAACTATATATTCCTGCACTTAAACTTAGAAGTCAGGGATGGGTTACATTTTGGGATAGGGCAAACTTGGCTTAATGGCAGTCCATGAAAGAAGGCTTGACCCTAGGCTCCACATGAGTGACAGCATGGTATGGCTACCGAACATCCTAGAGCCATGGTGGGCTGCTAGAGTTGAACAGGGTAACCCACCATTAGCCAGTCCCCTGGGACTGAATGTCAGCGTCTCTTTTTTCCAGTCTGATGCTTTCCTTGTAGAGTTGAGGGTGTGTATACAGTCTGGGTTTTTGGACTTGGACATTTTCTCCCTCTGAGAATAGGAAGGAACATGCTTATATAGAAACAAGAGAGGGAAGGGGCCTAGAAAGACCAGGAACTCTCTGCCTTTGAAATAGGCCAGATTTGGAATCAGTTAAAAAAGAAAAGTACATCAAATGATTTTTGTAAATATATGGGTTTTTGAAAAGCTTGAAATGCATTTTGCCCCAAGTGCTCTACCCTTAAACACACCCACATGCACTTGAGGAAGAATTTCATCCATATGGTATATACATTGGCAGTTAACTCATCAAGATCACGGTTGTGTCAGAACTATTTGATTTTCAACTTGCCATTTAAGTTGTTCCAAAAAACTCCTGAAAGCTTATTCTCTTGAGCTAGGATATGGAGTTTGGTAAAAGGAATAAGGAGAGTGTGCATATTTCAGTTTCAGTTTAACACAGAGGGAACTCTCAAGAATCTTAAGCTTGCTGGAATCTGTTCTTTTAAAACCAGGCTGGCCTTTGCCACCCTCTTATAAAGATGATGATGATGATGATGATGATGATGATGATGATGATGATGATTGTGGTTATTTGGCTGATTGGGTTTGGGTTATTTTCTGATTGTTCCTGGAACAAACTTTCCATAATTATTGTGTAAAAATAGAGCAGGCAAAGAACTGGAAGGGAAAGTTAGAGCATAATCGGGGATACTTGGGCTAAAAGCTTTGGAACATTTAAAGAACATTAACTTTGAAGGCAGAAAATTTAGTTTGTGACTAGATTTGCTAGTAAAAGACATCTAACTAGCTCCCACTCAGCCTTCATGCAGAGAGGCAAGTGCCAGGGTTGGGAAACCAACCGTTGGTTTGGTGGCTCCTACCCAGGGGCCATCTGTTTGACATCCGACTCACAAGACGACACGGAGACCTGGCCTAACCTAACAGTAAATGCAGGTCGGAGCAGAACTTCCCAATGGCTATGTAATGAATATTGCTATTTTTTGACTAATTTTCATATCTTCCTGATTTAATTGCCTTCCCATCAAGGGCATGAAGAAAGGTTAGAGGAGTATTCTGAGGCATCCTGCAGAGTTAAGTAAGATTAACTTATGGGAAGACTTGAATCTACTATTTGGGTCTTATTAAGACATACTCTAATGATCAGTCAAGTCCTGTTATCAGATCAGTGTCCCAGCTGTCTTTTGACTCGAGAGGTGAGGACTGAGAGGGGTAAGTGATTTTATTTTGTAGTCTTTGAATTCGCTTCTTTCAACCTATATTTAAGGAGAGGGCCACGAAGAATCTTAGCCAAATTGAGATTCAAGATAAAAATTACAGAATACATGCCAAATGAGAAGGAAAGGTGTAGGCAGTTGCAAATAATATCAGTTTGGGTATTTTAAGTGGGTACATAACGAAGGGCCACGGAGTAATATTTAAGCGTCGGATGGCAGGGAAGAGGAGAGGATTTCACATCTTTCATTTTAATTCTCCATCCTCTGGAAAGCCTTATTTGTTATGTATTATATTATTATTCCAGAGGAATAGTTAGCTTCAAACAGGGCATATCTCATCTCCTATGCTTTTTTTAGCCAAGAAACTTTGAACATTTTTTAGTGACAAGAAGTCATCACTGTACGCTGTAAGTTATAATAGGCACAAGCAAGTTGCAAGTTCATGGCTGTTAAGGTGTTCATTTTCCCAAGGATGTCATAAAAAATACATATCACCCTAGCAACTCTTTATAATATTCTAGTTCTGTGCTCCTTTCTGAGATTCCAATACTTTCTTTAAAGGCCAATGGAACTGTTAAATTGGCTCCAACATTTTATAAAATAGCAAGGGTGGTTTAGATTTTGAAAACAAAAGTATAAATGTGCTGTCCAAGGGAGGAAACAAGACATTTTTAGATGCCCTAAAACTCACTATCTCAGGAAGAAACTTTCCAGGTAACTGGCTAAACCAGACTGACTTCATGAACAACTGCTAAGAGCAATTAGATTCAAGCTTTTAAAAAAGCCTGAATTCTATTTATAGACTATGGGCTCTTCCATGCTTCCATCCGTTTGGTCACTGAATCTCACCCCTTTAGGGTAAACAGTGGTAAATAAGTAGGGGAAAGGGAAGGTTTTTGGTTTAACATTCTATCCAACCATAAAGAATCAGATTTCAGAGAGCTGGATTTTCCCACATCATCTAATGAATTTTCTGACCAACATGCTGGTATTCTTTGAATAAACAAAGAGGATTACACTGTTTTTAAGAAACTACAAACCATATCACAACGGTAGAATTCAGTTGTGCATGTGGCTGATAACCATCGCTTTCTTTGGCAAGCTCTTTTTCTTCCTTTTTCTATTTTAATTTTCAAAGAGTTCACCTTACTTCCCTTTATTTTATTTTCCCCTCTCTGTCTTTTATCAGCCCAATTAAAAAAAATGTCATATATGTATCTCCTGGTTATTACATATTTTTATTTCTCTTTGCCTTAAACCACTCTTTGAAGTACACATAAAGCCACAGGAAAGGAAACTACAACACATGCTCTAAGAATAGAGGAAGTTCTCAGTAAAAGTTTGTTAAATCAAATAGCAAACGTAAGGTCTAATGAAAGAATCTGACCAGGAACACTTGATTAATTCATTTATGAGTCTGGCAAATATTGGTGATCACGTAGTATGTGCCAGGCACTGTTGTAGGTGCTGAGACTTTGAGGTAGGCAAGAGGGTTAGGGCCTTTGTGCACGTGGAGCTCACTTTCTAGTGGGGGGAGGCAGACACTAAGCAAACCTGCAGAACAAATAAGGAAACCAGCAGGGAGTACTGCACAGAGGACTAAAATTAAATAAGGTGATGCGATAAGCAGATCACAGCTTTAGGTTGGGAGGTTAGGGAAGACCTCTCTGAGGTCATTGAAGCTGATGTCTTAGTCCAGTTACTATGGCTGCATGATGAATCACCAGTGAACTCGGTGGCTTAAAACAACAATTTACTATGTTCCTGGGATTCTCTGGGTCAGGAATTCTGAGAGGGCATAGTGGAGACAGCTTGTCTCTGCCTCACAATGTCTGGAGCTTAGATGGAAGATCCAGAAGGTGGGGCGTGGAAGAATTTTGGGGTTTGTTCAAGCACATGTCTGGCGGTTGATGCTCGCTGTCGGACGAGTACTTAAATGGGACTGCTCCGGGCACACCTACATGGGGTCTCTCCAGGTATCCTGGTCTCACGGTGTGGTAGCAGGGTTCCCAGGGCAGGTGTCCCAAGTGAGAGTGAGTCAAGTGGAAGCAGTATTATTTTTTTAGGACCTAGCCTTGAAAGTCACATTGTGTCACTTCCACTGTATTCTGTTGGTTAAGATAACTATAAAGATCTGCCTAGTTTCAACAGGGAGCAACACAGACCCCACCTCCTGATAGAGGAGTACCAACCTCAGATTGTAGGATACATATTGATGAGGCCAACTTTGGAAAATCCAGTCTGCCATAGGTCTGAATGACAAGAGAAGTTAGGAATGTGAAAATCAAGGGGAAGAACGTTCCAGGCAAAGACCCTAGGTAAAAGCAAACCTGGCGCATATTTGAATCACAGAAAGCAAGCCAGGGTGCAGGATACAAAGAACAGGGAGGAGGATGGTACAAGATAAATGTGGGAAGGTGGGTGGTGGGGGCAAGATCATAAAACACTAAGAACTCTCCTCACTCCAGGCAGAGGGTAGAAGAAGACTGAGTTGGTTTTGGAGACTCATTCATACCTTCTTTGGGAAATCTGTTACTCCTTCTTTAGGTCATTGTGTCAATTTGGCCCTCCATCTCTCCGTGCTTCTTCACAGTGCTCTAATGTGAAATCCCCCCCCCCATGTCTAAATTTCCCATTTCTAGATACTGGACACTGTGGGCTGGGGAATGAAAAGGAACCTTTCATTCCTCCAGGCTTTCAAGATGGTTTTAATCTAGTTGTAGGGATTAATATACATACACATACACACACACCCCACACGCATATTAGCTAACAAACAACTCAGTAAAAGTTAAGTGTCAAATAAATGCTAAGAATCACATGTGCTCCAAAAGTCAGAAAAAGAAGAGATCATCAAACATTGAACTAGAGTGAATATATTCTAGCAGTTATTAAAGCATTGTAGATTTATCTACATAAATGAAATACTATATCGTAAGAAATGTCGTAAAGTAAAAGGATAAATGATAAACTAGGAAAAAATACATGCTGTGTATGTGACAAAAGCTACCTTAGAGGCTGTACCATTCACTGTGCAAAGAGAAAAATAAGGAAATAAGCAAAGATTATGAAGAGGACGCTTGCAGAAAAAAAACCGAGTAACTAATAATCATGAAAAGATGCTCAATCACATCATAATACAAGGACCACAAAACAAGCAATATGAGTTACTAAAATGACAAACGTGATATAAAAATAAATCATTTTTAAATGAAATTAATAACACTACAAAGTTTGATAAAACTCAGTGCTGGTGAGGATGTGGGAGATTAGTGGCATTCTTCTACACCATTGGCATACGCTTTTTCAGCAGAAATTTGGCAATGTTTTCAGAATTTAAAATGGTTTATTTTCTCTGCTTTAGCAATTCCACTGTTTGAAAACAATCTTATGGATATAGTTACTCCTATACGCAATGAGATATGTTTGAGGATGTTGAATTCTGTATTATTTATAATAGCAAAAAATTAAAATTATTCAGATGCCCATCATTTAGGGACTGTATTTATAAACTAAAGCACATTTAGAGGGAGCAGGGACCTTTGAAATACCATATAGCTATTTAGAAGAATTTAGAAGATAAAAAAATGCTAATTTAGAAAGATGCCCAAAATGTATTAAGTAAAAAAGTAAGGTAAAGATAGTATGAAAAAGATGATATTATTTGTTTGAAGAACTTTTATGCACAATCATCTATACATATATGTCTGTCTATCTATCTATCTATCTATCTATCTATCTATCTATCTATCTATCTATCTAATATACATTACTCAATTTCTGGAAGGATATACAGCTTATGAAACCTTAATAGTTTTTGAGGTATGGAATTCTAGGCTCAAGGAAATGGAAAGAGTTTAGTTTTCATTGTACGCTTTCTGTGATGTTAGTTTTTTTCTTTAAAATCTTGTGCATGTATTAATTTCAAAATTAAAGAGTAATACTAAAAACATCATGAGCATGTCTACGAAGCCCTGAGGTAGTGAAGTTAATGGTGGGAATTTCAGGAGCTGATACATTGTCATATTTTAGGCCCTTTGGTGCCCTTCAAATTATACTGTTTTCCATCCTTGTTGGCTGGGTGTGAGTCATAAAGCATTGTTCCTGTCTCTTTGACTGCTATTACCAAATCTTAAAAGTTTCCACCCTCCAGGAAATTATACTCCAGGGTGCAATTGCAAAAGTCCCCTGTCCTAATTTCAGTGGTGGACTTTTACCTCTCAATTCTACTCTCCTATTTTAGTTTGGTATCAGAGACGTGGGGGTGTTGGAAGCATTAAGGGCTGGTATGGGGTGGACTGAAAGGACCATATTATTCAAGAAGTCAGTAATCTTTTTGGGTCTACTTGGGTCTTCAACACTTGTAAATGTCTATCTTTCGCCTTCCGATTCTTTAGAATTCCACCACGTAACACACCGTCTCAAGACCCCTGCACTTAGATGTTGAAGGAAACATGCATCTAAAGTAGTGTGCTTACAATTTTTATGTCTACACTTAAGTCTGGGGTTTCAAATGTTCTTGAGCTTGGAAAGACTAATTGGATGCAAATTGATCACTATCTTGCTTATAAATATCCTATTGTTCTTTAGTGCAAATCTATCACCTTTTGGGAAAATTCATCGTTGTGAGGTATATATATTCTATTTTACAGTATATGAACTGGCAACTGGCTGTCATTTACCTATGTCTTTCTTACTAAATAAAAGGGTTCTTCAGTTTTCCTATTAAAAAGAATTCAATGGGGGCACCTGGGTGGTTCAGTCGTTAAGCGTCTGCCTTCAGCTCAGGGTGTAATCCTGGAGTCCTGGGATCAAGCCCCACATCGGGCTCCTCCCCTGGAAGCCTGCTTCTTCCTCTCCCACTCCCCCTGCTTGTGTTCCCTCTCTCACTGGCTGTCTCTCTCTGTCATATAAATAAAATCTTTAAGAAAAAAAGAGAACTCAACGATAAAACATTCAACAGTAAACATTCCATGATGATATGTCTGTCTTCCTCACCCACGTGTGTGCACACTCACATTCTAGAGCGGTTCAGATCAGAATACTAGCTAGCCTCTACGACATCAGCCAAAGCAACTTTTTCACGACACATCTCCAAAGGCAAGAGAAACAAAAGATAAAATGAACTTATGGGACTTCATCAAGATAAAAAGCTTCTGCACAGCCAAGGAAACAGTCAAAAAAAACTAAGAGGCAGCCCACGGAATGGGAGAATATATTTGCAAATGACACTACAGATAAAGGACTGGTATCCAAGATCTACAAAGAACTTCTCAAACTCAATACACGAGAAACAAATAAACAAATCAAAAATGGGCAGAAGATACGAACACTTTTCCAATGAAGACATACAAATGGCTAACAGACACATGAAAAAATGTTCAAAATCATTAGCCATCAGGGAAATTCAAATCAAAACCACACTGAGATACCACCTTACGCCAGTTAGAATGGCAAAAACAGACAAGGCAAGAAACAACAATTGTTGGAGAGGATGTGGAGAAAGGGGATCCCTCCTACATTGTTGGTGGGAATGCAAGTTGGTACAGCCACTCTGGAAAACAGTGTGGAGGTCCCTTAAAAAGTTAAAAATGGAGCTACCCTATGACCCAGCCATTGCACTACTGGGTGTTTACCCCAAAGATACAGACGTAGTGAAGAGAAGGGCCATATGCACCCCAATGTTCATAGCAGCAATGTCCACAATAGCTAAATCGTGGAAGGAGCCGAGATGCCCTTCAACAGATGACTGGATTAAGAAGTTGTGGTCCATATATACAATGGAATATTACTCAGCTATCAGAAAGAACGAATTCTCAACATTTGCTGCAACATGGACGGCACTCGAGGAGATAATGCTAAGTGAAATAAGTCAAGCAAAGAAAGACAACTATCATATGATTTCTTTCATCTATGGAACATAAGAACTAGGAGAAGAAAGGGATAAAGAAAGGGGGAGTAATCAGAAGAGGGAATGAAGCATGAGAGACTATGGACTATGAGAAACAAACTGAGGGCCTCAGAGGGGAGGGGGGTGGGGAAATGGGATAGGCTGGTGATGGGTAGTAAGGAGGGCACGTATTGCATGGTGCACTGGGTGTTATGCGCCACTAATGAATCATCGAACTTTACACCGGAAACCAGGGATGTACTGTATGGTGACTAACATAATATAATAAAAAATCATTAAAAAACAAACAAACAAACAAAAAACCAGAATACTAGCTTAAGTGGAATACCAAGGACAGTGTAGAAGGGAAAAAGAAAGCTCAGGAAGGCAGAAGGCAGCCTTTGGATTGAGAAAAAGTCACCATAGCTTTAATCTTGACGGTGGATGGGATTTGGGGGCTATTGGCTTGTACACAAATGTCGGAGGCTTTTCAAAAGCAGCTAATGCACCCACCTCCTTCATCTCCTTTTTGACTTTCTTGAGTCATTGCGGAGATACCCTCCCTACACTCTCTTGCAGATGAATGTTCTTTGCTCATGGCCTGGCAGCACATTTGAAAATGAAAATGAGCCCTGGGAAGCAGCAGTAACATCACCAGGTATCTACCCTAGAGATCCCTTGCTTGTGCTCAAGGGACCATTGATGAGGATGTTTAGCACTGTATGGCTTGGAATAGCCCCACAGTGGAAATGACCTCTATAGGTCCAACAGAATGGAAATAAGTAAATTATGGTGGAAGCAGAAGATGAGATGCCATACAGCATTTAAAAGGAATGACTAGATATACAATAATATGGTAGATCTCCCACACACATTTTGCAATGAAAAAAACAAGTTGCAAACAGTATACCATTAATGTAAAAAAATCGCATATTATATATTTTATATAAATTATGAATATGTGTGTGTGCACACACGTGCGGAGGTGTGGTATATATACAAGTAGGGGACAAAACACTCTCATTACATCTGAGAAGAAGGGGAAGGGACTGGAATTGAGGATAGTGGTTGAAGGAGACCTTAGCTTTATTTGCAATGTCCTAATTTTCTAAAAGGAGAATCGAGTCACGTGTATTACTTGTAGAACTAAAAATAAGTTTCAAAATGAAAGACTTCTTGGCATTCTGTCTCTAAAGAAGGCCTGGATAATATAAAATAACATTCCCCAAACTGGGTTCTGTGGAACACTAGTGCTCTGTCAGGTGTCCATGGATATTTGTTGAGTTCTAATGTTATTAATCATACAGATGTCGGAGACAGAACGAGAATTAGCAGCGAACTTAGAAGGAGCAGACCACTCTGAGCCTTCCTTCCCATCTTTAATCCTTGCCAGGATGGCTGTGAATGGTCCCAGCAGCTTCTTCTCTTTTAGTTGTGTTAGACTATTTCTGTTACACAAATATCTTTAGACTTCAGGACTTTGTTTTAGGATCCTGTAAGTCAGAGTGAGGAGGTAAAGAATGTATGCTGCCCTCTCTATGTAAATTCAGGATTTTGAAAGCTAGTAAGGGTCCAAAGGAGTGTGGCCTTGGCCCATGTGCAATATTAACAGATGAGCTGAGACCTAAGAGGCCAGCAGTTGCAGTCTCTCTTTACAAGCTCTTCTTCCTTCTCCCCAACTTCGTCATGATGCAGGAAGCCATGGTATATGTTAGCAATAGCTTGCAACTGGTGGAAGAGACTTGGGGCGGTTTTCATTTTGGAGCTTTGTGAAAACTGTTGGGTCGGGATGTCCTACGACTCTCAAGAAGTGGGTGAGGCGCCATGAAGTCAATGCAATTCCTACTATTCCACTGGTCTAGGATGCTGTCTTCTTCATTTTCATTACCCCAGAATCCAGGGGCCACGGCCACTTGGGAGAATGTGGTTTTATAGCCATATGAACTCTCATCCTCAAAGACGTGGGTACTCAAGTAACACTGGGAAGAAACGGGTAAAAGGAAGTTTATCTGTGTCTCTACAGCAGGCCCCGTCAGAGCCTTTAATAATGCTAATCCCCACCATGACTCTCCACGAGGGGTGGAGCAAATACAGTGAGCTTCCACTGTATTTGCCCTTTTTCTCCCCTCGCCTTGCCTACCCCTGCCGCAGACAGCACCTCCAGAGCACAGGTTGGTAAAAGGCAGAATTAAGAACTACCCCACCTCGGTGAAGGCATGGTTCACAAAGTGCCAAGTGAAAGTGATACTTCACGAGAGGTGATAGGTGGCTCTCACTCTGATTCCAGCAGGAAAAGAGTGGAGCCTGTGCGTAACTTTGCCCATAGGAACTCAATTCCACTTGCATAAAGCCTGCTGTCAAGTCAAGCAGAAACACTGAGCCGCCGGTATGTGCTCTGCCGCCAATCGGCCGGCGCGCAGCAGGCACACATCGCTGTGATGATGACCTTTGAGAGTGAGGTGAGCAGTTGGGGAACCAAGCGGGCAGCTCTGCTCCGGTCAGGGGAGGTGATGCAGGGGTGGGGGGTGGGGATCTCCACTTCAGGTTCTGGGAATTGGTGGGCCTTGGGCAGAGTTCAGTTCTGCTCTGTTTCGATTTCTTGGAGGACACAGTGTCATCTTAGCCATGACTGACTTTTGTCTGAACTGTGTGGAAGCCCATGATGACAAATGACTGAAAGGACTCGAGGCAATTATCCCGTTAATTTAGGTCGAGCACCTGCCTATATTATCTTGGAGTTCACAGAAACGGCCTTCTGCTAGCGAGAGAGCTCATCTGTTAACATGATGGCCGTATAGAAAAAAAAGTGGCGGAGAGCCGAGGGCGATGGGTCCTGAAGTCTGCAGGTGCCCGCTGACAATGAACAGCACAGATAAATGGTGACGGGTAATGATTAACTCCAAGTGTCTAGCTACGTCTGAGCCTTGCAGAACGGAACACGTAAATCTGAGAATGGCTGTCAGCATGGGGGAAACTTGTGGAGTATTTGCGGGGTCTGTTTTCTTGTGCCAGTGCCCCGTGTCAGACAAAGTGCAGCGACGTGATTGCAAGCACACGCTCGGTGGTCAGGGGCCCGGGGCCAACTCTCAGGCCCACTGCATGCTCGCTGCAGGCACTTGGGCTGGATGTTCTTGTGCCTTACAACATAACACACATGGCTTGTCGTCAGGATGGGAAGAGTCAGCACGAGAAGTCCAAGTGCCGAGCATACAGAGTGCATGCTGCACACTGAGCAGTCAACAAATGAAAGACGCGGCTGCCACCCTCGTGCCATCGTCCCACTGACAACTACCTGCTTGGTCGGAGGGTAACACATAATTTGGCTTCTGATCTGAGAGGACTGTTAAATAGGTTTGATACTCAAATCTATTCGATCCTCATCAACTATGGGAAAGTGGCTTTTTCCTTATTACCTTTTTTTTTTTAAAGATTTTATTTATTTATTCGACAGAGATAGAGACAGCCAGTGAGAGAGGGAACACAAGCAGGAAGAGTGGGAGAGGAAGAAGCAGGCTCATAGTGGAGGAGCCTGATGTGGGGCTCGACCCCACAACGCCGGGATCACGCCCTGAGCCGAAGGCAAACGCTTAACCGCTGTGCCACCCAGGCGCCCCTCCTTATTACCTTTTAGAAATAGTTTCTTGTTTTTTGTAAAGATTGGGTTTCTGTGGTTTAGTTGTGTGTGTGCTGGGGAGGACCCAGTGTTTTAGTCACATGGGCTTGAAGTCCAGCTCTGCTGACCAGCTAAGTGACCGCAGGCCATGTGCTCTCTACCTCTCTGAGTCTCGGTGGCCTTGTCTGCAAAATGGTGATAATCATTCCTGGGTTTCAGGGAGGATTAAGTGTCAGATAACATCTGAACAGTGCCAGGCACATACAGGCTCAATAGCTGTTAGTTCCCATGTCCGGGGGGTGGGTGGGGGGGAGCTGGATGAGCTCACGGGTATTACAAGGCAGCACTTTAAACTCCCTCCCAACACCAAACTCCTGGCTCACAGGTGGCTGCATCTAGTATTTCAGCAAACATCAAGAGCTCAGCTGAATCACAGCCAAGCTGATCTGGGCCCTGAGGGACACTTAACTCAGCAGCAAAACCCTTAATGACATCACAGAGCCCAGAGAATCTTCTGAGAACGTGTAAGTCCCTCTGCCAATACAAGGTGTCATTATTGGTGGTTAATTCCTAAAACATGCTAAATTTCTGGCTGCTGGAGTTATTCTTGAGGCCGTGCATTCAACCGTCTAGGGTAGCTCCACAAACTAATGGCCTGCGTGACTTTTGTTCCCACCTCACCGTCAAAATGGCTTCCTGGCATGCTTCTGCTGGTCTTGCCTGAGTTCCCACTGTGGGAATCATGGCCACAGCAGGACTTGAGGATGACAGAGTCTCAGGCGCTCTGGCTTCAGCATCTCTGTGGCTAGCCAGTCCTCTTTGGGTTTCCGAGAGGTTTCTACTCCAGCTTGGCCAGACTGACAAGGGAAGGACTGGGGAAGAGAGTAGACAGTGGAGGCGACCCACGGAGGAAATCCCTGTCTGAGGAGGGATCAGGGGCAAGGGGCGGTTTCTGCACAAAGGGGAAGGGCAGAACTGGGTGCTTTGAAGTGCTGATGGGGACAAAGAGTGCTTGTCCTTGATGTTGCTGCAGCATTTGTAGCAGTAAAACTCTGGAACCAGCCAGAATGCCCATCACTAAGGGGAATGGCTCACTAAGTAGGGGTGCATCCATGCTATCATAAAAATTATCCAACTTTTGGAGAGCTAGAGCTCTATCTGACCTGGAGGGATTCAGGGCTGTGAAGACAACAAGATCCAGAGAAATGTATGTAAAAATAAACTCGGTATGTGGGCGCCTGGGTGGCACAGCGGTTAAGCGTCTGCCTTCGGCTCAGGGCGTGATCCCGGTGTTACGGGATCGAGCCCCACATCAGGCTCCTCCGCTATGAGCCTGCTTCTTCCTCTCCCACTCCCCCTGCTTGTGTTCCCTCTCTCGCTGGCTGTCTCTATCTCTGTCAAATAAATAAATAAAATCTTAAAATAAAATAAAATAAAATAAACTCGGTATGTACCCAATTATGGCTTATGTTTATTACTGATTGTATGCCAGGAACTCTGCTCAGTGTTTCTCCTATGTGAAGTAATTTGAATCTCACATAACCTGATTGGAGGTACAGTTATTATTCCGATCCTACAGAAGAATGATTCTAACGCCTGAGATGCATGGGGACATCGAACTGCTAAGTGTTGAGCCAGAATTTTCATCTGGATCACAGCCAGGGCTCTTGACCACTTCTCTATACCATTTCTCATATATGTTTATATAAGCCCAGAGAAAGCTGTGGAAAGATTTATACCAGAACCTGGCTGTCAGTGGTTAGCTGGAGGAGATAAGGAGAACATACCCTGCAATAATACGGGAAAACTTTATGATTTTCCATACGTTTATCTATTATTGCTGCAACACAAAAAAATGAATGTGCAGATGGACAAAGTTCAGAAGGGAATGGAAAAAAACGAACACTGTGATTTGAGAGGAAATGAGACTCTGGGCACTCTGGGCAATATAAAACTTGATTTATGATTTTAGTTTCGTTCTAGCAATAGAGTGATTTTTCAAAGGGAATAATCCATATGGCTGTATTAATGACATGCAGGCTGGTCATTCCTGTTGTTCTCAAGTGGTCTTGGGATTATCAGCATCAGCAGTAACTGGAAACTTGTTAGAAACGCAAGATCACCCCAGATCTATCAGAAACTTCAGGGAGGGGCCCAGCAACCTGTGTTTTAGCAAGCCTTCTGGGTGATTCTGATGCACCAAAGTTTGGAAACCAGTGGATTAAATAAACAAATGAACAAACTTTCCAAGGGAGAGGAGATGTTAGTGAAAATGGCGCCTGAAGAAGACAGTGCACCTTTGTGCTAGTTTATCCCCTTAGAAGGTATTTGATTTTTTTTGCCCTCTCTGAAGGTGCTCAAATCCTTTTGGCTCAGTCCACCCTTTGACCATGCATGGTTCCACCATTATTTTAGGTGAGTCGTGGCATCTAATGCCCTGGGACATTCCACCACACCACCATCTGCGTCAGAGTAAAGACTAATAATGGTCACAGAAATGGTAACTAAGTGGTTACTAGTTGTTAGCTGCTGCTGTTTTAGATCAGGGAACTGACTCTGGAGTTAGAATTTTTAAATTTGGTTGACTTTAGTGGTCAAATTATTCAGACACTTGATCAGTTTCTTTTTTTTCCCATGTGGATATGGCCTTTTGACTGCCTTCTCTCTCCCATTAGGGAAGTAATAGATGCTTCCTGTAAAAATTTCAGAAGATACAATATGAAGAAGAAAATGAAAGACGTCTGTAATTCTATAATCCAGAGGTAACTGCTGTTAAAAGCTCTAAACATTTGAGATATATATTCATAGGCTTTTATCAATGTGTACACATACAAATTTTAGAATAAAATGTAATCGCACATTGTCCTATAATAGGATTTCTTTTCACATAACAACACAACACAATCATCTTTCCATGCCAACAAACATGGATCCTTTGTGAAGACTGCAAGAATACTCCATTGCATGGATAAAAAATATTACATTTACATTCCTGCCATATTGATGCAAATTCTAACACTTAACATTACATACAACCTGTGATTATAATTCAAGTACAAGTATTATAAAACACTGGTCTTATTATTCCTGTAGACTAAATTATTAAAACTGGCACTTCTTGGACCAGGGGCTTTTAAGAATATTGATATATATTGCTAAATTCCCCAGAATTGTCCCAATTTATATTCTTACTAGTTATGTACAAAAGTGCCTGTTACTCCAAACCCTTGGTAATATTGGGTGTTATCAGTGTTTTCATCTTTGCCAATCTAATGGGTCAAATGTGTTTTTCATTGTTTTTATCACTATTCTTTGATTACTTGTTAGGTAGGCAACTTCTTATATTTACTTACTGGCCATTTAAAATTGCATCTTCCATTCTTTTGATGATTTTTCTTTCCTTCACATAGTACTTTACTGATGAGGCTGTTTCCCTAAATGCCTTCCCTTAAAATTAAGGAAATTAAAATTAAAGGAATTAACAGCAGTTACTGACTAATGATGCAAGTAGTTGATGTAAGAGTAATAGCTAGCACTGTTCTAAATATGCTTAAAATATTAACTGATTTCAACCTCCAATAACCCTACAAAGTAGACAGTATTATTATACCCATCTTACAGATGACAGAAGTGAGATCTAGGCCATAGTCCATAATAATGTTCCAGAAGTAAATGCACACAGCCTGTTTCCCAGGGCTTTTGCAATTAACCACTGCACTCTTCTATCGTCACCACCACCAGCCACGTCCGCAACGCCATTTCTACTGCCTATAATTACCGTCATTATAGTATTATTCATTAAACACCTACTAGAACATATCTAGAACATAACTAGAACATATCTAGTTCAAATTGCTAAAATAAATGCTTTTTCTTTTTATTCAGCATTCAATCAACAAATGTAGCTTTTGTTGAGGACCTGCTATAATTTTGGTACAATTTTAGCTGCTGGAGATATTATTGCAAACAAAGCCAACAAAGCTTCTTGCCCTGATGAAGCTAACAGCTTAGTGGGGAAACAAACCAAGGTTATATACATAACTATATAAAATATGATGGTTTACTTTGTTATCTCCCTTAGTCCTTATGGCCACCACATGAATTAAGTGCTGTTATTAGCCTCATTTTTTATATTAGGAAACTCAAGCTGGAGAGATTGAGTATCTTGCCCAAGGTCACCCAGCTTTAAGTTGGCAGAGCCAGGGTCTATGCCTTCAGTGTCTTTCTCCCTTAATATTCTTGTCCATCCATCCAATGATGAGGAGGGCATATATGCCATGTGCCAAGTTCTCAAACCATGTTCTCCTCTTTTTGAAGATGAGGGCAGAGAATTGTGTGAATGAAAAAAAAATTTTTGTGTGTGTGATTCCTAGTCCCTCCCAAATTAATTCACTGCAGGATCCTGTGGTCTCCTTTATTGATGTCAGGAAAAAGTACCGATGTGCCTAGAATTATTTCGGTATGAATGAAAGATGAAGATGGGGTGAAGAATCTATCATTCTGGGATATACATATAAACTGTAGACATTTCCCTAGAGAACTGAAGACATTTAATTGACAGGGGAGGATGGTAAAAATCCCTCCCTACACATACTCTACCTCTTTTTCATTTGTTTTAAAATGAATGTGAACTCGCTCAACCTGTTCGGCTGTGTCTATTCAATTACTGGATTTAATTTGTATTTTCTGACAGCTTTTCAAAAGAAAATAGCTTCATTGAATCCTCAGGACCCACACACAACACATATTAAAGACCAAACAGAAATAAGTCATCACTCACTGCAAAATACCAAGAAAAGCTTTTTCCTCAAAAAGTACATTTTCGAGGCCTAAGTGAAATATACACTTCTTAATAAAACCCATACTCAAGTGGAGAGTAAAGGCAGTAAAAAGGCAAAGCAGAACAAACAACTGATGTTCCAAGAGGTCGATTGCAAATAGGAAAAAAAAAAATGTACCCATGGCTGGCTATGTTAAAATGTCCTTTTATATAAAACAAATTGGTATAAACCCAAGAGGGCCAGATAGTGCCTCTTCATTATTATTACTTAGAAAACGTTGGACGTGTACAGGGAGATTCAGGGCCATGTACAGGTTATGATTTCCCCCTGGAAATCCTTTCTCCTTGTTTAGAGATGAATTCAGTGCCTGAGAAAGCAAGTCTGCCCAAGGATTCATCAAATGCCTCCTTCTGATGGGGCATGGATGTCTGAAAATAACTCCTGAAATGAAGTAAGTTTATGGATTAATTTCAACTCAAAAGAGGAAAAGCCTGAGTTGTTTCTGATTACATAAAAGCAAAATCTTAGCGTAAACCATTCAGACTATAGCAATAAGAACACAGAACATAACAAAACATAGAAATTATCTTTAGGGGCGCCTGGGTAGCGCATTCGTTAAGCCTCTGCCTTTGGCTCAGGGCGTGATCCCAGCATTCCGGGATCGAGTCCCACATCGGGCTCCTCCGCTGGGAGCCCGCTTCTTCCTCTCCCACTCCCCCTGCTTGTGTTCCCTCTCTCGCTGGCTGTCTCTCTGTCAAATAAATAAATAAAATCTTAAAAAAAAAAAAGAAATTATCTTTAATACTACTCTTGGTGATAATTTCTAACATTTTGGTATATTTCTATCTATCATAATAGGGAGTTTTATGATCAAATATAGCCTAATAAACTTGAAGACCTAGATAAAATGGATAAATTCCTAGAAAAAAAAGGTGAAATGCCACACTGATAGAGAAAAAATATAGAATTTGACTACATCAAATGTGTATTAAATAATCAGAAGTGATAAAGATCTATTTTTCTCAAAAAGTTTCAGGCCCAGATGGTTTTTTGGAAAGTTCTACCAAATTTTTAAGGAATACTAATCTCTACCTCACATGTTTTTCAGAAAATAGGAAAAGGGCAAAATCTATACATATCATTTTGCAAGGCTAGCATCGCCTTATTCAAAGTTAGGGAGGACAAAATAATTGGCCATTTTTACTTATTAACATGGATTCAGAAATTGTAAAATATTGGCTAACTTAACTGTAGATTTAAAAATAATATGTCAGATTTAGAGTTTATCTCAGACATACAGGATGGCTCAACAGAGAAAATTTATTACATAGGCTAGTGTAGTGGGGCACCTGGCTGGCTCAGTCGGTTAAACGTCTGCCTTTGGCTCAGGCTGTGATCCCAGGGTCCTGGGATCAAGTCCCACATCAGGCTCCCTGCTCAGTGGTGAGCCTGCTTCTCCCTCTCCCTCTGCCTGCTGCTCCCCCTGCTTGTGCTCTCTTGCTCTCTCAAATAAATAAATAACATCTTTTAAAAAATGTTAGTGTATTAATAAACTAATGAGGAAAAAATGATTAAATCAATCCAGATAAAAATACATTTGATAAGATTTGACACAAATTTACGATCAAAACTCCTAGCACTAGGAGTAGCAGGAAATTTCCTTAACTTGACAAAGATTCTTTATATTAAGTATCACACTTGTTGGAGAAACTTAAGATTCATTCTCTTCAAGATGAAAGTAAGATGAGGATGCTCATTATTACCACTCGCGGCCTTGGCTGAAGCTAAAGAAAAGACAAAGAACTGATAAGACTGAGAGTTGGTGGGGTGGTAGATTATACTCTTGTTCACAATTATTCACTACTCCCTTACCTACAAGAGAGAGTGCACTTCCTACCCAATGCCTTGTCATCTGCAGGGCCCTCTTCTGGGAGTCCGTCAACATTAAACCTATTGTCATCAGGTTTGACCATGGGATTTCTTTTGTCCAGTGAATAGGAATGGATTTGACCATGTGCCCGTTCTGAGCATAAGCTTAACGACCATTGTATGGACGAGCTGACACCCTTGAGCTTTTCCTCTGCTACAAGAATGATGTGGTCCTGAATGGAGCTGCACCTTCAGCTTGGATCCGAGAACAAGAAAATGTACAGAGCAGAGCTGCAGCTAACACATATTCAGTGTGTTACATGAATGAGAAATAAATTTTTGTTGTTGTAAATCACTGAGATTTGGGGATTGTTTGTTATTGTAGCATAACTGAGTGAGAACGGACTAACAGAGATGGTAAGAGATGACACTATATTCACTTACACGTGATATAATCTTTTATCTAGAAAAACCAACAGATTCAGGAGACAGACTATTAGAACCAGTGAGAGAACTAAGTAAGATCACAGAATATGAGGTCGATCTTTTTTTTTTTTAGCATTAGCAACAGTGAATCAGAAAATAGAATAAATAATAATACATCATTCCCACTCTCAAGAAATGTATTAAATATCTAAGAGTTAATTATAGTAATAAAATAAAGTATCAACAGAAAGAACAGAAAACTTTAAAATATTAATAAGGGACATAATAGATGATCTGAATAAATGAAGAAAATCCTATGCTTTCCATGACACAAGTTAATACTATACTATAAAGGCATCAATTCTTTTATTTAATTGATAAATTCAGTACAACCCCAACAAAAATTCTACCTAGATGTTTTTGAGGACATGGTAACATCTTACTTTAAAATTTATTTGGATAAATCTGTTACTGTATTAACTGACAGAGACAAGTTAACAAAGTTTGTGAATGGCTAAGTCAAGCTTTAAAAGCATAAATAGAGAGGGAGCTTGCCATCTCTATGAAAACACAAAACAAAGCCATAGTAACAAAAATAGTGGTGCACTGGTACAAAAAGCAGATGAATAGGCCAATAAAATAGGACAGAGAGCTCAGACGCTGACCCATATGTACATGTGGAAATTTAAATATGATGAAAAAGATACCGCGAGTTAGTACCTAGCAGCTTACATTGGGAAAACTGACTCACTATAGAGACAAAAATAAAACTGGATCCTTGCCTCACATACCATACAAATGTGGACTCCACATGGATTAGAGTCCTAAGGCGGAAAGGTGCCACCATAAAGGTTAATGGAGCATAATGTAGGAAAATATCTCGGCGACCTAAGGGCAAAGAAAACCTTTTCAAACAAGATTTCAAAACCACAAATCATAAAGCAAAATACTGATAATTTTGAGTCCGTCAACATTAAGCCTTTCTGTTCCAAGACCCCCTGCACACATTACACAGAAGGCATTATTGGAAAAATATTTAAAATGTCTAGACCTCACTAAATGAATCACACAAGTAACTTCTATAAATCAACAAGAGAAAGGCAGCGACACCAATAGAAAAACAGGTGAAGAATACAAACAGGCACTTTACGGAAGAGCAAACTTCAGTGACAAACTAAACATATGAAGAGAAATAAAGCCTCAAATCCTTAGTAATCTAAGAAAAATAAATTAAAACGATGAGTTAACTCTTTATATTTATTAGACTGGTGGGGAGGTGGGGATACAAGGAATGTCATCATTATGGAAGGACTACTGCAGCATTTCTGGAGACCATCTGGCACCACTCAGTCGAATTAAGAATATACATATGCCAAACCCAGCAATTCTACCCCTAGGTATGTATGTCAAAGAAGATCTTGCATGGATCCTTAAGAGGCTGTGCTCGAGGAGATTTATTGCAATGTTATTTGTAGTGGTGGAAAGTCAGAAGCAAGCTGAGTCCAATTGCTGAGAGAGCTGTTGGATAAAATGTTGAGGACACGCACTCTGCGGTACTAAACAGCATTGAGAAGGAATGAATTAGAGGTAGGCATGGATGGATCTTAAAGACATAGTGCTTAATGACAGAATTACTATCGAGATGATGATAGTTTCACAGAATTAAAATATCACATTACAAAACACCTATTTTATAATATGCATATACAAAAAGTACATGTTAACACATTAGAATGGTTGACTAAAGTAGGGATGGGGACTACAGAAGTATGTAAAAATCATTCTTCAGTCTATATCCAGAGATAATAGCTGTTGACATTTTTGTATCTTCTCACGTATCATCATCGTGGGTATCATTTATAGACCACTTATTATGGGCCAGGCACTGTGTTAAGTGTTTCACACATATCCAGCACTTAATCTTCCTCATAACCTCAGAAAGCAAATTTCATTGCATTTCATTTAAAGGAGAAAAACGAGAGTAAGAAATTTTAAACAACCTTCCGAAGGTCATCCAGTCAAGCAGAGAATGGATTTGAACTCATGTCGATCTGACTCTAAAGTCCAAGTACTTAATCATTACCTGAGTTTGCTTCCATCCAGACCTTCGGGTATGTGATAATACAAGTTCACATCTTCTGTTACAGGAATGAGATCACACCATAGGACTGCTTCATAACATGCATTTTTTTTCATTTAATATTTAACTGTATAACAAATCTCTTCACCTAAGTAAACATAGATCTTAAATCTCATTTTGAAAAGCTTCCTAGTATTTCACTCTCTGAATGGATGATGGAGGAATGTAATAGTAGATAGATGAGGGATGACTTCGAGCTCCAAATGCTAGATATTTAACAGGCAATGAAAGAAAGATTCCACCATGTCAGACATGTGTCGACTAAGGAGGGATTCTTGACAACAGTTAGCGGCTAGGGAACCTAGAGCTAGCATGTAATCTTTCAGTGTAATCGAACCCTGGAAATATGAAGATGATGTAATTCTGGTGGTTTGTTACACTGGAAACAGTGCTACCAGATAATGAAACTAATAGAAATATAATTTTTTAAAAATTTAAGGCAATGGTTATCTTTTAAAAAATAGATGCTATTTCTTCTTTCTCAGGTTGGTCTGGCTATTTGAGGGTCTTTTGTGGTTTCAGTTTTAGGATTGCTTTTTCTCTTTCTGTGGAAAATGTTATTGGAATTTAGATAGGGATTGCATTGAATCTATAAATGACTTTGGGTAGTATGGGCATTTTAACAATATTAATTCTTCAGATCCACAGAAATGGAGTATTTTTCCATTTGTCTCTGTCTTCTTCAACTTCTTTCATCGAAGTTTTGTAGTTTTCATTGTACAAATCTTTCAATTACTTGGCTAACTTCATTCCTAAGTCTTTTATTGATTTTGATGCTATTGTGAATGGTATTTTCTTTATTTCTTTTTCAGGTATTTCATTGTTAGCATACAGCAATGCAACTGATTTATGTATGTTGATCTTATGTCCCACAACTTTACTGAATTTGTTTACAACAGGTTTTTTTTTTTTTGGTTGAGTCTTTAGGATTTTCTATGTTTAAGATGATATCATCTGCAGATAAAGACACCTTTACTTCTTTTCTGATTTGAATGCTTTTTCTTTTTCTTGACCGATTGCTCTAGCAGGACTTCCAGTAATATGTTGAATAAGAGTGGTGACAGTAGGTACACTTGTCTTGTTCCTGATCTTAGAGGAAAAGCTTTCAACCTTTCCCCCCTGAGTATAATGGTGGCTGTGGGTTTGTCATATACAGCCTTTATGATGTTGAGGTGTGTTCCTCCTATGCCGAATTTGTGGAGAGGACAAAGCTGGAGGCATCACACTTCCTGATGTACCATGATACAAAGCATGCTACAAATCTGTAGTAATCAAAACAGTATAGTACTGGCAGAAAAATAGATGCACAGACCAAAAGAACAGAATAGAGAGCCCAGAAATAAATCCTCATATATGTGGTCTACTAATATTTGACATGGAGCCAAGAATACTCAATGGGGAAAGGATAGTCTTTTCAATAAATGGGGTTGGGAAACTGGATAACCACATGCAAAAAAAAAAAAAATGAAATTGGACCCCTATCCTACACACTCACAAAAATTAACTTAAAATGGATTAAAGTCTAAAACATAAGACCAGAAGCTATAAAACTCCTTGAAGTAAACATAGGGTAAAAGCTCCTTGACATTGATTTTGGCAATGATTTTTTGGATATGACACAGAAAGCACAGGAAACAAAAGCAAAAAATCAACAAGGGGGAATACATCAAACTAAAAAGCTTCTGCACAGCAAAAAGAAACGATCAGCAAAATGAATAGGCAACCTATGGAATGGAAGAAAATGCTTGCAAACCATATAGCTGACAAAGGATTAATATGCAAAATACAGAAAGAGCTCATACAATTCAGTAACAGAAAAACAAACAACTTGATTAAAAATGGGCAGAAGAACTGAATAGACATTATTCCAGAGAAGATATACGGATGGCCAACAGGTTCAGGAAAAAGTGTTCAACATCACTCATCCCCAGGGAAATGGAAATCAGAACCACGGTGAGATATCACCTCAAACCTGTTAGAATGATTGTCATCAAACAAGACAGAAGATCACAAGCGTTGGTGAAGGTGTGGAGAAAGGGGAACCCTTGTCCACTGCTGGAGGGAATGTAGGGTGGTGTCGCGACTATGGAAAATAGTATGGAGATGTCTCAACAAATTTAAAAAACAGAATTACCATATGTTCCAGCAATTCCAATTCTGACTATATATCCAAATGAAATGAAAATAGGGTATGGAAAAGATATCTGCACTTCCGCATCTAGGGCAGCATTATTCATAGTAGCTACGGTAAGAAAACTACCTAAGTGTCCATCAGTGGATAAATAAACAAAGAAGATGTGGTGTATATGTAGACACACACACACACACACACACACACACACACACACAAATATGGAATATTATTCAATCACAAGAAAGAAGGAAATTCTGCCACTTGAGGCAACACGGAGGGAACTTGAGAGCATTATGCTAAGTGAGAGCAGTCAGACAGAGAAAGACAAATACTGTATGATATCACTTATATTTGCAATCTAAAAAAGCTGAACTTACAGCAACAGAGAAGAGGAGGGTGGTTACCAGAGGCTTGGGGGTGGGGGAACAGGGAAATGTCAGTCAAAGGGTGCAAACTTGCAGTTAGAAGATGAAAAAGTCCTGGAGATATAATGCACAACACTGTGATTATAGTCAACAATCCTGTATTATACACTTCAAAGTTGCTAAGAGACTCGATCTTAAATGTTTTCAATACAAAAAAGAAATGATAACCATGTGAAGTGATGGAGGTATTAGCTACTGCTACTGTGTTAATCATGTTGCAACATAAATGTATCAAATCAATATGCTATATAACTTAAACTTACATGATGTTATATGTCAGTTATATCTCAATTAAAAAAAAAGATAGACTCTGGGTGATGCTGAAAGATGCTGAAGGAAGATGATAAAATTCACTCATTCTGTATTAATCTTAGCACTCTTAAAAACGGTAATGTTCCCGGGGCGCCTGGGTGGCACAGCGGTTAAGCGTCTGCCTTCGGCTCAGGGCGTGATCCCAGCGTTATGGGATCGAGCCCCATATCAGACTCCTCTGCTGGGAGCCTGCTTCTTCCTCTCCCACTCCCCCTGCTTGTGTTCCCTCTCTCGCTGGCTGTCTCTATCTCTGTCGAATAAATAAATAAAATCTTAAAACAACAACAACAACAACAACAAAAAAAAACGGTAATGTTCCCAATGAACTTTCTGGGCATGCCTCATCAGAGCTGATTCTTCTCAAGTAGATAACACTGGCTTCAAAGGATTTAAGTTCATGAGAAGGGAAATGTTTATCAGCTTGTGCTGGTTACTCTTCATAATAGTGATAGCACATGACATTGGGAAGGAGCTCTACACTTCTCAAACCACCAGCCCAGTCACCTGGCCCCTTTGATCCTCACAGCAGCCAGATGAGATAGGTCAGGGAGTGACATCATCACCTCTTTGAAGATGAGGAAACTGAAGCCCTAAAAATTTAAGAAATTTATGATTTAAGAGATTTAGAGATTTTAAGAGACTTCCCCATGTTCACAGCAGTGTTTTCCTGGAACTGCAAATCCAATGCTCTTCCTACTACTCCATACTTCCTCACATCCTCTGAACCTAAAAGCAACAGCATTACCTACACTGAATTGTGCAAAATTATGAACTTAAAAATGATATAGACATTTACAGCAGCAGGAAATATCAAATGACTTCCGTGGGTGTAGAGATGAGCATGCTTTGCGGTGCACAGGTATGAGCAAGCTGATAAGCAGATTACCATTTTAACCAGCAGAACACAGCTCAGTAGTCAGTAACTTGTCTGCATTCCCACACAGGGGATTTTGGTGAGAGAGGAGAGAGCAGTGAGAGGGTAGGAAATTCATACTGTTTTTTTTTTTAATTCATACTTTATTATCCATTAATACATACATATAGGATCTTTGGTGAGATCTCTATTTTTCATTCTCAATATCAGTAATTTGTCTTCTCTCTTGCTCTCTCTCTTGAAAATCCATACTGTTTTAAAGGACAGAGGATGGGGTTTATCTGAGAGGCCAAGTGCTACATATTTTGTCTTTTGGCCTCCTGTGGGTTAGAAAGAGGTCATTCACTGTGATGTCATATCATAAAAGAAAACCACCACCAAAAAAAGATTTCCTTCAGATCACAATCTTCTGCAAAGAGCAACTCTATAGAAGCGAGCAATGACAGTCCATTTAAAACATGTATGTTGAGTGTCCACTCAGCTACCACCTTGATATTTTGCAAAGGTAGTAGAACTACTTCGATTGCTATTTGGTAAACAGAAGAACGCAGCTGGCATTCCATTAAAGCTGGAGGTACCAGCTACTCTCAGAACAGAGGAGGAGATGGACCACACTGGTATGGGGTGGGAGCATAGGGAAAGCGATGTGAATTGGGTCTTTCAGTCTAGGAAATGGCTTAATAGGCAGAGATGAAGGGAAGAGACAGGATGGGATGGATATGACAGTCTGAGAGGTCAGAGGTGGGGCAATGGACGACCTTTTCAGCAAATCCCTGTTGAGCTGGTATGGCTGTGGAGAACAAGGTTCTTTGTCCCCTATCTTTTCCTATTCCCATCCTGTTTCCTCTGCTTTGCAAGCATTGCTCACTCCTTCTCCTCCCTTGGTCTCCTGGAAAAACCCTACTCATCCTCAAGAGTAAGCATAAGTGTCTCCAACTTTGAATGCCCTTCTCTCACCCTCCTAGACATGACTCATCCCTGTTATCGTATCTAAACACACATCCACTGCACTTGATCCAAGGTGTGGCATCCATTTGCTCGGGCACAGTTTCTCTCTCCAGCCTGTTGGCACCAAAGAGTGGGAACAATACCTCTTACTTTGTATTTCTACTAGCTAGCAGAGTGCCTGGCACACTGCCAGGACTTAATAAAGATCCTTTAAATAGGCTTATAATTTTCTACATAAAGCTTTACACATCTTTTGTAGGATTTGTTCTTCAATGCCTTGTATTTTGGTAGCTATTATAGTGGTATCTTTTTAAAAACATAAATTTTCTACCTGCTTATGGCTGGTAACTAGATTTACAACTGATTTTGGCATGTTGATCTTATATCCAACAATATTGCTAAACCCGCTTGTGAATTTTAAGAATTTGTCTGTAGATATTTTAAAAAAGGTTTTATTTATTTATCTGGAAGAGAGAGAGAGAGAGAGCAAGCAGGGGGAGGGCAGAGGGAAAGGGAGGGAGAGAATCTCAGGCAGACTCTCCGCTGAACATGGAGCCTGACCTGGGGCTCCATCCCATGACCCTGAGATCATGATCTGAGCTGAAATCAAGAGTGGGATGCTTGACCAACTAAGTCACCCAGGTGCCCCTGTCTGTAGATATTTTTGGGCTATGTAGGTAATTATGTCAATTTTGAGTTTTATTTATTTTTCAAGGCTTATATATTTCTTTCTCTCTGCTTGCTACTCTGCCTAAGATCTCTAATACATCACTGAATACAAGTGGTGATGGAAAGCATCATTGTCTTGACCTTGATTTTAACAGGGATGTTTGCAATGTTTCTCCACTGAATATGAGGGTGGCTCCAGGTTCTCTACAATTACCATTTATCAGGTTAAGACTGCTCCTTTCCATTCCTAGTTTGCTAAGAGGTTTTATCATGGTGGTTGTTAAATTTTATTGGTTTCCTTTTCTATCTATTGTAATGATCATAAGTTTTTTTTCCCTCTTTCACTAGATGGTATAGTGAACTACATTAATATGTTTTTGTAAATTTGAACAAAATTTGTGTTTTTGGAGTAAGCTCAAAACCTAAGTTATGAGTTATGTTTTTTATACATTGCTTAATTCATTTTGCTAACATACTGCTTGGGATTTTTTTGTATCTATGTTCATAAATGAAATTGGAGGGTAATTTTCCTTTCTCCAGTTTTTCTTGTCAGTTTCTCTATCAAGGTTATATAAGTCTTTAAAAGTAATTGGAGAGTGTTTCCCCTCCCACCTTTTTTTTTCCTTCCATTTTCTGGATAGTTTAAGATTAAAATGATCTGTTTCTTGAATAATTGATAAAACTCACCTGTAAAACTGTCTGGAGCCTATATAATATTCAAGGAATATTTGTAACTGCTGTTTGATTTTTATTAAAGGTCGTAGTACCATGAAAGTATTCTATTTTTTTCTAGTAGGTTTTGACAATTTTCATTGCCCATTTTATATGTGTTTTCAAATTTGTTGACATAGTGTTGTTTATAATATCCTCTCATCTTGTTTTATTTTTAGCATCTTTCCAGCTTTTTTGTGTAACTGAAATGCAGTAAATTCATCCATTTTAAGTATGAATTCCAGTGAGTTTTGGTAAGCATGTTCAGTCATGCAAATAACACTAAGTGTGCTTTAGCATATACTGGTCACATCAAAAATAATTCTTATACCCCTTTTTGTTCAATCCTTGTGCCTAGCCAATCATACATTTCTTTCCTGCCTCTATGGTTTTACCTTTTCCAGAATTTAATATCAATGGAATCATGTGGTATTAAGTTTTTTGTACACTGCTTCATTTAGCACGATGTTTTTGAAATTCATTCATGCTGCTGTGTTAGTAGTTTCTTTCTTTTTATTGTCGAGTAACATTCCATTTCATGGCTATACCACATTGTGTTAAATTCATTCTCTTGCTGAGGCACATTTGGATTGTTTCCAGTTTTTGGTTATTTTTGCATAATGGCTTCTCTGAACATTGTGAACAAATCTTTGTGTGAACATACAATTTCATATTTCTTGGGTAGATACTGAGGAGTGAAACTCCTAGGTCACATAGGAAGTATATGCTTAACTGTTTTGAGAAACCACTAAAGTGTTCTTCAAAGTAGCTGTACCATTTTGTAGTCCCATTGGTGATATATGAAATTCTAGTTGCCACACACACTCGTCACACTCGATAGCATCAGATTTCTTTTTTTTCTTCTTTTCTGTCTTCCTTCCTTCTTTCTTTCATTTCACTCATTCATTCATTCTCAATTTAAAGAATTTTAGCCATTCTAATATATGTGTATCTTATTGTGGTTTTCATGACCAATGATATTGGATATCATTTCCTATACTTGTTCTTTGGCAAGGTGTTTTTAAAATCATTTTTTCTTTATTTTATGCATATACCCATGTTAATTTTTTATTGGGTTGTTTGGTTTTTTATTATTGAATTGTAAGAGTTCTTTATATATTTCAGATATAAATTCTGTGTCAGACTCTCTTACCTTTTTAATGTCTATGCCGTATGTTATTTATGTTCTGGTTTGCATTTATAATATTATTTGTGTCTTTTTTCATTATTACCTTGATTAATCTTGTCAATCATTGATTGTATTGCAATTTTTTTTTTAAGATTTTTATTTATTTATTTGACAGAGATAGAGACAGCCAGCGAGAGAGGGAACACAAGCAGGGGGAGTGGGAGAGAAAGAAGCAGACTCATAGCAGAGGAGCCTGATGTGGGGCTCGATCCCACAATGCCGGGATCACGCCCTGAGCTGAAGGCAGACGCTTAACCGCTATGCCACCCAGGCGCCCCTGTATTGCAAATTTTATTAGTCCTTTCAAAGAGCCAACTTTTCATTTTGTTGATAATTTCTAGTGAATGTATTTTTATTAACTTCTACTCTATACTTATTATTTCTTTCCTTCTACTATCCTTTAAAAATTTTCCCTAATAAAGTAGATAATTAGTGAAGTGATTTATAACCTTTCATGTTTTCTAATATAGGCATTACATTTCCCTTTAACTGCTGCTTTAGAAGTGGTGGCACTTTCATTATTAGTATAAAAGATTTTAGTTTCATCCTGACTTTTAAAAACTACACAATCAGACATTTTCCCTTCACTTTCAGTTACATGGTATCCATTATATGTCTAAGCATGTATTCTTTCTTTTCATTTGTTCATTGGTGCTTTCTCCTCCCCCACCCTCCTCTTCCTCTTTCTAAATCATGCTTGGGATCTTTGAATTTGAATATTTATTTCATCAATTCTGGAAAATTCTTAAGTCACTTTCCTCTTAAAATATTTCTATCCTATGTTTTCCTTCCATAACTCTAATGAATGTATATCTAGACTTTCTCACTATTTTCTTTGTCACTTATGCTCTCTTATTTTTTCCTCTTTTATTTTTATATCATTTTTTTCTCTTCGTGCTTTTTTCCTAGATATTTTCTTCTATCTCCCAGTTCATTAATTTTCTCCTTAGGTATGTCTAATTTGCTTTTAATCATTCCACTGAATTTCTTTTTTCTTTAAAGATTTATTTATTTACTGGAGAGAGAGAGAGAGAGAGTGCACACCTGCATACTTGCACATATGGGGGGAAAGGCAGAGAGAGAGAATCTTCAAACAGACTCCTTGCTGAGTATGGAACCTGACCTGGGGCTATGGATCATGACCTGGGCCGAAACTGAGTTGGACGCTTAACTGACTGAGCCACACAAGTGCCCCACTCCACTAAATTTCTAATTTTAATTTTTCTATTTTCATTTCTGGGAAATGTTTGGCTTTTTCATATCTGCCTGGTCAATTTCGATAGTGTCTTACTTCTTTGTTGCAACTTCATTACCATTTAGACATTTATTCAAACGTTCTGTCTGTAGCTGATACATTGTATATAATTAGACTTTCTGGTTTGTCTGATTCTGTGCTTTGTAGTTCTGTCGTCTCATTCATCGTGGCTTATTTCCTCATGCACTTTTTTTGATTTTTGAGAGGGATCTCTTTTTTTTTTTGCAAATTTTATCTGTGAGGTGTGTCTTACTCCCGAAAGGATTTGTGTTGATAGAAGCAAGCTTCTGGGGGAAACTCCTAACCCCATACCAATCTAAATTTTCTTTTTCTCCCTCCCTCCCTTTTTTTTTTTTTTTTTTGGCCACAAAAGTTTTATAAATTATGGTCCCAAATCTACGTGACTGCAGTATTAGATTTAGGAATTTTTGGAGGGACTCAATTTTTTTATTTTTACATGCCGCTGCCTAAGGCCTTAACTCAAACAGGCGTCTATCACCACCATCTCCCACTGTAGGAGGTGTTAACTACGAATCTCATGATCTAGGGTACCGCCCCGCTTGTCTCTCAGGATTTGCCTTCATTTTCTAGAAGAAAAGCCTTGTAAAATACAGATTTTATGTCACCAGCAACTAGCCGATAAACATGTGGCAATGCCACTCCGGTGCTTACTTAACCTTCTTCACTTACATTTTTGGTTTCCCAGGAACTGCCTTACATGTAGGGCAGCTCAGCACACACTTGGAGTGTATGTCCATTCCATTGTGACGTGCTGTTACAGGAGGCCTTCCCTAAATACCCAGTCCATCTTTGGAAAGAGAAGTTTTTACTCGGATGGTTTGAAAGTTGTTTGGGGTGTTTAATCCAGAGTTCCATCCGATCATGCCTTACTCAAAGGCTTCCAGTGACTTTCCATCACACCTGGAATGATCGCTGGAGTCCTCAGCATGGCCTGGAAACCCTGGCAAAATGTGACTTTCTGCTACTTCTTCAACCTCATCTTTTATTTCCTCCTAACTCATCCAAACACCCTAGCTTTTTTCTTTTTTTCCTTTTTTAAAAGATTTTATTTATTCATTTGTCACAGAGAGAACGAGTACAAGCAGGGGGAGGGCAAAGGGAGAAGCAGACTCACTCCCTGCTGAGCAAGGAACCCAATGTGGGACTCGATTCCAGGACCCTGAGATCATGACCTGAGCCAAAGGCAGATTCTTAACTGACTGAGCCACCCAGGCGTCCCCACCCTGGCTTTTTTACGGTTCCTTGAGTATTGCCAAGGATGTCCCTAGCACATGGCCTTTGCCCTGTTCTCCCGTCTCCCTGAACATCCCCAGATATTCACATGCCTTGTACCCTCATTCCATTTTGGTCTCCTCGAGTGTCACCTCTTCTGAGATGCCTGCTACTCTGTAAAATGGCATCTCTTATCACTCTTTATCCCCTTTCCCTACTTTCTTTTTCTTCATAGTACATGACATCATGTAACTATCTAATTGTGTATTTACTTTTGTTTTTTAGAATGTAATCACCATGAAAGCTTGTCTGCCTTGTTCACCACGGTATTCTCAGGGCCTAGAATAGAACTGAACACATAATAGGTGCTCAAATATTTGCCGACCAGATGAATAACACCATTATTTAAAAAAAAAAAATTGAGTCATTCCTTCTTAGTAAGGGAGCTATTTTCTGGGGCATGTGGCTTTGAAACTAACACTAAAAAAAATATCATGTAACACATGGATTCATTTGTTTTTATTAACAAGTCAATTCGGTTTTTGTAAAATGCACAATTCCCAAGCAGCTGCTTAAAAACGAGGCAATTCATTTCCAAGCTGTTTCCTGCAAGCACATTTGATAGTGTTAAATATTTAGTAAGTGCCAGGGTGCTAAATTAGGTGCTGGTGGAGAGTGACCACATTTAAATCCAGCCAGTGTGGGTCTAGAGAGTGCAAGGAAGAGAGGTGTGGAGTTGGCCTGATCCCCTTCCTCAGAGCCCTCAGGTTTCACGCCCCAGATGGAGAGAGGTAGTTGTAGAGAAAGTGGAATTATTGTGTGTTGACTGTTGTGACCTCAAATGTTTCCCCCCAGTTCGGCATTTCTTGTTGCAAAAGTCACTTGGACAAGAAGGTAGGTTGGGACCTTCTCCTGGGCCACCTTGATGTTCCTGGAATGACTAGAAACTTCTAAGTATCAGGAAACTCCAGAATGTCAGGGCGTGAGCATGCATGTATTTCTGGAAAAGGGGACTTGTCTCAGGGTGTTCCTGGGACTGTGCTTTAACAATCGCTCTCCTGGTTGCTTCAATTCCTCTGAGTCCTGACTTACGGGGGGCCCTACTTGCTTCTGGCTGCAGGAGACTCTTGTAGTCTACAGTGGTGGTTCCCAGGCTCCTGGTACTATTGCATGACTTCCCCAAACCCCCAACTACCTGCTGACTTTAGCCCTCTGTTTTGTCAACTATTTCGTAAACAATGCCTCGAGCCTTCATAAAACTGCTATTTTTTTCCACCACTTATTTTTTTTTTCCTTCCTTAGGTTCTTTGTTGTGGGTTCAGCTGCACTACCAGCCCACCACTACCAGCCACTGTGCATCAGGACGGCACAGCAAGGCTAAAATCAATGGCAGGAAGAGGCCAGTCATGCAGGGTAACAACCCACTCTGTTGAACCACACTCAGCTCACCATGGTGCAGTGGAGCCTCTTGGGTGTGAGAGTGAGGTCTGTGTGGAAGAGCGTACCTTAGTGGCTGAGGTGGGGTAGTACGAGCTCCATTCTTGGCTTGAGTTTAAAAGAATACATGAACTACATGCTATAAAGGCTCATTTCATCTTTTTTACTTAGGAAAATGTTTCAGAGACTTTATTATAAAGAATTGGTTCTATACAGAGTGATTTTAACCAGAGTATGTACATACTGTGCAGAATTCTATAATGTTACTGACTTTAGCTGTGATCACACAGGTAAGTCCTATGGGCTTTACAGAGTTTGTGTATAGGAAAGTGATAGGGCATAGCTTGCCCTTTTAGGATATCTACCCACATAGGATGTTTACACAGTGTGGAGACACATATAAACATGTATTACAGATATGTATAGATTTTGCAAAAATCCAATTTAATTTAGCAAAAAATTACTGAGTACTCACTATGTGCCAGACATTTTTTTTTTTTAGAAGACAAAAATGGATTTAAAACAGACTCTGCCCTCAAGGAGTTCAGTGTGGTTAAATCACATGGACTTATTCCCTCCCTCCTTCTTGGCCTGGCTGGGTAGAGTTTCTAAGACCCAAGAGGGGTTAAACCATTCACTTATTGTTTCAGCAACCACCATGCTTCCAAAGTTGTCATTTGGCTTGGGGTGGGTGGTAAGTCACAGTTGGCTTTTTCCTTTTTTTTTCTTTCCAATAAGCTTTCAGCAAAAAAATATCCAAATCCTGCAACTAATTTAAATAATTAAATTATTGCTTAAGGTTTCTTGTATTTTGGCATAGAACATGGAAAAAATTTTTGGTTATGTCAAGTGAAAGACTGCTTAGTGTTGAATGTTTAAATTAGACTCAACCCAGCTTGGTTCTGATTATCAAATATCACAGATAGCTAATAAAAGGGGCGTGGGGAGGAAGGAGAACAAAAAATGCTGGAAAAACAGTGTAATATGTCAAAGAACTGATGACACATTTCATTTCCCAGAGATAATCTTTGAAGGCGCAACATGAACTGAGGAACACATTTGGTAGAAGCTAGTCTCCTTAATCTCTGTGTAATGAACTTCCCTTAACTCAACAGACAATGAGTCCTGACTATGCCAGGCACTTTGCTAGGCACTCAGAAAATGGAAATAAACCAACTATAGCCCCTGTCTTCAAGGAATACATAATTTAATAGGGGGAACTAATCGTATAACAAAGAAGCACTAAGTGAGAAAGAGAAAGAGACTGAGAAAGATTCAGGGTAAGTGGGAGAAATACTATTCAAAATTTACCAGGATTACCCAGAGGTAATCCTGATGACTGATTGGAACTTTTCAACTTATTATGATGGACACTAGGATTTTTTTTAAAAAAATATGCTCATGGCCTTTTATATTAGTAATCTATTCCATTTGGCAAAACAGGGTCTATGTTATAGACCTGGCTTCTGGTTGGAGTTCTTCTAGCTTATAGCCGAGTGTCCTTGGGCTTGTCACGTCATTTCTCTGAGTGTATTGCCTTGTTTGATTGAACACTGATAGGAGGAAGCACTTTGCAAATGACAAGTATGATGCAGTAGTGACTATCTTCCTCGCTACAGGCCTTTTCCAGCTGGATGCTTTATAATTTTCCTAGTTGCCCATCTTGCACTTCCAGTAGACCAAGAGAGCTTAACCTAGGTCCATGGATTAATGGTTAGCTCCCCAGCTTGGAGTACTAGCTGAGATCATCTGTAGAGTTCTGGGTATATATGTGCATGCACATTGTTCTAATTCCATGGTTTCATCAGGTCCTCAAAGTGGACCATGGCTGCAAAAATGGTTAAGAACTGCTAATCTGGATAGAGTGTTTTGGGGGGGGGGGGCAGAGGGTTCCTTAGTTATCTTTGTATTCCAATTCCTATGTTAGAGTGCCCAGCAATAGTATGGGTTCCTTTTTGTTACACTAATACCTACCAAAATGGATTCCGTGTTGTGGTGGCATAAATTAACATTCAAAATAGCACCGACTTCATGCTAGGGATGAAGTAGCAAATTGTGATGAAGTCTGTCATTGGTTGTCAAACAGGAATTGGTGCCAAGTTTAGAAGGCCTGACAAATGCACAGTTTTAAGCAGCTGGTTTTGAGAAGTTCATTATGTCTTTGCCTGCGTTTTCAAACAACCTGGGGAAACTCCTCTCTTCTTTGTTGAACTTGCAGATGGCTTTGTTTGTTTGATTGTGTCATGGCTGAAGGCTGCTCAGTCACGCAGGCCTCCTACAGACTGTCCTTGGGACACACGGGAAGGATCTGGTGTGCACGTGCCCCCGCCAGGAGAAACCCCGGCCGAAAAACAAAGCCAACTTCGGGGTAGCAGACACAAACCTTTCACTAATTTGTTTATGTCTGCTCTGCCTACATGTGTCTTACAAAAATGTGAATCTGCTAGTACAAAACCTTCTGAGGCTCAATTACCTGAGATTGTAAAGTTTAGATACATGCCTTGTACAGAAGAACAGTTGAAAGAGGTGAGGTGCTCGGCCTGTGAAAGTGTATTACAACAGTACCAGGCTGTCTGCTGCAACATTAGTGTAACACCAGAGGACTGGAAAACAACATAAATACCCATCAAGAAGAGACTAATTAAAATAATTATTATATAGCCAAACAGTAAAATATTAGTAACCCAGCCAACAGAGTGAGGAAGTTATAATGTACCAAAGTGGCACCATAACTAAGATGCATTTTTTTTAATGAAAGCTTTCTTACTTTTAAAAACAACATTTTATTCTGAAATATTAATGGACTCTCAAGAAGTTGCAAAAATAGTACAATGGGTACAAAAAGTCTTGTGTACCCTTCCTTCAGCTTCCTTCAAGAGCACATCTAAAATACATCCTAAAGGTAAACAAAGTATGTTGCAGAATCGCATACAGGGTAGGACCCTATTTGTGTAAAAATAAAAGTAAATGTGTCAGATTGTTAGCACGGGTTTCTCTGGGGAACGGGATATGATATGCAGCAGGAAAAGGAGTGAATGAAAGGTATTTTTAAATTTACAAATATCTGTACTACTTAATGTAGATACTTGTATCTATATATCTCTATAGATGTTCTATATAGCTATATGTAAATACAGATACATATTTCAACGAGTGTGTATTGCTTTTATTTTTAGAAACACCCAAAACAATACATTTAGGTGAATGATTTTTATGATGGCAAATCCATGCATATTACTTTGAGCTTTAAAATACGAACCATGACAGACTATGGACTCTGGGAAACAAACTGAGGGCTTCAGAGGGGAGGAGGGTGAGGGACTGGGATAGGCTGGTGATGGGTATTAAGGAGGGCACGTATTGCATGGTGCACTGGGTGTTACACGCAAGTAATGAATCATGGAACTTTACATCAAAAACTAGGGATGTACTGTATGGTGACTAACATAATATAATAAAAATATTATTATTAAAAAATAAAATAAATAAATAAAATATTAGTTTTCTAAGTTTGAAAATTTTAAAAGAAATGGAAACTATAATTCACACTTGCGTTATGGGCACTTGATGCCTATTACTCTAGAATTCATCACTACAGTCTCCATGGAATAGGTCCTGTAAAGGGCATTTCTCATGAATCACACAGCAAATTTTCCACGATTCCGTTGATTGTTGGACCCTTGAGGCAAGACTAGACTACATACTTGGAAACCAAAGTACAAGGTAATTCTAAAATGCCTTGGCTTCTAGATTTAAATGTAATTTTACTAGCGGAAAGCTACCATGACCATTTCTCCCTAAGCCAGAGTTTGGATGGGCATGAGCATTTAGTAGCCAGAATTCAACCCGGCCTTGGTATGCAATCTTGACTATTTTAAGCTCTCTGATTCCCTATGTGCTTTTTATCAACCTTTCTCCATTCTGCAACTATTTGAATTATCTGGTACACAATCAAAAATGCATTCCCAGCTGTATTGTACCAGTCAGTAGTGGGTGACGGGACCTTCCCATATCATTTCTCCGTAACCATCAACATACGTATTTGTACTCTTCATCCTATCTGTTTGGAGCTGTCCCAAATTCCACAGGCTGCTCCACCAGGGAGGCGGAGAGGGAAGGCGGCTGCTGCTGAGTATCCAGGGCGTGTAACAGAACACTCACTTGGTCACTGCTAATGTACTTAAACATGTGTTTATTGAGTAATTGATCTCTGGCACATTACGATTCATTAACGGTGTTAAAGAGGAGTGATTGCTACTTTGTGATTAAGTTGAAATGAACAAAGATGCACAGTTAACAAGGCATGGTATTTATATGATTTTCATAAGTTCTGTAAGTAGATTTTTCTTCCTTGAATGCTAATCAGAATCATTCATGGTGTTTATGTGACTGAATGAATGCTCATTCCATAAGTAGAATTAGCAAAGAAGTCGATTCAGATGAAGAACAGTGTCACTTCTACTTTAGACTGTTCATCAGAACAGTCCAAATTAAAGAAAACTGAAGACAGACTTGGTAAGTTAAAGTAGCAATAGCCCCATTACCTCACACACACACACATGCACTCACGCGTATCCATCCATCCATCTGATACTCGTTTTAGGTCAACTATGTGCCAGACTCTTGCACAAGGATGAGGATACAAAGGTGAACAAAAAATAGATCCAATCTATGTTTGCACAGGATTTACAAAATCTAGGGTGGAGAATGTCATTGATAATGAATTACCCAAATGGCTATATAATTGCCCGTCGAGTCAAGTGCTCTGAAGGAAAAGAATAGGTTCTATGACGATAAGAAC
This sequence comes from Ursus americanus, assembly GCF_024610735.1. Taxonomy (NCBI): domain Eukaryota; kingdom Metazoa; phylum Chordata; class Mammalia; order Carnivora; family Ursidae; genus Ursus; species Ursus americanus. The sequence continues at coordinate 50,437,076 of NC_142131.1, read as the reverse complement.
CTAATCTAACCTGGGAGGGTCAGGGTAGGCTTTCCTGCAAAAGTGCTGCTTGAATTAAGATATGAAGAATGACTAGTTGTTAACTAGGTAGAAGAGGGTGTGTGGTGGATGAGTGAGTGTGGTTGGTGAGTGTATGTGCGTGCGTGCATGTGTTTGTGGGGTGAGTTGTCCCATCCTGGAACTGAATGTATAAAGGCTCTGGGGTGGGGGGGGAGGAGGACAAAGGTGTCGAGGAAGTGTAAAGATGACAGGTGGGTGAACAACAGAGAAAGACGGTCAAGTAATTGAGGCTGAAGTGAGAAAAAGCAGGGTTCATAGTTTGCACGAGATTATAAGTTATGGCAAGAGAAAGATGCAATGGGCAAACTTTGAAGAGTCTAAGCATGATCAAACATGCTCCCCTTACCCAATACACATTAGACACAAGAAAAACAAAAAGGAAACCTACGTCCAAAAGCCACCGGGGCATTGTGTTATATTGCACACACCTGTCTATGAAAATTGTCTCAAATTCTTGTTCAGGGATCTGAGCATAAAAATGGTAGAACAATACTCAGTAATCTTTAAAAATGACATGTTTGTTTACTTTTGTGATCTGTCCATCACAGAGCTCCTTCATCGAGCCCTTTATGAAACTGAGACACATAACAGTATATGGCTACTCTGCAGACATCAAGAAGGTCCCAAATTCCCAGCTGGACCCATAAAGCTCTGCTTGAAGTGCCTGGTCTGGGCTCTCATTGTGTTTATAGAGCAAAGAGGACTTCACACTGAAGAAAACAAATAAGAAAATCAATAGACATCGGCCATGTTGCAAACCGAGAACAATGACCATGAGTGTGGCATTTCTGAGACTTCTGAGCAACACCTGTGGTGTCAGAGAGTCCGCTATACTTTCACCCTGTTATTTAAATCCCCAAGAATTCTGATGGTTCAGAGGTGGTTTATGTGGCTACTGCTTTGCAGAGCGTTCGGCCTGAGAAGATAGCACAGCCTCTCAGCTGTTTTCACAAGAATCGTGCACCGTCTACAGGTGCAACCCACCCAAGAAAACCAACATGCTACAGTCAAAGGAGGAAGGAGGAAGTGATTGAGTCCACAGGCTGTTTGTTTAGTCATCCAAGCTCTGTGACTTGGAAAGATCAACATAGACATACAGCCACCACTCACCACGGCAGGGATTCAAAAGCCCACTGTGTTACAGAAGGACTCACCTTGGATCTGGAGAGTAGAACTAAAACTTGTGAATGTAAGCTCAGCTAAAATATTCACGTCAGAGAAATAGACCAATGGATGAATGGATAAAGAAATGGGTAGATATACATACACAGACACACACACACACACACACACACACACACACACACACACACACAGTGGAATATTATTCAGTCATAAAAAAGAAGGAAATTTTGCCATTTGTGACAACACGGATCAGCCTAAAGGGCATAATGCTAAGTGAAACAAGTCAAGGACCATAAACTAAAACAAAAGCAGGCTCAGAGATACAGAGAAGAGATTGGTGGTTACCAGAGGTGGGGGGAGGGGGGAGGGGGGCAGGAGAAATGGGTGAAGGGAGTTAAAAGTTAAAAAAAAAAATGGAAATCTCAACAGAAAACCATCACAGGGCAAGCTCAGGAGGGCTGTCCAGCCAACAAATTCTGAACAAGGAAGTTGAGGGGAAAAGGAAAATCTATGCTTCCTACACGACTATGAAAATCATCTCTGCTACTAGCTTTGGAAATCAAGATAATAAAATAACAGCAAGTCTTTGAGGACGATAAGATGAGAGGAATTTCATTTGTAATTTGTAAAACAATAGCATCTGCCTTTAGCAACTAATCTCAAGAGAATCACTTTCGGAGTCCAGAGTGGAAGAACACTTAACTTGGAGATTGCTCTTTATAAATATTCATCAGATGGTTTACAAAAGTCTTTAAGACATGAAAGCTATTTTAACCTAAGTAGGCAAGGCAATTGATTGTTGTAAATATCTGTGTACCTAGCTCTGTGCTCGGAGCACTGGTGCGTGCGTGCGTGCGTGTGTGTGCTTTGTGGGATGGAGAGATGGCACGTTCATTCAGGCTCAGGAAAAGGCTTTTCTCTTTTTTTTTCTTGACTGGTTATTTTTTTTTGACAGAATGGATGAAACTGACTATTGTGGTGTCATGGAAACCTAGCCATGGAAACCTTATAGAACTATCAGGGGACTAAAGGAGGGAGCATTGAAGAAAGCATCATAGAGAGACTGCTACCAACTGATTCCTGTAAATACTATAAAAATAACCACTCTTATCATCCTATTTTCAGTGAGAGAATCTCACTATTGGGACAATCAGGCTTGCTATTCTGCAGCTTTTCTGTACAAATAGCGAATAAACAACTTGGAAAATACTCACTCATCTTGAATTGAACTGGATGCCCAGTTTGGAGGGCTGAGAAACGAAGCTCATCTTCACAGCTAGGGCATTCCCCCCAGCCTCCATAACAAGTAAGTCCCATTAATTTTATGTCACCAATATGCCTTGAATCTGCTTCTCTTCATTTTTGCCTCCAAGCAAATAGAGCCACAGGCTATATGTATCATCACACTCCTATCCCCAGTCACAATTCCCCTTTTATATGCTTTCCTGCCACTCTATCCTTTCTTTCATAGCACTCAACATACTTCACATTCATTCATGTGGTAATTGATTAATTTTCTTATTCTTGTATAAATTCTTTCACTCATTCACTCAACCAACATTTATCGGGAGTCTAATCTGGATCAAATAGTACTCCAGCCACTAGTGACACAGTAGTGGAAAACAGACACGGTCTCTACTCTTCATGGAGCTGACTCTCGAGTGAGCACAGACAGGGATAAGTGAATAAAAAGCAAACAAGAATAGTGCTTCCTGTCCAGTTGGGAAGATAGACATTCAAGCCATTATCCCCTCGGCACCCAGCATGAGCTTTAAACACAAGTCAGACCAGGTCAGTTCCTTCACAAAAGCCTTCCGGTGGCTTTCTGTGGCATTTAGAATAAAACAGAACTTTCCAACATAACCTGACTATGTTGAGCCATAGAAGATGGCATTTTGGTCTGAATATATCATTAAGGGAGCTCACAGGGTTTCAGGTCTACTTTATGAAAAGCAAATGAAGTCTCAGAAGAATGGGTCTCTTCCCCAATCCCTTCATTTCAACACCCACATGAATGAGCTGACGATGCCCTTTGTTTTGTACCACATTTTTCTTAGGTTTCCTCTTCTTTTTTTAAAACTTCTATTGAGGATCAGATCATCTCTTAGAAAATTGCTATATGCGCAACTAATGAATCATCGAACTTTACATCAGAAACCAGGGATGTACTGTATGGTGACTAACATAATATAATAAAAAAACATTAAAAAAAAGAGAAAAAAGAAAATTGCTATATGATCAGTATTTAGCCTCTCCAATTCTCAGTTTCCTCATCTGTCAAATGGGGATGTTCAATCTTCTACTTTATACATTTGCTTTGGAGATTAAGTGACCTGAAGGGGAAAACACCTGTCAGTGCATGAACACTGCATTCCATCTTTCTGCCTGTGAGCAAAGGAAGCAGCATGCATCCTTCACTGTTGCAAACAGACAAACTGATAAGGGAATAAGGAATGTCTCTGAAATAAGGATGATATCATTGTTTACTTCCAGCAGGGCAGTGGTTGGGGCGAGGAGTACCTGAAGCCTGGGTCACTGGTCACCGGTGGCTTGTCATAGTGACTGAGCTGACACCAAGCCTTACTCCGGAGCAGGTATTTTTATGCAGTTAACCTTCTCTGGGCCGGTGATGATGCAACATGTTTGTTCCCTGAGTACACGTTGTTCTCAGGTGGCTGGCGTGGTCACTAAAAATCCTACCTACTTTAGAATATTCCTGTTTGCAAATCCCAGGCAATGTCACTAAACAGAGCTTCCAGCCTAGGCAGGGGAGCCAAAAGAATCCCGAGGGCAACACCCATCTCCTTCTTGCGCGCCACTTCGTGAGGGCAAGTTGTCTTCATGCACCGGACCTCGACCTGAACGCAAGCTCCTGTCCCCCACCCGCCTCTTCCACCGCCTTACCCCTACAGACCTGTTCTTCAGATGCTTTTATAACCTCATTGACTGTTTCTCACTGTACAAGTACAATAGAACTGGGGGGGGGGGAGAGCAAGGGCAAGCATGCACACACATGATAATAGAGAATATATGGCAATAATAAAATACAAATCATCAGTCATTCTGTCCTCTCCCTCTCTCCAAAGAAAAAATGACTTCAACACTTGGTTATAGACTTCCAGAATTGTTCTTTATTCATCTATATATACCTATGCAGTGGGTAAATGCATGGATCATGGAATAAGATTGCCTGGCTTAGATCCCAGCTGTGTCTGTTACTAGCTGGGGGCCTCAGGGCAATTATTTTTAGCTCTTCTGTCTCAGTTTCCTCATCTACAAAGAGAAATTTCTCCTGGGGTACTGTGAGGATTAGTGAGATCATAAATGTAAAAATAGTAAAAAGAGTGCCTAGCACATAGCAGGTGCTCAGTGAAATCTATGTAGATGTATAATTACATATAAAAATTGAATTGAGAATGCATTACTGTGTAACTTGGGGAAGAGAACAATGTCCCTTACAGCTGATTCTCCAGAGCACATAGTAGGTAGTCAATAAACATTTGTTAAATGAATGATGGATTAAGCCAGTTAATGTTAATAAAAAATATGAGTGGATACACCTGAAACTAACGCAACATTGTATGTCAACTATACTCAAACAAACAAACAAACAAAATAAATAAAAAGAATTGCAGTGAGGGGCACCTGGGTGGCTCAGTAGTTAAGCGTCTGCCTTTAGCCCAGGGTGTGATCCCAGGGTCCTGGGATCGAGCCCTGCATCAGGCTTCCTGCTCAGCTGGGAGCCTGCTTCTTCCTCTCCCACTCCCCCTGCTTGTGTTCCCTCTCTCACTGGCAGTCTCTCTCTCTGTGTCAAATAAATAAATAAAATCTTAAAAAAGAAAAAAAGAATTGCAATGAACTGAAACATTAGAAGAAATATGAGTGGATAAATAGTCAGAATGGGTCAGGGTGAATGGAACCCAAAGAAAATCACTGGCTAGGAGAACCTTTGGATGCTGGTGATTTTTCTAGAAATATTGACAAAACTTACATTAGGCACTTAAAGCCTTCTTGGGAAAAGTAAAAGCTCATGGAATCACCCTGGAACACAGCGGGAGGAAGAGGGAACTGTTCAGCCAGGTCAGTAACTTCGAGTAGATATTGGGATCTCCTGCTGCTCAAACCTCATGCTCATTGTTCTGAGGGGAGCTGACGGTCTCCATTCCTGAGTCTGGCTTCTGATCTGCAAATGCTAGAACCCTTTCCTAACCCCAGGCACCTCATTGTCTCCTGCTACGTGGGCTTATTTATAGCCTTGAAGAAATGACAGAAATTGGTCACTCACCCCTTGGTCTGTGAAAAACTTTTACAGAATTTCTCCAAGTAAAGTGCCCCATCTTTAACCTTCCAACTCAGACCAGGGAAACGCTTGTAGCTGATGAACAACTCCAAGTTCTCAGTGAAAGACAGTGCTTGGGAATGACCTACACGATCGTATTTTCAGTCATGGCATGCTGAGAAGACAGAGAGGGGCTAGGAGAGGAGGTGTGAAGGGTATGTGGGCCAGAGACACATGGCAGGGTGGGCTGAGGGCCTGTCTGAGGCCCGGCATGACTCAGGGTGGTTTACACACATGGTGAGGGCTGTTTTCCAGCCTGGTCCAATACCATTACATCACTCCTCCAGTTCCAGGAAATCCAGCAAGTGCCTGCCACAGCAATTCCCCGAGATCCAACTCAAACACACGGCCCCTCCTCAGCCCTGGAGGCTGATGACATGTGAAGGAAAAGCCAATTCACAACATCCTTCTGTTGGACCTGAGAGGCAGAGGGTGAATTCGCTGGGCGGGTGGAGAGTGGGCAGCTTTCCGAAGGCACATACGACCAGGTATCCGTGACAACACCCTTGTCTTTTTCTTTCTTCTCTTTTTTAAGAAACATTATTTGAATTCCGTTTTTCCATCTACAGAATATGAGGGCTGGAATCCCACTCTGCTGCTTACTAACTGTAAGACCTTGGGCAAGTCCCATGATCGTGCTAAACCCCAGATTCTTCACCTGTAAAATGGGGAGGATACTAATAGGACCTATCCTCATGGGACGTGTGAGAACAAAGTGAAAGCATCCACATAAAGTACTTGGCACGGTGCCTGATGTATATTACCTGCTCAGTAAATGTTTTCTCTTTTTTAATTTTTTAAAGATTTTATCTATTTGTCAGAGAAAGAGAGGAGAGAGGGAGACAGAGCACGGAGAACACAAGCAGGGGGAGCAGCAGGCAGAGAGAGAAGCAGGCTCCCCGCTGAGCAGGGAGCCCAACGCAGGACTCAACCCCAGGACCTTGGGATCATGACCTGAGCAGAAGGCAGATGCTTAACCAACTGAGCCACCCAGGCATCTCTAAATGTATTCTCTTGTTGTTACCACCAAGGAGGATGGTCAGTCCATATCATTTAGGACTTTTACTGTCTTCTCTCCCTCAAATACAGAACTTTTTTTTTTTTTAGAGGTAAGATTTACTGAGGTAAAAATCCACAATGCAAGAGGCAGAAACCATGAGTAGCTTGATGAATGTTTGCAAAATGAAGGCCCCATATAACCACCATCTATCAAGATACATAGCTTCTTTCATCATCACTAGCACCCAGAATCTTCTGTGTGCCCCTTCAAACTCACTATTCCTCCTATTCTGACTTCCATCACCAGAGATTAGTTTTTAAAGTGAAATCATTGTCCTAACCACCACCCAGATAAAAATACAGAACATTCCCAGCAAGCCAAATGGATCCCCATCCCACCCAAAGAGAACGACTCTTTTGATTTCTATTACAATAAATTTTGTTTTCGTTTTATATGAATGGAATTAATACAGATCATGTATAATGTATACAGAGCCGTGTGTGCTGTTTTTATCTTTTGCTCAACCACATGTTTCCTTGTGGGATTCGTCCATGGTGCTGCATGAGCAGACATTGATTTCTTCTCATTGCTATATAGTATTGCACTATATGAATATTCCACAATATATTTGTCCATTTTATGTTGATGAATATTTGTGTGGGTCCCAGTTTTCTGCTATTACAAATAATGCTGCTGTGAACATTCTTGTACATGTCTTTCAGTGCTCTTATATACACATTTCTGTTTTTTATATATCTAAGAAGGAAATTGGCAACATCATCGAGTGCTAATGTGTTTTTAGTAGACAATGCCAAGCAATTTTCAATGTTGTACCAATTTGCATGCCAGCAATACCGGAAAGCTCTGGCTGCTCTACATTCTCACCAACACTTGTAATTACAAGGTTTTGTGTGTGTTTTTTTTAATTTAGCGATTCTAGTGGGTATATAGTATTATCTCATTGAGGTTGTAATTTGCATTTCCCTGAAAAATAAGATGTTGAGTCTTTGTATTGGCTGTTTTCATATCCTTTTTTGTAAAATACCTACTTAAATTTTTTTTGTCCATTTTCCTCTTGTTTATCTTTTTCTTACTGATGTATGAGAGTTTAAAAAACAAACACATGTCCTTTGTTAATTACGCAAATATCTGTTCCCACGCTGCCGCTTGCCTTTTCATGTTCCTGACAATGTCTTTTGATGAGCAGAAGTTTTTAATTTTACTATAGTCCAATTTATCATTTACTTTCTCATAGTTGGTGCTTTTCATGTCCTGTTTAAGAAATCATTGCTTGGGATGTCTGGGTGGCTCAGTTGGTCAATCATCTGATGCACTGGGTGTGGAGTCGGCTTAAGATTCTCTCTCTCCCTAATCAGAAGGGGGAATGAAGCATGAGAGACTATGGACTCTGAGAAACAAACTTAGGGCTTCAGAGGGGAGGGGGGTGGGGGAATGTGATAGGCTGGTGATGGGTGGTAAGGAGGGCACGTATTGCATGGTGCACTGGGTGTTATATGCAACTAATGAATCATCGAACTTTACATAAAAAACCAGGGATGTACTGTATGGTGACTAACATAATATAATAAAAAAAATATTAAAAAAAAAAAGATTCTCTCTCTCCCTCTCCCTCTGGCCCTTCCCTGCTACATGCACTCTCTCTTCTCTTCTCTCTCTCTCTCTCAAAAAAAAAAATAATTGCCCATCCTAATGTGATGAAAATATTTTCCTATGTTATCTTCTAGAAGATGATTGTTTTTCCTTTTACACCTGAAGGTGATTTTTATGCACAGTGTGAAGAAGGGGTCATGTTTCATTTATGCCTCCCCCATGGAAATTCAAGTGACTCAAGGCCATCCTTTCCTTACTGCAGAGTAATGACACTACTGTCAGATATCTGGTAACCATATATGTAGACATCTTCTCTGGATTTTATTCCATTGATTTGTCTGCTCTTATGTTATTATTGTACTTTCTAAATTACTCTAGCTGTATACTAAATCTTAAAATCTGGTGATACAAGTCTTCCTGTTTTCTTCTTCTTAAAACTTACAACAACTTGGGAAGTGTATATATATATATATTATATATATATATATATATTTTTTTTTTGCATGCACATGCACAACACCCACACACACATGAGACAAATCTGTGATTTTGATTCAGGTTGCATTAAATCTATAGACCAATTTGGAGATAAAAATATTGAATCTCTTAATCAATGTATATGGAAGAGCCCTTCATTTATTTAGGCTTTCTTCAATTTCTTTCAGTAATGTCTTGTTTTTAGTATAGAAGTCTTATACATCCTTCACTAGATTTGTCCTAACTTTTGTCATACTTGTTTGATGTTATTATATATGGTATTTTAAAAATTTCATTTCCTAATCAATGCTGGCATATATATAGAAATACAATTGGTTTCTTCGTACACTGACTTTGTATCCACCAATTTTGCTAAATTCAGTTATTAATTTGAATCTGTAAATCTATAAATTACTAACTTGAATCTGTAAATTAAAAAAAATTCTGTGTACACAATCTTATCATCTCCAAATAATGACAGCTAAAGTGCATTTTGGGGGGACTTAAATTATTTATGTTTCCAATTTGCAGAACATACACATTCCCAATCACAACATTTAAAATAAAACATTCATGGCTTTTTATACCCTAAAATGTTTAACTTAGTTTTTGTGATTATGTCGGGTAAACAAAGTCATGGCTCAAAAGCAACATCTACTTCTGTCCACATAAAATGCAGCACCCAAATGAACCCTGCATTTCTTACAGGGAAACAGTTTTCCTTTTGTATTTTACCATGCTAAGGTGGAAACTAATGTCTGTGGACAAAAGTACTGAAAAGTTAATTCAAGTTTGTACATATACCAGCAAGTACCCTTCCATATGATTTCACACAATTTAAATATTTTTCAAGATATGTTATTTTCTACCTAAATATAATTGGACACTGAATTCAATATAATTGTCAATATCAATTGAGATACTAGTACTTAGGGAATGGACGATAAAATATAAGACATATGGTCTCCCACATCAACCATCTGTGATCATGGCAGACATTGCTAATCAATCATGACATTCTCTACTATTTAGTCCAGAAGTGGTCTCAGAATCCTTCTGGATGCAGGGTTCTGGGCAATTACTACCACCAGTTGATTGGATCTGTTACTTAAAATAAAAGCTATTAGAATTTCTGGCAGCACTTAATTCTCCTATATCCTTAAAGCTCCTAGAAGCTTATTCCTTCCAACATAATCATCCTAAATTTTTCTCCGAATTGTCTAATATTAAATAGCTATGATTGAATTGTACTGCATTTAAGGTGGTATGAAAGAAGATAACTGGCTGGCTGGCTTGTTGCCTCCAGCAAGTCTGCTCAGGTAGGCAGTTCCTTGGGGAGGTAATCTCAGGACAGGCCCTAACCCTCACCTTCGTATTTTTAGAAACCTTATTCAATCAGCTGTCCCTGAGTTTATCAAGCTCCCAGGCACTGACTCAGAAGGATACTAACTGGAGACAGATTTATAAATGAGAATGCCAGCTGACTGATTCACAGTGGGAGTACAAAACTTTCCAGTGGGTAGACGGCTGCTTCCTTTCACTCGGCAGATTCCCTCCTTCATATTGAGCTACCTGGAAAAGGGTTTTAGGAATTTGAGGTTTAGTGGTTAAGAGTATTGCATGGAGCACTGGGTGAAACGCAAGCAATGAATCATGGAACACTACATCAAAAACTGGGGATGTACTGTATGGTGACTAACATAACATTAAAAAAAAAAAAAGATTTCAGATTCTGGGGTGGAATCCCAAGTTTGAATCCAGGTCTTGGTGATGTCAGAAAAACTGGGTTTAACTTCTAAAATCTATTTTCTCATCTGGATATCTGGGGTGGGGGAAGTTAGAGTAATTGCTTCTGAGGGTTCAATGCACATGCATCATTTAATAGCTTAGGATTGGTCACATAGAAAAAGTCAATAGGTGATGAATTATTAGTGCAGACTCAGCATAAAGGGAAGAGGATATTTTTAAGGACCGTTTTGCCCAGACTGTGGAAAAGTTTTGAACTGCCCCTCCTCCTTGTTAGGAGCCCAAATCATTAGGGTTCCTCTGATAAAGTATCTGTTACTTTCTTTTTATTGGATGCTTTTGAATGAATACAAATTTTTTTTTCTTCTTTTTTTTGGGGGGGAGGGGCAGAGGGAGAGGGGGAGAGAGAATCCCAAGCAGGCTCTCCACTGAGCGGGGAGCCCAATGCCGGACTTGATCTTACAACCCTAAGATCATGACCTGAGCTGAAATCAAAAGTCAGACACTTAACCAACTGAGCCATCCGATGCCCCAATACTAATAAATTCTCAAACACCGAATCTCCCTTCTCTAGATTTCATGCCTTACTTCCACTCTCCTCCCATGGCAGTTATCATACTATTAGATCAAATAAAAGGACTAGGTTATAATTTTTTTCCTGTTGGTCGCATTCTAACTCTGAGGAAAGAGGCTGGGCATCTTGATTAGACAATAGACTGAGACATACTTTGGTTTTTGCCTGGCCTTAGGAGATACCTCGACCTCCTTGATAGAATCTCAGGAGAGGCAAGGAGGAACACCAAGGGGCAGGTACATGCATTTCTACTGTGGTTATACTGGAGGTGGGGGGAGAGGAAGAAGGGAATGTTTCCAGAGTGATTGGTGTGTATTATAGTCACTTTACATGTGCTTATTCTTCCTAATGACCCTATAACTTTAGTCTTTTATCGACATTTTATGGACAATGCACAGAAGGTGTGAATAATTACACTAAAACCCCAGGGCTAGCAGGTGCCTTTGAACATCTGGTGGGCTTGAACCTACAGCTTTCTGATATCACAGTCCATGCTCTTTCCACCACACCTTACTGACTACTTTTAGCTGGATTTCAGAGGTTGACATTTCTTCTGACATCATCTCAAAGGTTATAGTCTAAAGACTCCATATCAGCGTGATCACAAAATCTCTGTCCATTTATATAAATATTAGAAGACAGAGCTGTGAGGGTGAATGATACCATGTGGGAGGATGATACTCAGCGGGAAGAAGAAATGATTTAAACCAGTGGTTCTCTCACTTGAGTGTGCATCAGACTCACCTGCAGGGCCGGCTAAAATACAAGTTGCTGAGCCCCACTCAGAGAGATTCAGGGGGCCTGGGGGAGGGCCTGGGAATTTGCATTTCTGACAAATTCACAGGTGATGTTGCTGCCTCTGGTCTAATGATTTCACTTTGAAAAACACAGGCTGATTTGAATGAGAATGGAAAAGAGGGTTAAATATCAAATAAGAGTTTTATTCCCTACAGCTCCACATCCTTTGTTTTCCAGGGTCCACACTCTAGCTATCATTTCCATGGCCAGTCCAATGTGGTAGCTATCAATGCTGGGAGTGGTGGAGAGCTGGCTGAAGGGGAGAAAAGCAAGATGGGTCAACTGGTGGAGAAGGGAGAGGAGGCTGTTAGCTTGGGAAATGAGACAGCAGCTCTGTTACCTGCCACCATCTAGGCTGCCCTTTCCAGAGGAAAACTGACTTTCACCCTGCCTTCTGCAAGGAAGGCTGGGCCAGCGTAGAGAGTGGTGCCAGGCATCACACCCGCAGGGACCATCCCAAGGGGGAGGGTGTGGACAGCCAGGCCTCCAAGAGGAAAGGCTCACACCACAGAACTGGCTCTTGAATTGCTCACTCACGCTTCTGTACTGATGTATGAACCAAGCCAAGCCCAAGTTTTCCTATCAAACTGCTCCCCACTTGTCTCCCCCATGTTTCAGAAGAGACAAAACCCAGTGAGGAGACTCTTGGGACCCTCCCCACGATAGATCTGGAAAGTCACCTAGGCAGAAGGAGCCTGAGAAGTTTAAGCAATTTGCTTTACTACTTACTATCCAATATTGGACTTCGAGTCTGGAATGTAGTTTGAAGGAGACAGGGAAAAATATTTTCTTCTTAACAGATTGTCCTTGGGCAAAGAAGAATGTCAACAAACCTAAGAAAAAGCTTTATCTGCAGTTTATCTGCCACAGCTGAGGTGTTTGTTTTTCTATCTCTCTAGCTTCACATGCTGCTTTAGGTGAAAATAATAGTGATTAATTTCAGGCATTGTTGACTTCTACTAAGGAATAGGCTTGTAAGATTCCAAGAGGCCTTGTTTTCTTGGCCTTGAAGGAGACACGTTAATGTTAGAGGTTCTTAGTCATTTTGAGAGGCATTGTGATGTTAATCTATGTTTTGCAAATATTTCTTAAACACCTACTATGTGCCAGGCACTATTAAGTGCTAGTAGTATCAGTCGTTGAAAGAGCATTGAGCCCAAAGTATTAAGGCCTGGGGATGAATTTCTGCTCTGTGGCTAACTAGCTGTATGTCATGTGACTTTTTAGAGCCTAAATTCCATCTGCAAAATAGGCACACTCAGCATGTAGGGTTGCTGTGAAATGGCTTTACAAATCATAAAAAGCCATAAAACCACAAAGTGGCATTCTTATTGCATTGGTGCCATCTTCCCCTGGCTTTATTCATACGGACTTCATTGCACAGCCTGGGATGAGCACAGGGCCTGGCACAGAGTGGGTGCTCCAGAACCATTTGTGGAAGGAGAGGAAGAAGGAAAGATAGGAGGAAGGGCAGTAGAATGAGTAGAACCTTGGTCTTTGCATTTCAGCTTCAGTTCCCTCAGAACAAAGGTCCACGATAAGGTGGCCAACTAACTGGCGAGGCAAGAGCAGAGTTATGCGATGGAGATTCATTCCAGGTCAGGCCTGGGCACCAGTCCACGTTCTCTCTCCTACTGACCACTGAGTCTTTCAGAACACGTCACTTCTGAGCTGTTGTCTCTGAAAAATGGACACATTACTCCCACTCTACTCACCCCACCGGACTATTGTGAGGATCAAACGAGCGAGGACATGTGACTGTGTCATGAAAATCATAAAGTGCAATATAGACAAGATGATTTCTTATTTCTACTTCTATTTACATCGGCCTCTTTTCAACAAAAGATTCAAAAGGAGGCTTTATATTATCTCGTTGGCTTGCTAGAGTCTTGCTTGCTCATGAACTCTGAAACTCATTGTGGAAAGCTGAAAGCAAGATATTTTTAAATAAGAAAACAATGGCCTTCCCAAACAGTTTTAGGAGGAAGCCCACAGGAAAAACAAAGGGTAGCAGGAATATTGTGAAAGGGACAGAAAGGATCTAATGGGCCACAGCCAGCAAGGGGGGCAGGAAGAACAGGCACTGGAGGACCAGGATGTCTAGCCTGATGGTAGAATTGATCAGAGCAAACTCCTGTTGCTACAGCAACGGACTGATCTTCCTGGGGTGGAGATGGCCTCTGGATGGAGGTGATCCACAGGAAGTCTGGGTCCTCCCCACTTTCTTCGGGGTTGGCATTTACTGGGCAAGGACTTCTGCTCTGTTAACTGCAACATGAACTGTGTCCTGGTCCCATGTGAGCCTCAACAACAGGGTGCTCTTCAAATAGCTACAGGGTCAGGCCAGGAGTACAAACAAACAAACCTTGCAGGCAAAAGAAAGGAGGAGTTCTGGGCACTGGAAAAACTGAAGAAAATAAAAATATACCTGAGCTAAAGGTAGGAGCCCTCCAGTTAACTGAAGGCATTTTGGAATATGATCCAGTTTTTCTAGACCATCCCACTTTCAAAGAAAAGCAAAACATCTGGATTTTCAAAGGGAAACGTCCTGCTCTTAAATGGAGAAATACTAGGCAGGGCTAATAAGGTATCTCTCTGATTTGCTTGTTTGCAATATCTAGCTTAAACCCTCATGAGTACCTCAAACACACTTCTATTGATGTGTGTGAATTTCTCATAAGAGCCCTCAGCATCAGCCCTACGTACCCTCTACTATCTCAGAGCGCCCTGACTTCTTAGAATGGCTACTGCACATCTGGTCAGAACCCTGGCAATATGGTGCAGGGGTTATGAGCTGGGGCTACGGAATCAGACAGCCCTGGGCTTGACTTCCTGTTTTTAGCTCTCCCCAGACCCCTAGCTGGGGATTCAAGGTCTGTGTGACCTTGGATCAGACACTTAACATTTTGGAGCCTCGGGTTTCTGTTCTGACATGGAGCTAATTATACTTTGTTCTTCAAAGGGCTATCATGAACAGTAAATGAAATACATATAAATTACTTGGTGTCATGCCTGGCCCATAAGTGAACATCGAACAGATGTTACACATTCTCATTGTTAATAATACGCCTTTGTTTATTGAGTGGTGGGTTTTCAAGCATTTTAGTGAAACCTCACTAAATATTCTTCTTTACAGCAGACATTCTCTCTCAGGCTTCCAGGTTATAATGCACAGAGTTCTGGGTCCAGCCAGGCATCTCCTATGCTGGGTGATGACGATTACCACCACCATGGCCACCATCATCACCATCATCATCACCATCATCATCACTAGAGCTATGGTATACCAAGCACCACAATGGCCCAGTTCCTCTCTTGGCACTTCCCATGTCTGTTCTGTTATACTCTTACAGCACCTCTAAGCACTAAGAATTATTCTCCCTCTTTCCCTTCTCCTCAATACTTTCGGAAATGTAGGTTGCAGAAGTTACAGATGATGCAGTCGCTGTCGAACAGAGTGGCATTTTGAGGTGTGTGTCTCTTTGCATTTTGGTACACTGCTAATCACTTTGTCTTCTTGCAACGGTTCAAAGCGGTTTATTTACGACCAAGAGCTGATAGCCTTTTCAACCAAATATCCCTTTGAAAAGTGCCAGTTATGGGGGCGCCTGGGTGGCTCAGTCGTTAAGCATCTGCCTTCTGCTCAGGGCGTGATCCCGGCGTTCTGGGATCGAGCCCCACATCAGGCTCCTCCGCTGGGACCCTGCTTCTTCCTCTCCCGCTCCCCCTGCTTGTGTTCCCTCTCTCGCTGGCTGTCTCTCTCACTGTCAAATAAATAAATAAAATCTTAAAAAAAAAAAAGTGCCAGTTATGGTCCCACTGCATTCCTGAAGGCTCGCAGTAGGGAGTCAAAGTGATGCTCTTCTGTGCTGCCCACTTAGCTACAGAACACAGCGAAACATCATTCTTTGAGAGGAGCCCTGACTGGGGTCGGGAGAGCCACACCCCAGGGGAGGCTGCTACCCAGCAGATCCTCTGGCCAGGAAACTCACCACCTGCCAGTTCACATCTCAGCTGTGATTCCTTCTCCTAGACAAGCCATCGTATCCCAGACATACCTCGGAAGTCCCCTGTCTTGTGTGACTTCCAGAAGGTGGGTTTCTTCTTGGCCCTAATTTACACCCCCCAGCCATGAGAATAGGACTTCCTTTCTCACTCTCGGCCTCATCACCAGGACAAGTCACAGTGGACCTACAGTCAGTCAGTTTGCAGTGACAGGGCAGCTGCTGGGGCTAAGGTCCCAAGCTGAGCACCAGCGAGACACGAAAGGCATGTGATTCCGAACTGTGGCCTCTGAACGGAGTCGAGCACTTCATGCTGCCGAGGGGAGACAGGGCATTGCCTCTGCAAACTGGGGCTGGGCACAGGGTGTGCTTGGTGTCTGGATGCTGTTAGGCTCAAGTGTGATTCTGCACTTTGAGTAACTGCATGGAAATGAGAGAACTTCGTCAGCAGAGGCAGCGTAGCACAGAGAGAAGCTTATCAGACGTCGTCTGCCACAAACGTGCACTGTGCGCTTGGGCTGGCCGCTTGCACTGGAGTCAGACTGTCTGGGCTTGCTGCCCAGAATTGCCACATTCTAGCCGGGTGACTTCAGCAGACTGATGGATTCCTAGCACCTCGCTTTACTTACAGGGAAAATGGGGACGATAGTAAGCTTCTCACAGAGTCTTTATGAGAATTAAATAAAATTATCTACGTGGAATGCTTAACACCATGCCTGGCACCTAGTGCTGACTGTTATTATTATTATTATTATTATTAATAAACATTAATATTATTAGAATGTCCCAGGCTCAGTGTTAAGTTTTGTTCTGTTTTATAGCTACACTTACTCTGTAGATGACCTCGCCTTCTCATGACTTTAAATACTATCTCCAAGTTTATATAAGCCTCACTCCTGTCCTGAGTTCACCTTCACACACACGTACATACATCTGAGTATACATGTATATGGGTTTTTTTTTTGGCATAGACATCTAAACAAGTCTTTAAGGCCTTCCAAGACCCTCACCTGATTCCTGTCTCTACCCCTGCTCCACCAAACCTTCTCCTCTCCCAGCTCAGCAATGTCAGCACCACCTTTCCTGATGCTCAAGCCAGAATGCTTGGAGTCATCCTTGATTCCTGTGTCCCATCACCCTGTGGCTCCTCCAGCAGCAAATCCTGTTGGCTCTCTGTCCCAACACAGCTGGCATCCGACCACTTGTCGGATGTCTACTCTGCTGCCAGTCATCCTCCCCTCTCTGCCAGAAAACTGCTACAGCCTCCACACTGGCCTTGCCCCTGCATCTGTCCTTGCCCCCTTTGATTCACTCTCCACAGCAGCCAGACAGAGCTTATTAAAACATAAGCCATGTCACTGCTCTGCTCAATATTCTCCAATGGCTTCCCATCACCCTGGGAATGACACCAAGTTCCACACAGTCTGCAAGGTTCCTCAGCCCTGGCTCACAGCTGGCTCCCCATTTCCCTCTCCTCTCACCTCCCCTGTCTCCCACTGAGCTCTGTGCCAGTCCCACTCGGGGCCCTGATGCTTCCTACTCCTCCGGCCCTCCTGGCACGCTCTGGCCCTGGATGTCCGCATGGCTCATCTTCTACCTTCTTCAGACCCCAGCTCAAATAATGTCAACCAACGAGGTCTTCCACACTGACGGCATAAAGGAGAAACCCCATCTCTTGTCCTTCTTGGCTCTCCTACCGTTCATCATGCCTGATTTTTCTTTGTAGCACATATCCCCTTTTGACCTATCATATATTGTTTTATTATTGTTGTTTATTGTCTCTCTCCCTCTCTTAGAATGTAAGCTCCACGAGAACAGGATTTTGTTCTGTTCACTGTTGAATTCTCATCAGGAGAACAGTACCCAGGACACAGTAGGCAATCAAATAAACATTTGTCTTGTTAGGAAGGAAGGGAGGAATGAAGGGAGGAACACTAAAAACTTCATTTGTCCTATTTCTAAAGAGCAGTGGTTGAGTTAGATGCTTTCTTAATGGTCCCTTTTAGCTCGAACACTTTATCACTCTGGCAGGTCAGTAGAATTCTCATGGCTGGTTCTTGGCTCCTATGTCTCATGAAGGCCAGGTCATTCGGAAGACTGGAGTGCTTTTTCACAATAAATTAAGCCATCTGCAAGCCAAAGTCTCATGAACTGAATCAGCTTGTCCTTAAAAAGACAGTCTTGAGCAAATTTCAAACCTGCTCACTCTTAACCCCAATGCTGGCTATTTTCCATTTGCCCACTTCCAAATGTCCTTTTCCTGGCAGCCATTCCTTCATCCTTCTCTGTCCCAGGAGGCTGGCCCATGGACTACCTATGCCGGTTCCCAGGCATGCCAGCTTTGCTGGGTGGGTTTGGCCAACGGAAGCAGGAGATGAGAGGCAGAAAGGGAGAGGGACTATGTTGCCCCTGCTCCTTCTTTGTCTCCTCAATGCCATCGGGCAACACTGGTCTGTGAACCCAGTTCCCCCCAGGCAGCTCTGTCCTCCCGTGCCCAGCTCTCACTGGGCTCCAGAACATACTTGCCTCCTCTTCCTTTTCAGCTCTAGGGCTGGAAATGTCTCCTTGGTGTTCACTGGCAGTCCCTGAAGCTTCAACATCCTTTGTTGGATCCTTTTACCCTATAAATAATTCTTTATTAAAGACACTTTGATGGAAACCTATGAGTGGAATTCTGTTTCCTGTCTGCCCAGACCTTAACAGTAGTGAGTGAGTCCAGTTCCTCTGTACTTGTAAAGGTGTATAAGTTGAGATCCATGATGTTTTGCGAGTAACCATGGGAGTCTGCATGTGTGTTGGCCCTAAAGTTGTTCACAGCTGGGCCTACAGGTCTTTCACAATCTGCCAAGAAATCTTTGTGTCCTTTTTATTTGGTTCAGTTTCCAGACCCATGGAACAAAGACTTCTTGGGGGAAATGCCCACAGATTAACACACAGTGGAAATTCCTCTGATACATATTTAGGGTGAGGGTAGAAAAATCTGGCTGAGTATTACTTAATACTAATGTTCTGACTGCTCAAAGGAAATGCTTGACTCAACCTCTTTACTGTACAGGTATGAAAAATCACTCTGCATGCCTTTCTCGGGAGAAGAGTTTTGAATTCTTTACTTTATCTTTAAACAGTTCTGCACATTCCTGAAGAAGCAAGCCCTTAAATCCACAGAGCGGGGTGACAGAGCAGTGGCAGAATGCCAGGAAACATATTATCATGTGTGCTAACTCTGTTTGAGAAAACAGATCATTTTAAACCTAAGCAGATTACATAAAAAATAAAATGAAGTGAAGCATAATCAAGGAGCCCTAGCACAGAGAATATAAAATGAGACCATAATATAAACCAAAAAAAAAAAAAAAAAAAAGAAGAAAAAGGGGGGGATATAAATATGTGGAGAGGAGCAAGAGAGTTAAAGAAGAAGCCAGGTTAGTAATAAAGTAAAATGTTTTATTCTTTTGTTAGGGATAGAAACAGACCTCTGAAGACAGTCTGTTACAAAATAAGATACTCCAGCTACTAGGGGCTCTCCAGCCATTACCAACAATCAAGAAGGAGCTAGATTTCCCCATGTGGTCACAGGAACGAAATTCACAAACGTAGAGTTGGGGGTGGGAGAAGTTTTACAAACTGGAAGGTAGCAGTGATTCGTGCTTGCTTATTTCACCTCTGTACGCGGCTGAACACACACCTCATTCGAACCTTGAAGGATGGGAGTTCATTAACTAGTAAGTCCTCTTACTCCTTCCAGAGAGGAGACAGAGGAGAGCAGAGGCTGAAAACTGGGTGGATGCCTAGGGAAGGGAGAATTGCTCTCTCAGCCAGACCCTTTGATTCACCAGATGCAAAGGCACCAATGTGCGCTCTTATGTGAAGCTCACGGCAGATCTGTGACTTGGGCCGCGGCCAGAATACACATACTTTCTTGTTTCAATAAAGCCCTGAAAGGACCCTGTATTCTGAGATGAACTCCTTGTCTCCTGCTAGTTCCACAAGCAAGCCATAGGAGAATCTCTCTGAACCTTCCGAAAACTAGTATCTCTGCTATTTCTATGTTCCTCCTTCACACCAGGATCCATAGGACACGTCCCGCCTAGGACTTAGTGCTCAGAGCTTCCCTCTGTAAGCAAAATGCCAGTCATCCTTTTCCCAGCACACAAAAGCTACATGGCACATGATATTTATTCTTTGTTTTCTCTTAGGAGTTCATGTCACTCACCATCTTTCTGTTTTTGTCTCGGTGGACAGGAATCTCTGAGCAAATGTAACAATATTCAAAGTTTTATTATTTTTTTTAATAGCAAGACAACATTTCCATTGCGAATCTATGCAGGTGTCCAAATATAAAACAGACATATAAGGTGCTATTCTGAGTGAAGCAGAAACAGAATAGCTCACAAATCTGGCCCCTTCTCACCTCCCTCCTTCCTTGTTGGCCTTAAAGTCAACTTCAAAGTACCCTCTTGGGGTAGAGAGGGTTCCACAAACAAAACCCAGAAATCACACACCACAAAGGAAAAGATTGATACATATGACTGTGTCAAGTCAGTTTCTGTATTAAAAAAAAAAAAGTACCCAAAATAAAATTAAATAAGTAAGAAATCAACCAGGAGAAGATATTTCTAATTCTTAAATGAGCAAGGAATGCGTTTTTGGATTATATAATGAGTAACAAATGAACCAGAAAAAGACAAACCTTCCAATTAAGAAAAATGGACAAGAGATAGAAATAAGTGATTTCTAGAACAGAGAAATTGGCCGGTTAAAACATGGAAAGACGGTCAATTGCACTAGTAATTAGGAAATCATCATTAAAGGAACAATTTCACAAGTATCAGGAAAATGGTTTTTTTATTTTTTTACTAGAGAGAGCGAGGGCAAATGGGGGGCAGGAGGAGCAGAGGGAGAGGGAAAAAGAATCTCAAGCAGACCCCATGCTCAGCGCAGAGCCAATGTGGGGCTCAATCTCATGATCCTGAGATCATGACCTGAGCCAAAATCAAGAATAGAATGCTTAGCCAATTGAGCCACCCAGGCGCCCCAGGAGAATGTTTTAAAAGTCTGATAATAACTATTGCTGCAAAGATGTGGAGAAATTCTGCTATGCTGCTGGTGGGTGTGTTGATTGGGCCAAGAACTTTCAAGAACAACTGTCAGTGCCAAGAGAAGGTGAAGCTGCACAGATGCGCATGGCTTCTGTGGCAGGAGCTCTCTCCTAGATATAAGTTGCAGGTACACAAACTAGAGAGAGTCCCCACATGTGCACAGCAACACATGTACAAGGGAGTGCATGACGGCATGTCCCGTAATAGCAAAAATGTGCAAACAGGCTAAATGTCTATAGTATGGAAACGAGTAAATAAACTGTAGGTAATTCATTCCATAGAATGCTATTCAAGCAATTAAAACAAATAACTTAGATCTTCAGAGATCGATGTAGATAAACACTGAGAACAATGTGGAGTGGAAAGGCAAGTGGCAGAAGGCCACAGCCCAGCACATTACCATTTGTGTAAGGCTGACAGATCAGCAAGAGATAATGTTATGTGGGTACATGCATAGGTAGCAAAAGTATGGGAATCTGGACGGAGAGCATTCCCATCACTTCGAGAAGGTGGTGACCTCTGAGGAAGTAAGGAGGGGATGAGAGCAGGCCAGGCGCAATGGGGACTACAGCACATCTGGGGCATTTTTGTTTTCATTATAAAAGAAAAGATCTGAGTCAGATATGGCAAGATTTGTTAAATCTGGATGAAGGGGAAATTGATTTTTGTCCTATTATTCTCTTTTCTACATCTTTGAAATTTTTTTATAATAAAAATAATATATTTTAATGAAGACAACTATAATTGTGAAATCGAGTCACCTCAGCCATGATTTCTGGTGCAAGTTTTTCCCTTTCACACTGTCCAACTCTTGACCTTCTACTTATTGTAAAGGTCTTGCTATATACGTGCCCCAGTCTCTCTGTGTTTTTAAATGAGATGACATATGTGAAGATTCTAGCACGGTGTCTAACATGAGGCAAGCACATTCATTTCTGGTCACACCATCCCACTTGAAAGCCCTTCTGTAGGAGTATATGGTATATAATAAATGGTACAGTATATACGGTATATACATGGGGAAAATCCACATCCAGACTCATTCAAGTGCTTGGCAGATTTCATGTCCACAGAGTGGTAGGGGTGGGGTGTTGCTTCCTGGCTGGTTTCTGGCTGGGGTTTTTCTCAGCTTCCGGAGGCCGCCCGTATTCCTCGGTTTATCGCCCCTTCATTTTCGAAGCGAGCAACAGTGGGTTGAGCCCTTCCTATGCCTCATGCTCTTCCCACCTCTTCTAATTGATTCTTCTTCCTCCTCTTCTGCTTTTTTGGGCCTTTAGTGATACCACTGGACCCATTTAGGTAATCCAGGAGAATCTCTTGGGCTTAATTCCATCTGCAATATTCCCGCTTGCTATGGAAAAGTAATATAGCCACAGGTTCCGGGATGAGGATGTGGACATCTTTTGGGAGCCATGGTGCCACCTACCGCACCTCCGTTCAATTATTTTGGGAATAATAACAATGAAAATAACACCACCACTGTTACAATTGACAAACTGGATGCCTAGTAAATCCTGGGCCCATGAAAAGAAATCAGGCAAACTGACCCCAAAGCTTGTGTTCTTAACCACTATGCCACTGCTACAGCGCTTGAAGTACAAATTCTGTAATTTGGGGAGACAACAGGTTGTTGTTTTAGTTCTGATTTTCATTATCTCTTGCTAATTTCCTTGTGGTATCCCAACACAGAACTGAGGCTTCAGGATGGGTCTGGAGAGATAGGGGCTTGAAAGTCCTTTCCATTTAAAGAGAAAATCTGAATATTTTTACTCACACGACAGTGACAAAGTCATGGAATTAGGGTCTTATGTATGTCACTTATACATGTAGGATGGGAACATAGAATCAATATAAATGGATTAATCATGTATCAGGAACAAATAGAAAATTTGAACAGACTAATTACCAGCAATAAAATTGAATCAGTAATCAAAAAACTCCCAATAAACTGAAGTCCAGGAGCAGACCCTCACAGGTGAATTCTACCAAACATTTAAAGAACAGTTAATATCAACTCAGGAAATGACAGATGTTGGCGAGAATGCAGGGAAAGGGGAACCCTCTTACACTGTTGGTGGGAATGCAAACTGGTGCAGCCACTCTGGAAAACAGTACGAAGGCTTCTTAAAAAGTTAAAAATAGAGCTGTCCTATGATCCAGCAATTGCACTATTAGGTATTTACCCAAACGATACAGATGTAGTGAAAAGAAGGGGAACATGCACCCCAAAGTTCAGAGCAGCAATGGCCACAATAGCCAAATTATGGAAAGAGCCCAAATGTCCACTGACTGATGAATAAAGAAGATATTGTATGTGTATACACACATACACACACACTGGAATATTACTCAGCCATTAGAGAATTAAATCTTGCCATTTGCAATGACATGAATAGAACTAAAGGTATTTCCCAGAGTCCATAGTCTCTCATGGCAAACAAACTGAGGGCTTCAGAGAAGAGGGGGGTGGGGGATTGGGATGGGCTGGTGATGGGTATTAAGGAGGGCACATATTGCATGGTGCACTGGGTGCTATACGCAAGTAATGAATCATGGAACTTTACATCAAAAACTAGGGATGTACTGTATGGTGACTAACATAACATAATAAAAAATTATTATAAAAATAAATAAATAAATAAATAAATAAATAAATAAATAAATGTAAAAAAAATAAAAATAAACTGTAACTTTACCAAAAAAAAAAGAACTAAAGATATTATGCTAAGCAAAATAAGTCAGAGAAAGACAAAGACAATATAATTTCACTTACATGTGGAATTTAAGAAACAAAACAGATGAACATAGGGGAAGGGAAGGAAAAACAAAATAAGATAAAAACAGAAAAGGAGGCAAACCACAGGAGACTTGTAAATATAGAGAACAAACTGAGGGTTGCCGGAGGGGCCACGGGTGTGGGATGGGCTACATAGGGGATAGGCATTAAGGAGGGCACTTGTTGGAATGAGCACTGGGTGTTGTACATAAGTGATGAATCACTAAATTCTATTCTAGAAACCAATACTGCACTAGATGATAACTAACTTGAAGTTAAATAAAAACTTGGAAGAAAAAAAATAATTGGGTGAAGAAGAGTTAATACCTATTCTTCTCAAGCTGTTCCAAAACATAGAAGAGGAAGGAAAGCTTCCAAATTCATTCTTTGAGGCCACATTACCCTGATGCCAAACCCAGATAAAGACATTACAAAAAAAGAGAACTATAGGCCAATATCTTTGATGAACATAGATGTAAAAATCCTTAACAAAATATTGGCAAATCTTACCCAACAATACATTAAAAAAAAGATTCACCACAATCGAGTGGGATTTATTCCTGGGATGCAAGGGGTGTTCAATATTCACAAATCTATTGATGTGATATATCATATCACTGAGAAAAAGGATAAAAACCGTATCCTCATTTCAATAGACACAAAAAAACACATTTGACAAAATACAATATCCATTCATGATACAAACCCTCAACAAAGTAGGTTTAGAGGGAACATACCACAACATAATAAAGGCCATATATGAAAAACCCACAACTGACATCATATTCAGCATTGAAAAACTGAAAGATTTCTCCCTAAAATCAGGAACATGACAAGGATGTCCACTCTCACCACTTTTATTCAACATAGGACTGGAAGTCCTAGCCACAGCCATCAGACAACAAAAAGGAATAAAAGTTATCTAACTTGGTAAGGATGAAGTAAAATTTTGCTTTTTGCAGAGGACAAGATGTTATATGTAGAAAACTCTAAAGACTCCACCAAAAAACTACTAGAGCTGGTAAATAAATTCAGTAAAGTCGGAGGATATAAAATCAATGTACAGAAATCCATTGCTTTTCTATACACTAATAATAAAGCAACAGAAAGAGAAATTAAGAAAATAATCCCATTTACAATTGTACTAAAAATAACAAAATACCTAGGAATAAACTTAACCAAGGAAGTGAAAGACCTGTACCCAGAGAACTATAAAACAGTGACGAAAGAATTTAAAGATTTTTAAACTACACAAACAAATGGAAAGATATTCCATGCTCGTGGATTGGCAGAACAAATATTGTTAAAATGTCCATGCTACCCAAAGCCATCTACACAATTAATGCAATCCCTATCAAAATACCAACAGCATTTTTCACAAACATCCAACTAGAACAAACAATCCAAGAATTTGTGTGGAACCACAAAAGATCCTGAATAGCCAAAACAATCTTAAAAAAGGAAAACAAAGCTGGAGAGATCACAATTCCAGACTTCCAGTTATACTACAAAGCTGTACTGGTCACAAGTGTGTGGTACTAGCACAAAAACAGACACATGGATCAATGGCATAGGATAGAAAGCCCAGAAATAAACCCACAATTGTATGGTCAATTAGTCTTCAACAAAACATATAAGAATATGCAATGGGAAAAAGTCTCTTCAACAAATGGTGTTGGGAAAACTGGACAGCTACATGCAGAAGAATGAAACTGGAGCACGTTGTTGCACCATACACAAAAATAAACTCAAAATGGAATAAGGACCTAAATGTGAGACAGGAAGCCATTAAAATCCTAGAAGAGAGCACAGGCAATAATTTCTCTGACATCGGCCATAGCAACATTTTTCTAAAAAGGTCTCCTGAGGCAAGGGAAACAAAAACAGAAATAAGCTACTGGAACTACATCAGAATAAAAAGCTTCTGCACAGTGAAGGAAACAATCAACAAAACTAAAGGCAACCTACCGTATGGGAGAAGATATCTGCAAATGACATCTCTGATAAAGGGTTACTATCCAAAATACATAAAAAACGTATACAACTTAACATTCAAAAACCAAATAATCCAACTGAAAAACGGGCAGAAGACATGAACAGACATTGCTCCAAAGAAGACATCCAGATGGCCAACAGACACATGAAAAGATGCTCAACATCACTCATCATCAGGGAAATGCAAATCAAAACCACAATGAGATATCACCTCACACCTGTCAGAATGGTTAAAATAAAAAG
The DNA here is from genome assembly GCF_024610735.1 of Ursus americanus. Lineage (NCBI taxonomy): Eukaryota > Metazoa > Chordata > Mammalia > Carnivora > Ursidae > Ursus > Ursus americanus. The sequence goes on along the minus strand of NC_142131.1, from coordinate 50,411,229 downwards.
CACGAGAAAGAAAAAGCATTAGTGAGGATGTGGAGAAAAAGGAACCCTCATATAGTCTTGGTGGGAATGCAAGCTGGTGCAGCCACTGTGGAAAACAGAATGGGAGTCCCCTTAAAAAGAGAACCACTGTATGATCTAGTAATCACAGTAGTGGATATTTACCCAAAGAATACAAAAACACTAAATACGTGAATTAGATTGAGGAATGCACTTGTTGGGGCACCTGGGTAGCTCAGCTGGTTAAGCTCTGGACTCCTGATTTCAGCTCAGGTCATGATCTCAGGGTCATGAGACAGAGCTCTGTGGCAGGCTCTGTGCTCAGTGCAGCCTGCTTGTCCTTCTTCTTCTGCTCCTCCCCCTGCTCTCTCTCTCTCTTTTTCTCTCAAATAAATAAATAAAATCTCTCTCTCTCTCTCTCTCTTTTTTTAAAGATTTTATTTATTTATATGACAGAGATAGAGACAGCCAGCGAGAGAGGGAACATAAGCAGGGGGAGTGGGAGAGGAAGAAGCAGGCTCCCAGCAGAGGAGTCTGATGTGGGGCTCTATCCCATAACGCCGGGATCACGCCCTGAGCCAAAGGCAGATGCTTAACCACTGTGCCACCCAGGCGCCCCCCCCTCTCTTTTTTTTAAGGAGTACACTTATTGTGATAAGCACTGGGTGATGTATGGAATTGTTGAATCACTAAATTGTACACTTGAAACTAATATAACACTGTATGTTAACTGAAATTTAAATAAAAATTTAAAAAACCCACTAATTTGAAAGGATACATGCACCGCTATGTTTATTGCAGCATTATTTACAATAACCACATTATGGAAGCAGCCCAAGTGTCCATCAGTAGATTAATGGGTAAGAAGATGTGATTTTATTCATATATTTATGATTTATATATACATATACACATACATACAATGGAATATTACTCAGCCATTAAAAACGATGAAATCTCTCCATTTGTGACAACATGGATGGAGCTAGAGGGTATTATGCTAAGTGAAATAAATCAACCACAGAAAGAAAAAGACCATAAGATTTCACTCATATGTGGAATTTTAGAAACAAAACAAACAAGCAAATGAAAAAAAAAGAGAGAGACACAAACTAAGAAACAGATTCTTAACTACAGAATTAAGGGTTTCCAGAGGGGAGGTGGGGGGGAATGGGTGAAAGAGGTGATGGGGATTAAGGAGTGCAGTTATTGTGATGAGCACTGGCTCCTGTATGGAAGTGATGAATCACTATATTGTACACCTGAAAGTAATATTATTACACTGTATGTTGACTACACTGGAATTAAAATGAAAAACTTAATAAAAGAGTATTATTCACAGAAAATGGTCACAATGTATAAAGTAAAAACAGTTGATTATAGAACAGAAATCAATTACATTTATCGAGCACCTATTAAGTACTAGACACTGTACTAGGCACCTGGGATATAAAGTGGATAAAAGACACTCCTCCTCCCCCCCACCCTGGGGCCAGAGCTTATATTCTATAGGTTGCTAGGAGACTGACAAACAATAGGCAGTGAATGTGAGTAATTACATAGTACGTTAGAAAGTGGTAAGTGCTTTGGACATGGGACACCTGGGTGGCTCAGTCAGTTAAGCATCTGCCTTGGGCTCAGGTCATGATCCCAGAGTCCTGGGATTGAGTCCCACATTGGGTTCTTTGCTCAGTGGGGAGCCAACTTCTCCCTCTGCCTCTGCTGCTCCCCCTGCTTGTACTCTCTCTCTCTCTTTGACAAACAGATAAATAAAATCTTTCAAAAAAGAAAGAAGGTGGTAAGTGCTTTGGACAAAACAGAATGAGGATAGGAAGACTGGGAGTGATGGAAGGTGGGATACTCAGATAGGATTCATCAAGAAGCTGACACTTCAGCAAATATTTGTAGGGGTGAAAAAAGTTGTCATGTAGATGTCTGGGGGAAGAATATTTCAGCAAAAGGGATATCCAGTGCAAAAGCCCTGGAGGTGGGAGCATGCCAGGTATGCTTGGGAAAGAGTGGGAAGGCCAGAGTGCTTGTGGTGGAACTAAGCAGGGGAGCACAGTAGGAGAGAAATCAGGAAGGAAAGGGGGACAAAATATTTGGGACCTTGGTTTTTGCCATGAGTGAGCCACTGGAGTACTAATGGTATGATTTCTTTTACGTGGATTGGTGTGGCTGCTGTGTTGAGAACAGACTATAGGGGGCAAGGTGGATGCGTGGTGGCCAGTAGTCCTGCTGAGGTCTGGACTAGGTAGTAATAACTGAAGAGGCTGGACTCTGGCTCTATTTTCTTTTCTTTTTTAAAAAGATTACTTATTTATTTGTTTGTTTAGAGAGAGTGGGGGAGCAGGGGGAGGGGCAAAGGGAGAGGGAGAGGGAGAGAGAGAATCTCAAGCTGACCCAGAGGGAGAGAGAGAATCTCAAGCTGACTCCACACTGAGTGCAGAGTACAATGCAGGGCTCCATCTCACAACCCTGATGTCATGACCTGAGTGGAAATTAAGAGGCAGATCATCAACTGACTGAGCCACCCAGGCGCCCCTGGTTCTATTTTCAATATAGATGTGCTGCTGGATTGGTTAGACTTTTGAGCAAAAAGGGGTCCCATCAACCGAGATGGAGAAGACTGAGGGTAGAACAGGTTTCATAGGGATGGGAGTCAGTGGAAAAGAGAAATAAAGTTTCACTTTTGACACACTGAATTAAAAAAATGTTTATGAGACATTCAAGTGGAGGCATTGGGTTGGCTGTCGGTTATGAGTCTGAGGTATAGGGGAGAGGTCTGGGCTGGAGACAGAATTCTTGGAGTTGTTAACAAGATTAAAGTCAGGAGATGAATGAGATGACCAAGGGAGGGGGTGTAAAAGGAGAAGAAGGGAGTCTCTAGGGCACTCTGACTTTGTAGAGATGAGGGACAAGCAAAGGAGTCTGAAGAGGAGAGCCTGGGGAGGTAGGAAGTAAACCAAGAGAGAGTGGTGTCCTATGAACCAAAGTCAGAGCTGAATACTGGCCACTGGATTTAGTAACGTGGAGCTCACTGGTTACTGTGAAGAGGGCTCATTCCGTGGAGTGGGGGAGCAGGGGAAACCTGACTGGACTGGATTTAGAACTTCATGGGAGGGGAGGAAGTAGTCTCCAAGAGGAGACAACTATTCTTAGGAGTTTTCTTGCCAAAGAGAGCAGAGAAATGGGGTATAGCTTGGGGGATTAGCAGGTTATTAATTTTATTCAATGTAAGATAAAGAATGGCATGTTTGTTGCGTGATGGAAATGATCCAGTATAAAGGAGAAAGTTCTGAGGATGTGGGAAAGGGAGGGAAGAATTGCTGAAGCATTGTCTTTGAGTAGCTAAAAGGGATTGGGTCAAGTGCACATAAGAGGAAGGATTGGATTTGGATGGAGCACAGGATAAGAGAGCTATCCATCAGTGGGGTGAAGGAAGTGGACACTTGAGTAGCTCTAGTATTTCCTGGTCAGAGAAAGTACCTCTCTCTCCATGAGGTCAACACACCAGCAGCTGGAGTGTTCAGTGTCTGGGATGCTGGATTCTTTTGGTGACCTTAACACTACTTTTGCAAGATTTAAGTAAGCTTCCCTAAGGCTTCTATCTGTTTTTGTCTGTTTTTGTTTTTGCCAGGAAAAGTTCACTCAGCAGGTTAGAATAGCTAACCTCGCTGGGCAAAGGTAGCTATCTGATTCCCTTCTAGACCCATGGCTGGATAATTCGAAAGATAAAATAGGTATGTACTTACAGTTCCACCAGCAAAGCAAGGACAGGAAAAGAGAGGTGTGGGGTGGGAGAGGAGAGACAAATTCAAATTAACTGGATGTATTCAGCATTTGGCCATTTGTAAAGCCCAAATGAAGTTATTCTGATTTCTGCATGAATACAAATTTAGTATTTAGTATCTTCAGTTAAGCATTGTTTTGTTTTTAATTACAGAAGGAAGGGCATCATAATCTGTCCATGCTTATGATTTCTAAACATCAAAATCTAGTCCTGTTTAAACCAGCTTCCTTTGAGAAGAAATCCACAGCCACAGATTATACCCCAGACTATACAAACAGATCTTTGCCAAGTGCCTGTCCCAAAGGGGACTAAAAAAGTGCACCTGTGGCTCGGCTTTAACTCATCACCTCCACGTGAATAATAATAGGAAATGTACATCCTAAAATAGCGGGACAAATGGCTCATGTTCAGTCTAAATAAAGCTTTGTATTTTGTGAAATCCAGTTGCATTGAAACCTTATGTAGCTCCAGGTTTCACAAATGGCATCTAAGTTCATGGACAGATGCCTTTTGCTGTTCACATAGGAAACACAGCTTTCTCTATGTGACCCTATTAATGAAGTCACTTCATTTGATCACACATGTAAACATTTATAATCTTTTTTCCAAATTGTATTCTCCAGAAAAGGGTGGTGGGGGTAGACAGTGGACTTGCTTTTCCTCTATGGTGGACCTTAAGATGGAAGAGATGGAAGGCAGGTCTAGGGAAGAGGAGTGTAAATATGAGGATATTAACAGAAGAGAGAAAACAGAGTGGGGCAGCTGAGCAGTAAGGGAGAGCAGGAGTAAATTCAGTTTGCAGTTGTTACGTGCTACAGCAATAAGGAACAATAACACACAGTTCCTGCCCTTGAGTTGATGGTTTAGAACAGAGGTCCTCAACCTTTCGAGTCATACCTGTTAGATAATATGCCACATCCTCAACCCACTCACATTATTAGTAAAGACACTCTGGACTGTGACACTGACACGTGACTCCTCCTATTCTTCCACTGTCTTCTGTTGGGGACATTCCTGCCGACCTCCCTGTCCCCATTCCATAACTCCCCCAGGGTACAGTAGTCATGGGGTTAGGTTGATCTGAACCCATCCCCAGCTCTTGGAGTAGGCTCTGATTGACTTAAGCAAACCTGTGAATATTCTGTTTGGTTCAGGGGAAGGCATGTGACCTATGTTTCCCTGGATAGAAAGCCAAGACTGTGGTTCAATGGTTGGGTGGAGGGGTAGGGTAAGGAAGAGAAACTCTTTTTCCTAGATGCAGGGCAGTGTGGATGTGAAACCCAGGACTGCTGCCGTCATTTGGCTACCTTGAGTGAAGCAAACTAGAGATAAAGTCAGCATAGCAGAGAGAATTACAGATCAAAGGACCTGGAGCCATATGCAAACATGTCTGAAGTCCACACAACATGTGCAGAAACATATCACTTCTCTCTCTCTCTTTTAGTTGTAGAGGCTAATACGTTCCTTTTATTGCTTAACCCCATTTGGGTTGGGTGCTGGGGACTTGCTATCAAAAGCACCAGTACACATAACAGGTCTTTCAAATCTATGGCTCAGAACCTCTGGTTTTGAGGAAGTCCAAATACGTTACTAGTTGGACAGATGAAATAGATCATAATATGCTCATAATAATGATTATTATATTATTACACATGACCTAGTTCTATCAGCTCTATGTATATATAAATAATACAAATATATAAAATCAGAACACAGGGGATAACATTTAGAAAGGTGTCCTTGCATTGGAGTGGAGGTCGTAGTTGGGGCATGCAGCACAGGACACAGAAGATAGAGAAAGAAAATTCCAGATAAGAAAATACTTTTATTTCCTAATTGGCTTTTCAAATAAAGAGACTTGCTAGAGGGGTCTTCCAATCACAAAGCTAACATTCAGGAGAGGTGATGGGAGAGGCACGCTAGTAGAAGAGAAAGCACCCACGGAGAGTAGGTGGTCGGTATGGCCAGAAAGTCCTGAATACCGCGGGGGAGGCTGAGGCCCAGTGCCGCTGCTGTGTTACAGACAACTCGGAGCCCTGGGGTTTTGAAGCAGCTGGTGGAGAGAGCATACATTCGGTCATTAACAGAAAAATAAGTATTCCAGAAACATAGGCAGCTGGTTTGTCTGAATGTATTGTATTTAACCTAGCACACCAGAGGGTCTTCCAGAGAAGACAGTATTCCAGAGCCATCATTTTAGTTGATTGAAATAAGACACGCCACCTTCTGCCATGTCTTCAACTATGATGTTCAAGTCCTTCTTTTAGGTTCTACTCCCCTCCTGTCATTTTTTTCCTTTCCTTCTCCTTATGTGTGGATGTTGGCCTTTATGTATAGATCTTCCTCTTACACTTGAGATCATTAAATGATGGGTGCCTTAGATATGGTTTATGCAAGTTCAGCCTGAGCGGCTCTAGCAAGTTTCTTGAACTTGACTGCATTCGGGAAATTTGTAATATTTCCTGGAAATACCCTGAGTCAGCGTAAGACTCAATGATAAAACAGATCCTGTAAGTCCTGTGTACAACGTGTAGGCAGAGACAAGACAAAGCGATTCTCCAGCTGTTTAAATAATGAGTACAGGATTCCCTTCAGGGGGTTCTTTTGCGTTGGAAAGCAAGTTAAGGCAGGATGGAGTGGGGAAGAAGCTTGCACGATGCCTGGGAAATTAAGGGGGAAAGAAGACAGGGTAGTGGTAGGAAGCCCTCTGAGCGCTATGAGGACAGATCTTGGGAAAGATCCTTGGAGTCAAAGCAGAAACTACTCTGGTCTTCATTTTTCCACATACAGCTTTGTCAGTGTCTAAGACAGCTGCAGGAAAAGAAAAGAGTGCAGGGTTTGAGAACGCCACAGAACAAAATAAATGCAGCTTTTCTGTCTCAAAAACCCTGCATTTATCTTGCAGTTCTTAGAATGAAGATGGACCATGTCACCCCTGCCAGGTATGTGGCTGGGGAATGTCTTAGAAATAAAACACGTTTTTGTTTTTTGTTTTTTTTAATTTATTTTTATTTTTTTTAAAGATTTTATTTATTTATTTGACAGAGATAGAGACAGCCAGCGAGAGAGGGAACACAAGCAGGGGGAGTGGGAGAGGAAGAAGCAGGCTCATAGCGGAGGAGCCTGATGTGGGGCTCGATCCCATAACGCCGGGATCACGCCCTGAGCTGAAGGCAGATGCTTAACCGCTGTGCCACCCAGGCGCCCCCCCCCTTTTTTTTTTAAACAAAAGAAAAGAGAGAGGAAGAAAACCATAAGAGACTCTTAAAGATAGAGAACAAACTGAGGGGTGATGGAGGGAGGTGCGTGGGGGATGGGCTAGATGGGGGTGGGCATTAAGGAGGGCACTTGTTGTGATGAGCGCTGGGTGTTGTATGCAAGTGACAAGTCACTGAATTCTACTCCTGAAACCAATACTCCTGATAGCAAACTAGAATTTAAATAAAATTTAAATAAAATAAAATAAAATACATTCCAAATGCTCAGATTTCTAGGGTACCACAGGATTAGCAACCTTGAGTCTCTCAGTTTCACATCGAGCTTTACTTGATCTCCCAGCTTTGTTAGGGAACCAACCAGCCTTCTTTCCCTCTCACTTCCTCTGTCCCTCCCTCTTCCTCTCCCTCCCTGCCTTCTGCCATTCATTCAAGCAATAGCTCAGACAGTACTGACGACTGTCAAACACTGTGGCAGGTGCTGGGGGTACAAAGGGAAACATCAAGACATCATTTCTGCCCCAGAGGAGGTCATTCCCTAGTAGAGGAGACAGACGAATATGTCAATTACAATAAGGCAAGATGAGAGCTCAGAAGGACACAGGACAGTGGGAGCCCAAGCTGGCAGGGGAGTGTTGCTGTCCTCCTAGCTAAGGTAGGGTGGGGGACAGCTGACTAAATGCCTCTGCAGAACCAGGCACCAGAGAGCTGATCTGCTACTGGGAAGCTCTGATACGAAGAAGAACGGTGGTTTAGCTGGCAAAGACACACTTTCATGCAGTGGCTTGAGGCCTTGGTGTTGCAGAATTTTCACATTTTCTTTCATATACTACTGGTTGGAGAGGAAACTGGTATTGTTTTTTGTTTATTTATTGAGGAGAGGGATGAGTCATTTGGTCATTTCTCTATCAAAATAAAAAAATGTACATGAAAATACACATTCTTTGTTTCTGCAATTCTATTTCTAGGAATCTGGCCTCAGATGTATTCTGAAGAACATACAAGGAAAAGAGTGTGAGTTCATTACCACATTGTTTGTAACAGTAACAAATTGTAAGTAACCTAAATGTCTAATTATAGGGAAATGGTTAAATAAATCACAGAATGTGGTATAGCAGCTTAAAAGAATAATATAGAGTTCCACGGACTGAGTGAAAAGAGACTGTTGAATAAAACAGCTTGCTGTCGAATAATTTATATAATCTGATAACAATTATAATTTTTAAAACCCCTACACACACACATACCACATTATCTATCATCTACCTATTTATCTATCAACTAATTATATAGAAAAAGCATGAAAAATGTGCACAACTTTTTCATAATCTCTATTTTTAGGGAAGGGAAAAAGGTCAGAAACAGGCATAGGGTGGGTAAAAGAGATATTAACTTTGACTTCATATAATGCTCTATCATTTGAATTTTTTTATACCAAGCATATATTCATGCAATAATCTTGTGAAAACATAAAAATTACACTTTAAACTCCAATGGTATCCGACATACCACCTTAGGCAGTAGGCAGGAGTATTATGGCCAGCGAGGTGGTGAATGGTTGGCAAGTTTCCGCTGCACAGAGGTGGCCTTGAACATTTTGAACATTCCTATAAAGGAAAAGGCTTCAGACCTGACCTTTCAAAGTCAAACCAGGATCCTAGGGAGTTAGTTAGCCAGTTGGCAAAGCTCATGCAAATGTGTGAGACCTCTGAGCGGAACATCTTGGTTCTGTCTCTGTGGTGCCCCAGGGACAATTTGCAAAGAGGAAAGCTCAGTTAATTCAACTAGTTGCTTCAACTACCAAACTGGACCTATCCCTCCCCCATCGAGCTCCCTGAAAACATCAGTCCAACCAGTTATACTTGTTATCATGTAGACAATACATCCAATTATTAGACTGAGATATTCCCTTTTTCACCAGTAGCTGTCCCTTCTTGCACAGACATACCGAAAACGTGCTTGGTGCTCTTCTGCTATTAACTTAAATTGTTGGCTTCTCCTTTGTTCAGACAATCTTTGAAGCCGCTTCTTGGCAGGAGTATGGAGGGGGCCAAAGGACTTCTCAGCCCAAGAGATGAAATCGATTCAGCTTTCAAAGAGGCACAAAGGTAAACCGGACTTTGGAGTCTGACAGACCTAGATCAGAGTCCTGACTGCCCTCACAGGCTCTGTGACTGTGGGCAAGTTCCTCGATCTCTCTGGGCCTCACTTTCCTTATCTGCAAATGAGGGGTGGTATATTCTGCAGTTCAGTTCCTAAGGATTAAATGCACCTAGCATGGCGCCTGCCACATCTCCCTGCGTCCTTGTAAGCATACTGAGGAGAAACATGGGTGTTTGTTTTTAAAGCAGAATCATCCTGAAATTATCATCTGGTCCAGAGGTTTCCTTCTCATTTGCTTTTTTAATTTTGAGCAAAGACCTCTTTTCTGGCTTGAGGGAAGTCTTGGGGTTTAGGTTAAAGGCAGTTTGGCTTTTGGGTAGGGTGGGGTCAGCATAGCTTGGGGGTGTCCTAGTGGGATTCTGGTGTTTCCTGCAGCATATCCATGTCTTCAAAATATCTGGTAAATACCAAAAGCAAATTTCAACAAGCTGGTAATTCCAGGGGAAACAGGATTTCAGACTGTTTACTGAGAAGACACCCAGGCAGGCATTGACTATTTGGTCTGATTTTTACCACTAGGGACAATTTTACCTTATAATCCTCCCAACTCTCCTGCTACCACAGCGAGATTCCTTTTGGGGTTAGTGCCCCGGCAGTTCTGTGGGCTACAGGGAACCCCACCCGCTTCCCGGTCTTCTTCGGAAGGACAGAATAACAAGGGCAGGTATAAAAAGTATATTCAGCTCTTGTGTCTGGAAGAAGACCAACCTGAAGTATGGGGAACAGGGAAGTGTATTAAAAGCCTAGTTTAGAACAGTGCCTTTATATATCCAGAGGGGAGAAATGAGAGTTTTATGAGGGTGCCTGTATTCCTGCCGAATGAGCTCCCCATAAATTACTACCCACTCGTGTGGCTGGGGCAACCATGGAGGTGAGCGGGATGCTTCCTGGGAAATCATCTCCACAGAGCCCCCTGGCCAGGCTGAGGGATGAGTGGGTGGACAGAGGAAGGTCATCCGGCTGGTATGCTACAGAATCTGGATTTTTAATCTCCGCTGTCAGGCTCTGGAGTCTGAGCTCCGGACGTTGGGGGGTCATTAGAAGTCATGTGGATTCCATGACACCGTTGCCAGATGGAGGACTTTGGGCAAGTAGCTAAACCTCTTTGCAGCCTCAGTTTCCTTATCTACAAAATGGGAATAAGAAGATGTTCCCCAGAAGCGAGTTGCGAGGATTCAGTGATTTTATGGACCCAGAGTTTATCATACACACCAGTATATAGTAAGTGCTCACACCCGGTTATCTGTCAATAGGGTGATTACTGTGATGGATGAATCCCGGATGCCCACCACAGCACCACTGGTGAGGCACTAAGGTCATTTCCTCATATGAGGGAACTGAGGCTCAGGACCCTCGAATGACTGACTCACATGAGTAAGCCGTAAGTGGCAGAGTAACCCATGACACCGGTAACCCATCCCCTTGGTAGAGGTGGGAAGCTGGGCATTAGCAGATGGTGAGGGGCCTGTTGGAGAGATACACAGCCCTGAAATGAATGCGGAGTGTTGCTTTTATTTTAGCTCAAGGTGGGCTCTGTACGTCCCCACTCAGGCTCCCGACTGGCACTCTAGGCTTCTCGCCCGGGTTCGCACACGGGGAGCCCTGTAACGGTCTCCTGTCAGCCTCCCTCTTCATCACCCCATTCCTGGAGGTGCCTGTGAAGAAGCAGACTGTCTCCTTCCCCCTGGGAAGAGGGCAGTCTGGCAGCCGGGGCTGAACCTACAGAGGCAGTGGTATTGGAGAGTTTGGAGCTCGGGATCAACCTGAGGCTGAGCAGAGGTGGGCTGGGGCCCTTGCGACTGCTCAGCTGTGGCAGAACACTAATTCCGGAGTCCCCCACGTGACAGGAAGCTGTCTCTCTGAATAAGTCTGGCTCAGCATGCAGCTGTGTGGATGCCCAGGGCGTGGGGAAAGCAGAAACCTCGGTCAGGCAGTTGAGGGGAAAAAAAAATTGAAAAGGTCAAGAAGAAAAGCCCCTACAAGAGATTTCAAAACTTTTTGGTATTTCATGCACAATGATGATATATTCTACTCTGTGGGCTGGATCTGTACAAATCCACAGAACTTTCTAGATAAAATCTCTTTTTTGTGTGTAGCAGCCTCTGTCATTTATTCCACAATATTTACTATGAGCCTAACAGATGCTGGGCAGTTGCTGGGTGCTAGGTAGAGCAGAGAACGTGAGAGACCCCATCTTAGCTCTCGGGGATCTCATGTTCTAGAAGGGAGATAGGCATTACACATGTGCTTAAAAGAATCATTATGTGAATTATAATAGGGATTAGCATAATGAAGGAAAAGACAAAGAATGGAGGAATCTGATCTAATGGGAAGAGGGTAGACAGAGAAGCCTTTAGTGAGAAAGCGATATTTAAGCTGAGCCTTGAAATGTGCAGGAAAGTTGGCTAGGCAAAGCGGGTGGAATGGATTCGTCATTCACTGGATGATTTGATACTTATTGAATACATCTTTTTGCCAGGCACTGTTCTAGAATATTAGGAAACACTAGTGAGCAAATATGAAAAAAATTGCTATGCTCATGAATTCCCAGTTGTGCTGAGTTTCTATTGCTATGTAACCAACCACCCCAAACTGAGAGCCTTAAAGTGGCCACTTATCTTGCTCAGAATTTGTGTGTCAGGAAATTGGGAAGGGTTTTGCTGGTTTGTTCATCTCGACACAGCATCACTGTGGCTTCTTCACTGGCAACGACCAGATCCTGGCCCGATGCTGGCTCATGGCCGGGAGATCAGCTGGGCATGTCACCGGCTTGTGTGTAAGGCTTAGGTGTTATGACTGAGCATTCCAAGAGGTCTGAGAAGCAGCAGCTGCTGCAGCCTCTTCTCTCCTTCTCCTCCTCCCCCTCCTCCCGTCCCCTTGTCTCTCCCCCTCTTCCTCTTCTCCATCTTCTTTTCTTCTCCTCCCCCTCCTCCCCCTCTTCCTCTTCCTTCCTTCACTTCCTCCTCCTTCCCCTTCTCCCTCTCTCTCTTTTTTTAAAATTATATTGACTTATGCTTCAGGTCTTCTTATGATGTAGCCTCAGAAGTCCCAAAATGTCACTTCTGCCACCATCTACTGGTCAAAAAATCACTAAGGCCAACTCAGATTCAAGGCAAGGGGAATTAAATTCTACCTCTCAATAGGAGGAGGAACAAAGAATTTGAGGTCACTGTTAGCTGATCACGCAGGCAGACACATTAGTATGTGATATTAAAAAGGTCTCAAAGGTCAGTCAAGCACGAGTAGAGACTCTGACTCTCTGACTTCAAAGCCAGGTACGGTGTGTGGAAGAGTTTGGAACTCTTAACATTTATATTTGTTTAATTCACTTTGGTAATAGTAAGCCAGTGACCATTAATTGGGCACCTCTGATATATGCCTATTTGGTAGGGGTCAGCAAACCGGTCTGCAGACCAAATATGGCTCTTTACTTGTTTTGTAAATAAAGTTTTATTGAAACACAGCTATGCCCATTTGTTTACTTTTTGTCTATGGCTGTTTTCACACTATAATGGTGAAGCTAAATATTTTCCACAGAGACTATCTGGCCCCCAAAGCCTCAGTTATTCAGTATTTGGCTTTTTACGGAAAATGTTTGCTGATTCCTGCTATATGGCTTCTATGAAATAAACTTGTAATAATGTGCCAGGTACTGAGCTAGGTCTTTCTATGCATTAAGTCATTTGATCTTCATGGAAGCCCTTTGAGAAAGGTATTATCTTCATTTTATAGATGGAACATAGAAATTCAAGGCGGTTAAATAACATTTCCAAGTTCAATAAGTTGTTGCACTGAGATTTAAATCCAAAGACTTTAACAATGGATTTCAGGATACTGGCCACGCAAAATCACAACTGCAGTATGTGACAAGTGCTACAGACAAGGTGTCCGAGTAGCCAGTTATGGAGCTAGGTCCATCCAGGCCAGCATGAAGGAGGTGTTCCTGCTTTTGTCAGGAAGCAGTGGGAGATGAGAAGTCTTGAGTAGGGAAGGATACCACGAGGGCATATTGGTTGTGATACCCAGGAGCTGCCCAGGGCTCAGGCCCCTTGGCTCATGGTCTGAAACCTGGGTCTCTTTCCCAGAAAGCTCCTACTGGGCCCTCCTTACTGGTGTTGTTTCTACAGAGTGGAGACTAGAGGCAAAGTTAGGGAAATAATAACAGAAAGGCAAAGATGGAGATGGCTGAGAGAAACCTGAGGAGAGTTGCAGTAGCCCAAACAGTTACCTTGGGAAGAGGTCCCTAATCTGATTTCGAGAGTCTGGAATGTATTACATCACAAGGCAAAGGGGAATTAAGGTTGGAATGTGGATGGAATTAAGGCTGCTAATCAGTTAGTGTTAGAATAGGGAGATAAAATCTTGGATTATCTAGGTGGGCCCAAGGTAACTGCAAGGGCCTTCAGAATGGAGGAGGGAGGTAGAAGAGGACTTGGAGTCGGAGATTTGAAGACGCTGTACAGCAGCTTTGAAGATGGCAGAAGGGGCCCTGAGCTAAGGAATCAGGAGGCCTCCAGAAGCTAGAAAAGTCAAGGTAACAGATTTTCCCCCAGCGCCTGCAGAAGGAATGCAGGTCTGCTGACACCTTGATTTTAGCCCAATGAGACCCATTTCTAACTTCTGACCTCCAAAACCGCAAGATATTATATTTATGTTGTTTCAAGCACTAAACTTGTGGTAATTTGTTACAACAGTAATAGAAATCTAGTACAGGATACAATCCATTGGGTCATTATAGTGCAATCCCATGTTTCAACAAGGGAGGTAGGCAGGGAAGTTCTGATAAAGATTAAATTAGAGGATATGTCCTGTCTGGCAGCACTCCCATCAGTTAAACAAAAACAAGGAGAGTAGCCCAAGGGAAACATGGGGGGTGCCTTAATAGCTCATACAGCTCCCAGTAATACCAATGTCATCTATCACAACTGAGCCCTTACTATGTCATAGGCATTCTGCCCACATCTCTACTCTTTATAAATAATAACTCCATAACATAGATTTTGGTCTCTATTTTTCTATGTAAAGAACGGCTCAGAGAACTTAAGTGACTTACCCAATTTGAACTCAGATTTCATTTGATTATACATTATTGGGTCAACCTTACCATGGGTTTTCTTTACACTTTCCTATTATTTGGGGGAGAGGAAAGAGAGAAGGTCATAAATCCCATGGCGAGAGATGTTATTCATCCTGGTAAATACCGACTCCCTCTGCCTAGGACATTATCTAGTGCACAGTAGGCATTCCATAGTTACATTTCTTTCCATGAATGAATGAATGAATGAATGAATGGATGGATGGATGGAAGAAAGGAAACTCTGGTGGAGGAAGATGGAAACCCAGATTAGAATCAAAGTACCTGAGAGCTGGAAGTGACTTCAGAAATGGTTTAACCCACTCCTTAATTTTTACAGATGGGCAAACCAGGGCCTAATCAGTGGAAGAGAGAGAACCCATGAGGGCTTAAAAAATGCTCTGCTGACTGATGAGGGTTGATTTTGGATGGATATACATTTCAGAAGTGAGGCTTATTGGGTTGCAGATCGGAAGTTCACATGTAACTGATTCCATTCTAGATATTCTAAGCTGAGCATTAGAAAATAAAGGTTAATGTGGGTCATTCCACTACCTCACTTTCAAAATTAGTCATCATCTACAGACAGGAGGAGGACAGGGGATGCTCAAGCAGACACAGAGAGGGGAGAGGGCACAGGGACTGTGAAAGCTGATCTTTTTCTGTAACCCTGGGTGAAATCAGAGGCACTACCTGACCTTAGAAAATAGTGCAGTTTTCACTGCAGTTCCATGGTGTTACACTTATGGAAGTACGCAAATCTGAGAAGAATGAGGTTGAAGGAACAGGTGGGCAGAGAGGGTAGTTGAAAGCAGGTTTTATAAAAGCAGTGACAGAATGGAGTCGAAGGGTCTCCTATGTTCAGGGAAGTGAAGACACGTGGAACACCTGGGACAGGTGAGAATATACCTACTAACCGTGGCTGAGTACTTCGTGCACTGTGAGAGCTCCAGAGAGCCCTGCGGGTTTTATAGGGGGACAGTCATAAGAGCAGAGACAGGACTGGGGCTAGAAAATGGTTGCATAACTTCACCTGTTGTGTTAGAAACAGGTGACAGTCAGCATTTCAATCAGTTGAATGAAAAGGTCAAAGTGTTTTCTTTGTTCATTGTAAAGAAAATGTAGATGATAAATTCAAAGATGTGCTTTCTGGATTATGGATTTAGGGTGGTTTTAAGAGGCTTTTAATTTGGAGAATTGGTTTTTTTCATTTTTCTCAAAATACAGAAGATTTGATAATATGAGATGCAGACAGAACTGATTCATCTTCAAAGGGACATAACACAGTCATGGCTAAGAACTTGAACTTCGAGTCAAAACGGACCACCCTTTACTTGCTGTGGACAATGGCAAAGTCATGTCTCAGGTTCTTCTTCTATGAAAAGGGAATACTAATGGTAACCCTTTCAAAGGATTGTTTTCAGAATGAATTAACACAGGTAACGCATGTGATACCTAGCACATGCTCACTACATACCTGCTGTGTGTATCCATTTCTAAGCTGATGATGTTTTGAATCACTTCAGATATTTTTGTGAAGCTATTGTGTGGCTACGCTTATCTGCCTCTCTGATTTTTTTTTTAAGTTTGGTAAAATGTGTCCAGAGGAAGAGACGAAAATAACACTCATCATCCAGCTTTGCAGCCAAATGAGTCCTGGAGTAGAAAATGACAAATCAGTGTGTGTGTGTGTGTGTGTGTGTGTGTGTGTGCAATGCAGCCCCAGCCACTCAGGGTGTATGCGGGGATCTCATGTCTGCTTTCCCAGATGCTAACCACCTCACGGTGAGGACTGGTGCCTCTCTCTGCCTTTGCACACTGTAAACAGAGCAATTTTCCTTGGTCTTCCCTCAACACAGGCCTCTTTTTGCAGAGACAAACACGCACACCTTTTATGCAGTCAGCCCGGGATCTTTCCTCATGTGGACCCCAGGCAAATGTGGCTTGGTTCCTTAACCAAATACCAGCATGTACTTTATTTACAAGGATCTGATGAGCAAAACCAACAAAGGTGCTTCAGAGAGGCAGGCTGTGTTGACCCCAGGTAAAAAAAAAAAAAAAAAAAGACAATTGAGAATGCATCCTTCCCAGCAGTCCTGTCCTGGTGTGCTGACTGATCGGTTTGCTGATTAAATTCTTAACCCATACCTATTTGGGGCTTACGTCAGTTTTGCGTCTTTGATCCTTAATTTTGCAGTGCTTCAGTTCTCAATTTATTTTTTTTTTCAGTAAACTGCATAAATGACTCATCGGCAGGAAATGTGGATAAATAGTCAACTTAACTGAAAAATACAAATAAACGTATCTTTCTTTTGTGGGGAGTATTGGCTTAAAGGGGAAGGAACCTTGGGAGGAGAGGCTGTGGTTGCCAGGGCAAAATCTTTTGCCTGCTGTGGGTTCTAGCCCCTTTTCCTCTGGGATGGTGATGGCATGAGCCCCGCTGCTTAGGAGACAGCTGGCCACTTGCGGAGCTCAGGATGTCAGGAGCTTAAGTGATTTTTGAATCTGACAAGTGCACGTGTGCGTGTGTGTTTTGGGCAACCCCCACGAAGGACTGCTCTTCCCCATCTCTCATAAGACTAATACTGTGGCTTCGTATACACGGAGGTCTAATTGCACACGATGCAGACGGTAACTGAGCACTAATGAACGTGCCACGCAAGAAGTGAATGAGAATTAGCCTCCAGACAGAATTGATACCATACGGGCACAGGCCTGTGGACATAAAGACATTTTCTTGATTACCATGGCCACATGCCCTTTGATTCTGAAATCTTCCTGATTTCCATGTCAACAATTTTGTTAGCAGGGCAATCCCAGGGAGCAGTTGCAAGAACTGTCTTGTATCTCGGCCGAGATGAAAGTGAGGCGAAACGGTGGCAGGTGAAGCAAGCGTTGCAGAAGGAGCGCCTTTCCATATTTCATGTCTGGACCAAGTCCAAGTTTCAAAGTTCAGGAGGCCCCCTGAGCAGGCTGGACAGACCTGACTCCATGACTTATGAGCGGTGTAAATATTTCTCTTCCTTTGCTCAGGCCTGGGGATCAACTCCCTCCGCTCTTCCCCACCCCCTGACCTCCTAGCAGGGGTATGTTGCCATCTCTGCCATCTGTGGCAGCCCCAAGGACTTACAGGGACACCACACAAGCAGGAAGGGAGATGCTTTGCAGGGAGTTTCCCTTCATGAGGGCCTTTTGTTACTGCATATAGAAAACAGGAACCTTCAATCAATTCTCTGATACTGAAAATCTAGACGCCTGCCAAGTGCAAAATAAAATTCAAGGCAACAGGTTATCGAGGTCTGATGAAATAGAAATATGGTTTTGTTCTGTTTTACAGGAATAAGAAATACTAAGATTAAAAATTTCAATTTGAAATTTACAATTATGGTCACTATCACTTAGGAATAATAATATGTGAAAAATCTGCAAAAGGTGGAGGGGAATCCAAGACCTTTCCTACAAACCTCAAATAACTTTATTAAACTCTGAAATATCAGGGTGCAGTGTCTAGAACACCAGCAACACTGAATTAACTGTCGGGGAGAAACTGAAATAGACTCTTCTCTCTCTGACTCTGGAAATTTGGACCCGGGATGAGCATGGAGAGATACAGGGACACTCTCAGGAGAGCAGTTTTGGTAGATTTGGCAGGGGCTTCAGCAACCCCCTTAGTGATCTGGTATGAAAATTCATCTTTGTTTAAAGTAGTCCCTCATATTGATACTCCCTCTGATAGCTTTCCGATTTTACTAGATGTAGATTTCTAGTTTTCAGATAATACTATTACACTTCTAGTAATGGTAGCAGTTAGACTTCCTTAGCACTATACAATTATTGTCTCACTTAATCCTCACGTTACATTCATGAGGTGAGTAGTCATACTATCCCTATTTTACAGACTTGAACATGGAGGTGCTGAGAGATGCCCTGACTTGCCCAAGGTCACAAATCTCACGGGGTGGGAAAGGGCTAGATTTGAGTGCAGAAGTGTCTCCTCTGGCCTGCGGGGCGAACACATGCTGAGGGCTGGGACAAAGTCTCCAGAGCCCTCCCTGACCCAGCTGCTCACTTCTCCCTGCACCTAGCACCTCGACCTTTGACCTTTCTTCCCTACCTGCTCTCACCACACTCATCAATGAGGACTTACTTGTTTTCCTGTCTGTCTCCTCTGCCCAACCATAAAGTCCTTGAGGCCAACAACGATGCTTTTCTGGATAGCTGGTCAAGCCTCAGGTCCTAGCAGCAACTCCAACTTAGTGGATATAAAATAAAAATTTGCTAAGTGCATGAATCTCCTTCTATAAAGGTTTATAATGTTGGGTGGCATTCATCCACCCGCTTAGAAAGTCAGGGCATTCTTTCCTTTCCATGACACACATGTTAACCTCAAAGATTAACAGCCCTTTTTAAATATCATACAAATAAAAATCTGGAATCAAGCTCCTTAGGGGCCATGGGTGAGAAGAAATTTGCCCTTTGAAACAACAGATGTCACAGTGTGTGTACATGTTTTCATGTAGTTGAAAACAGTAGTATCAACACAATACTTGAGACCCTTGGAGGACGGGAGCCAGGTGCCCCTGGCAGGGACTCTCAGTCTGTCACCTACTGTCTGCAAGACTTCAGGTGCAAGGCGAAGTCACTGTGCCTCAGTTTCCCTGTCTATACAATGGGGATAATAATAGAACCTATCTTCTAAGGATGGGTGTGAGAATGAAATGAGTTAATATATGTGAAGTCTCTGAAGTGGGGCCTGGTATGAAGTAACCATTACATAAATATTTACTACTATTATATTTCTAATGTGTTACTATTTTCGTAACATCTATTTCCCTACTATTTTCATGTAGCTGGTTTATCATCATTGAATATTATTTATATTTTTGTAGTATTTCCTATTTTCTGGCCTCTTACATCTTGTTTAATCATTTGTTCATTCATTCAGTCTTCTGACAACTTTTTTTTAGTGTCTATCATGAGCCAAGAACATAAGAACGCCTAGATTACTTTTTTTGATGACTTAAAAAAAGTCAATGCTGGGGGCGCCTGGGTGGCACAGCGGTTAAGCGTCTGCCTTCCGCTCAGGGCGTGATCCCGGCATTATGGGATCGAGCCCCACATCAGGCTCCTCTGCTATGAGCCTGTTTCTTCCTCTCCCACTCCCCCTGCTTGTGTTCCCTCTCTCGCTGGCTGTCTCTATCTCTGTCAAATAAATAAAAAAAAAAAAAAAAAAAAAAAAAGTCAATGCTGGCCTACCTTCCTTGACATTTTTTTTTCTTTTCCTGTAATTATAGACACATTTACTGGTTGGTCTCACTGGTGGGTGTTATTAGGAAAACTCACCAACATTTTTGCCAGAATCTATCAGGAACTTTCTTGTTCTTTCTCAGTACTCTGAAAATATATAGGTACGTGCTTGTCTATTTATAAAGGAATCAATTGCATCCTTCTTTCCTTTCCTTTTTTCCTCTAATAAATCTTTACTGAGCGTATGCTAAATGCCATCCACCCAGCCGGCCCACCCAGCAGCTACAAACGCCCCAAGTACTTCCTCTTTGAAGAGCTTACAGTCTACTGGGGAGATAGGCGTTAAACAGAAACATACAAATGTATTTGTGATTCTCAATTATTCTAACTGCTGTAAAGGAAATATCTGAAATATGATGAGAGAATATTAATGGGTGCCTGGACTGAGAATGAGAAGGTTGGGGACAGGACCCTAGAAAGTGACGTGCAAGGTGCAATGTGGGCGAAGGGCCCTCAGGGCAGAAGGAGCTCCTGGGGGAGGCCATGGGGTGGGTGAGGTGGTGCTGCCGCAGAGTCAGGGGCTTGAAGGACCCTTCTGGTGTTCTGTGCTTTGTGACTGAAACGCAAGGACAGCTGCCAAAGGACTGCAAGCAGTGGAGTTCCACAAACAGGCTTACTTTTTGGGAAGATCCGTCTGTGCTCTGTGAGTAAAGTGTGTTAGAGGATCACTTGGGACCTTCTCAGCCTTGGGAAGGTGTTGAGCTGACAATCTTTCATCCACTTATAGGATCAGTGAAGACCATCCAAGTTCCTGTGGATGTGAACATTTGATATGCTGGTCATACAGTTCCACAAAATTTTTAGGAGTGGGTTGCTTAGTCCAGGCTTCTCCACCATGGGGTGATATACCCCAGAAAGTGCACAAGTGCAAAATATACATATTACTATATATTAGTATATACGATATACGTTACATGCAAAATTACATGTAATATATGTTATATACTATATTATATTATGTAACTTATAGACAAATATATGTATGCAAGGTGGTGTTAAAAGCTTTTTACTGAGTGGGCAATCCCCCACCACGCCATGAGGTGAATCTGTTACCCATGTCAAAGGCTACTCTGACTCAAATCCTGAAATTACTACTCTAGGATTTTACTGTCACATATTACAGAGATGTAGGGAAAACTCAGGCCAAAATTCATACTGATGAACTAAACAAATAAAAATAACAAGTTAAAACTAAACTTTGCTCATCTCCATGCTCAGCCTTTCTAAACCCTAGGACAGTGTCTGACACACAGTAGGGATTCAATAAATGCTTGTTGAATGAATAGATTTATTTATTGAAAACAATTCTGTAATCTAAAATTTATTAACATTCTAAAATGGCTTAAATTTGCCAATAAATAGAACTGGTAAATGGTCACTTGACCAGAAATATTTCGGATACCTTTCTTGTTACTTTTCTGTATTATTCTGTAGTTTCTCTGTGGGGCTCATGGTTTTAGCCGGTACATCCCTTCTTCCACCTTGCCCCATCCAGGCTTTGGCATTTTCTAGAAGCTGGCCGTGTTCCCTGCCTGGCAGATCTCACTCCATCCCATACTCCCTGACTCACTTTCCTTTAAGAGTTCGCATTGAACCCCTGGGTCTGGCAGCAGTGGCCTAAGAGAGATGTAAACCCCACGTATAATGGATCTTGTTTTCTCCTACTAGACTGGGTATCGATTTAGGTCCTCTTCCTCAGAGTGAGGGCTGACAAAGCACAACGAGATAAACAACGCAGGTTCTAACAATGTTCTGAGGAGCAGCTCAGTTTCCAGAGTGAGCACGAAAGTCCAGAGAGATGCCTGCACTGACTGTCGGTGTTGTAGAAGAACTATCTAGGGCAGAGGCTGCAAAATACAGCCGGCTCTGGGGGCCTAGCAGCTAACCTTAATGGAGAGCGGGCGTGACGGGATGTGGAGGAGGGAGGATGGTGACGGCTCAGAGGGAATACACGCCCCTCCATTTTAGCCTCACGTCCCCATGCAAAATCTTTTTGTATGAAATATTTAACTTTTAAATGTTGGCAATTACCTTAATTAAAAAGACTCATCGTGCTGGCTGAATAACACACATCCGAGGGCCCAAACCAGCTCTCTGGACACCTTTGCAATGTCTGGTCTAGAGTACTAGCCACTGCTGTTCTCTTCCGTTATCTCACCAGCGGTTTTCTGGCTTGGGGTCACATTTGTTTCCTCTCACCTAAATGGCCTTAAATTGACCCAGATTTTTCCTTTCTTCATTCCTTAATGAAGGATGAGACAGTAGGGATCTTCCTTATAAATCACTTTGTTTGGGACGTTCAAAACCAAAACTGAAAATAAACCTTCCTTTTACAGTAGAAGAACATAGCCACCTGGTGCAGACTTTGGAGCAAAAATGGAGAAGAGATAGAAGAAAATTTGGAAGAAGAGCCAGATGGTCTGCTTCCGCTCCTCAGAGCCTTACTGTGAACCTCAAAACAAGATGCTCAGCTCTGTATCAATCCTTTGTTCCCCTGTGATGCCCTTCCTGCCTTCCTGTTTAAAGGTATCACTCGCCTCACTGAACCCACGTCTGGGGCTCCTTGCATCCAGGTTTGGAGAAAGCTGAAGTTCTCCAGCACTTTGAAGACTATCCCTGGTGGCAGATGTAGGTGGGTTTTGCTTAATGACTCCTCATGTTCCTTTGGGAAACCATACCTCTCCCTTTGAATGCAGCAGGGTAGGGTACTGATCCACAGGGCCTGAAAGCCCCTGGCTGGGGAGCTGCCCTTGGGCGCTCAAGGGAGAGCGGTTCCTCACCAGCGTTTTGGCAAACTGGCACCCAAAGAAAAAAGCACCCTCATTGGGCAGGCAGGGCTAACTGGGGACCACAACACGCAGTACTGGGTACTGTAAATTTGGTGAAGAGTGAAATTCTCCGAGAAGCCCCTGCCTAGGTCCCTCATGTTGTGAATAAGGAAGCTGAAGCTCAGAGATGTTGGGTGACTGGCCTTGGGCACAAAGATTGGACCTGCAGTTTGTCACCGGCTTCTGAAACAACTTAGGAGATTCGGCCCATATTGGTTTGTCATTCCTCTGCCTCAGTTGCTTTATCTGCAAAGTGGTGACAATGGTTTCTGACTCAAATAAATTTTCTGAGAATAAATAAGGTCTTATCTTCAAAGCACAATGTGCCTTTGAAAGTACAAAATGTAACTAGTAAACATACTCTGAAAGGCTCACATCCTGTAAAATCAAGTGACACAAAGCCTTGAATATAAATGAGCCTTCTCCTTCCATTCCAAATTATCTCAGGGATGGTAGGACCCCAGATGTATCTCTTTCAACTTCTTGAGTAAATCAGATTGCTCTAGAGAAGCTTCCAGGGTTTGATTTCTACTGGAGACAAATGGCTTAAAAGTGGGGGCTAAGCATGATTTTGAAGTGGGTTAAACTCTGGGTTGGTCACTTTCTTGTGTGACCCTGGGCAAGCTGCTTAAATTACTGGTATATTGGTTTTCTCTTCTGAAAAGGGACATGAATGGCTGTAGCTACCACAATAGTGGTGAAGATGGAAAGAGATCAGGAACGTATATGCTTAGGACGTTAGCTGGTACACAGGAAGCTCTAAGTAAATGCTAATCAATGAGGAAGATGATGAGGTAGTAGTACTAGTTAGTTATGGAGGTATTGTTACTGACTGGATAAGTTCTTGGCTATATGCTGATTTTCAGGGAGGATGTGCAAGGACAAGGGTGAGGATACCATAGGTAAGCTGGCTCAGATGGGTCATTTGCTTTTCCCCTCGCCGCCCAAGACAGGTCACACAGGACCAACTGTCACATGCAGTGGGGTCACCCGACCTTGTGCTGCTTGTGTAGAGAAGATGCCCTTCTTTCTAGCGAAGAGAATGGCAACAGAAGGAAGGAGAAGGGAAATGACAGAGGAACAAGGATTGGCCTGGTGGATGCTGTTCTGCCAGTTTGCCAAAGCTGCCCCAGCATGGCAGTTCCCCAGGGAGTCCTTCTCTGAATCTCCAGAGTACACAGGTCTCCCTGTCATGGCATCCTGTGTTTTCCTCCTTGTTCCCATCACAAAATAATTGAACATTGATTTCTGTAGCTAATTGTGAATCATGTCCCCTCCACCTGACTATGAGTTCCATACAAGCAGAGACTACTGTCTCATTCACCACTGAATTCTTACTACCTACCCCAGTCTCTGCATATAATAGGCTCTCAATAAATACTTGCAAAATAAATGAAAACATGAATCTGTCACCAGCTTTCTGTTCTTTACGCGTCTGGAAACATGAAACTGTAAGTTAGATTAAGTTTGTGACAAAACTGCCTCATTTTTTCATGTCACCCTGGCTAGAATCTTTATTTCCATAACCAGAAGAAATTCTTAGAGGAGGCAGAGATTGGATACATAATGACACTTGTCATTTAGAGTTACTCAGCCTTATTCTGACTCTGTCAGACTTTGTCCATGTCTCCAAAGTCAGTCAAGGGTTCATTCGATTTGGCCAGCTTTGGGGAAATCAGGGAGGGGTTAGACAAAGTCCCTGATCCTCAAAGAATCCACCTTCTAACAGAGGAGACCAAAACTTAAAAAGAAAAGTTAATTTCAGGTACTGATGAGAACCATGTAGAAAACAGAACATGGCGACGTTAGAGATGTGATAAGGATGAAGAGGTGGAAGGAGTCATACAGATTTGTGTGCTCAGGGAAGGCCTGAGGAAGTGGTGGTTGTACTGAGACCTGAATGACAAAGGGAACCAGACAGTAGAGATCCGGGTGAAGAACATTCCAGGAAGGAGAAGCAGCAAATGCCCTAGGAGACAAGCGTGGTATGTTTGAGGAACAGAAACAAGGCCACAGGAGCCTATGAGCCTCCATGGAGTGCGATGAGGTAAGGAGGAGGCCAACAGGTAGGCAGGAGCTAGACCCTGTATAGTATTATAGGTCTTGATAAGGCATTTGTACTTTACTCTAAGTGTGATGGGAAGACACGAGTGGGTTTTAGTAGGGAGAATAGGCTGTCAGGGGTCAGGAGCAACAGCAGGCACATTTTAGCAGTCCAGGTGGGAAATGGAGGAGGCCTGGACTAGAAGAGCAGCCGTGGATATGGGAAGATGAAGATCATCCTGCTGATGAACTGGATAACGGGGGAAAAAGTGGAATCAAGGGTGAACTTGAGCAACTGGGTGAATAATGGTGTCATTTACTCTCTTGTGGAAAATGAGGAAAGAAAGAGGATTTGTGGGGAAGTCTGAGACACTTATTCCACAGTTACTGGAGATGTGGAGGGCAGGTGGCTACACAAGGTTCGAGCTCAGTGGAAAGGTCTAGGCCTGGGGATGGAGCTGTGCAGCCACCAGCATATCGTGGTTCTGAATGAGATCACCAATGGAAAGCATGTAGATTAAGAAGGGTGGGAGGAAGGGAGGTGAACTCCTTGAATATTTAGGCCTAGAATTTATGCTGATTTATTTTAGGGTCTGAATCATCCTGATAGATTCTTCAATTTTTCAGGATAATTTGCTTTCTTACTTCTGAAAAGTCATATATTTTTATTAATTAGGTATTTGGTGTAAAAATTATTACTGTAAGCTATCCGTAATCACATTCTAGAAATCAGTTGGCGGGTAACAGATGCACATATGACCAAAGGAAACGCCAAAACCCACTTCCCATGGCTGTTCCTTTTGCTGGTACGCATCTATTTTTAACACTCATTATTGCAAGGCAAAGCCCTTGTCACTTGAGGGAACTGGGTTTCCCAACGGAGACCCAGGGCAACCGGACACAGAATGTGGTATGCCCCTGTGTGCCAACATTTACTGCTGCTGATTTGGCAACAGAACTCAAACCACAAGAAAATGTAAGAATGACCTTTGGTAGCTTTTGTGTGTGTGTGTGTGTGTGTGTGTGTGTGTGTGTGTGCGCGCGCACGCGCGCAGAGGAACAGTAAGTGGTTACAGAAAACCAGCTCTATAGTTGTAAGGGTTTCTTAACATGTCAAAGTTTCTCAGAAAGCTTTGCTAATTTAGGACTTATTGACTGATTATCAGAAGTATTTACTCATGTCTTTCCTAAGAGTCCCTGTTCAATACACTCTCAGCTGAGTGGCATTCATTCTTTTCTGACATGGTGGGTTTTGACCCAAGAACCTGAGAGAGGAACCTCGAGGATTCAAACCCTAATAGACCCTTGCTCATTCCCTGGAGCTGTGTTTCCATGACTCCCAAATACCCAACTGAAAAGCTAATTATTGCTTAACAAAGGGCTTGTACTAGCTACAAATAAATGGTTTATTTTGGGGGTCAAAATCAGCTATTTCAGCTAAGTGGCACTGCTTAAAGGCAGCCTGTTTTGTAACCAGAAGCCCTTGGTTTGAATCCAGACTCTAAAACTTACTGGTTCTATTAATGGGAGAGTCATCAAATACTTCTGGTTTTTAGTTTCATTGTCTGCAAGATGGGTATTGTAGTTTTAGCTTTCCCAGAGACTTATGAAGACTGAAAAGTGCTTTCTAAACCCCTAAGTGCCATATTAACCTTTAGGTGATGGAGAAATCCTGTTTTCCCATTTTATTCAGAAGGACTTTTGGAAGGGAGCAGAGGGTTACAGGGAGAATTCCCATCTCCCTGCATCTCCTGAGTTCACGAATTCTCAACCACAGAAGGACCGAGCTTTCATTGTCACGTCTCACTCTAGCGGGCAGGATGTGGGTGAATGTGAATCTACAGCACGGTGACTCAACACGGCCCATTAAGAACTCACTGGCCTTGGTTTTATCAGATGAGGAAGAATCAAACACCGTTTCGGCTTCTGTCACACAAAACCGTATTCCCTTTCACACTTGAATGTTTCCATGCCTCTTCTGAGTCACCACACCACGCCCTTTCTGGCCACATTTAGAGGTGGTTCTAATACCCCTTTCTTCAAAGTTAGACTCATGGTTGGGGGGGGCAATTAAACAGTATTCGTTGACCTTAAAAGTGCCTAAATCATGGGCCCCAGCAATTATAATTTAGGAATTTATACTTCAAATAGACTCATGAAAATACTCAAGAGATATATGGGCCAGACACTGTAGCATGGATCGTAATGCTAAAGACTAAAAAAACCCCACAAAACCTAAATCCTAGGGAATATATTAAATAAATGACAGCATTTCCATACAATGGAATACCAAACAGCCTTTATAAATAAAACAGATCTATATTTTCTCACACTGGAACATATCCATATTAAAAAAACAAGCTGCAGGACATTTATAAA
Organism: Ursus americanus; assembly: GCF_024610735.1. NCBI lineage: Eukaryota > Metazoa > Chordata > Mammalia > Carnivora > Ursidae > Ursus > Ursus americanus. Next base: position 50,384,430 of record NC_142131.1, on the reverse strand, counting down.
ATGATTCCACTTATGTAAAATAGGCTATAAATACATCTGCCTGTATATTCATAAAAATTTTCTTAGGAGATATATAAGGTTCTGTTAAGGATAGTTATTTAGGGACTAAGGATGAGGGGAGATTTTTACCTCTCACTTCATATGCTTTTGCCATGATCATGGATTAGCCTTATAAATAAATGAAACCTAGCGAAGCCTAACAGAAGATTTAGAAGCCATTCATGCCCCCTTACAAAACAACAGAATGAAAAAATATGACTTAGGACATCCTAGTTTAAGTTACAAAAACCAACTCAAGCTACACATAAAGGAATATTTTTATGAAAGAATCTTACCTTACAGAACCTGGTGGCAAGAAGCACATAGCCTGGCCTCAGAAATACCTGGAAATGGCAAACCATTTGAGTTCTCACTCAGGCCATAGCCTTTCCCCGTCTCTTTCCTCTGCTTCTCTCCACAAGTCTCAGTCTTACTCTGCTGCTCCCAGTCATCATGGCACAACTTGGTGCCTCATGGCTCTCAAAATTAAACAGTACAATACTAGTCAAGTGGAAAGACTAAGTCTCTTTCCCTTGATCCTAAATTCAAACTCTCAGGCTCTGCTTGTGCCCAGTGTCCAGCCCTTGTCCAGTCAACAGTGACTGGTGGGATGGGCTCCCATGGGAGCAGGTGACTTTTGAGGGCCCATTCAGGCCAAGGGTATGGAAAGTTATCGTGGGGAGATACTTCACAAAGTATCCCAAACAAGATTATTAGATGCTTTTGTAAGCTTGGGGGACTGGTTTGCTAGGTTATAGATGATGTTATTTTTTTTAAGATTTATTTATTTATTTGAGAGAGAGAGAGCGAGAGAGCGCTTGAGTAGGAGGAACAGAGGGAGAGAGAGAGAGAATCTCAAGCAGACTCTGTGCTGAGCATGGGAGTCTGATGCAGGGCTCAATCTCACAACCCTGAGATCACAACCTGAGCCAAAACCAAGAGCCGGACACTTAGCCCACTGTGCCACCCAGGCGCCCCCATACGATGTTATTTTTAAGTGCCGTATCACTAATTCACTCTTTTTTGTCACGTGCCTAAATTTATTTTGCTATGAAAGTTCACATTGAGGAACTTGTATTAAAGAACACCTAATGGTTATAGAAAAAACATTTTGAGGGCTGTAAAGTACTGACTTTAGAATCTTTAGTAGCTTGGTGCTAGTAGCTAATCAGTTCACACAGGCTGGAGTCACTTGGAGTCACCTAGTGACTGAGATAACTATCATATATTGGGCAGTGTTAGAAATTATGAGAAGGGAACACTCTATATCAGCAGATGATATCCCTTCTTCTCAGTCTTCAATCAGCTGACATACCAGGAAATGACTGAAGGATTGTTCGAATGTATTTTTAAGATACATCAGAAGTAAAAGGAAAGAATCTTAAGTATCCTATGTAGAAATTGTATGTTTGCATCCATTCAGCCATCCATCCAGCTAATATTGACAGCGTATCTAGTATAAATCCAGCACTCTGCTAGGCATGAGGATTAAGGATGGTCATAGTACTCCTCTGCTCTCAAAAAATTCAGCCTAGTGGGGGAAACATTCATGTAAACGAAAAACAACAATTCATGTAAATCATGTTGAAAGATATAGAAGAGAGGTGGAAGGATGAGCTTCTGACAGGGCAAAGAACACTTCTACCTTTGTGAACGGGTGAGGAAGAGACAGTGAATGTAATTTCAGGGAAAGTGAAAGTCTACCATTTCTTACAAATGCCCAAGCGAGGGAATAGCCTCTAAATTTGGATTTTCTGTACATCTATCTCCAAGCTTCAATGGTTTGTCATTTCTACACGATGGAAAAAAAGAGCTAGCTCATTTAATCCCTCATAGGACTAAGTTCCATGAAGTCAATGTTCCTTTTGTTTACGGCCATGCTCCCTAGAGTTTTATCATGGCTGGTTCACCACAGGTGCTCACTAAGTGTCTCTACAAGAAAACTTTTATTGAATGAAAACACATAAAGTGCACAGATCGTAAGTGTCCAGTATGATGAATTTTCATAATGTGAACACCACCACCAAGAGCAGGGAAGAATGTATTAGCATGACCCCAAAAGATCCTCATAGACCCTCCCAATCACTACCCTTAAAAGGGTAAGGGTCACCCTCACTTTAGTTACCATGGATAAGTTTCGCCAGATTTTGGACTTTATGTAATGGAATTATACAGTATGTGTTCACTTGCCTCTGGCTTCTTTTGCTCAATGTTGTGCTTGAGAGATTCATCCATATCCCTGCATGTAGTTTAAATCTGTTTGTTATCTTGCTAAAGAGCATTACATGGACACAACACACTTTATTCATTCTTCTGTCGACAGATATTTGGGTTGGGAGCTCTTAAAAGTAATGTTGTTATTAATAGTCTTGACTATATCCTTTGGTGTACAAGCACAAACTTCTATTAGGAATACCCTAGAAATAGAATTGGTGGGTTGTGAGTAAAATCCCAATGTATCGTTCGACGTTAGTAGGAACTACCGATGTTTTGCAAGTGGTTATACCAGTTTACATTCCTCTCAGCAGTATGAGCTTCAGTAGCTCCTCATACTTGCCAGCAACTTGAAATTATCAGTCTTTTAAATGGTAGCCCTTCTGGTGGGTCTGTAATGTATCTCACTGTGGCTTTAGCTTGCATTTCTCTGATGACTAATATTGTTGATCACCTGTTCAAGTGTTTTTTGGTAATACAAATATCTTCTTTTGTGAAGTGCCCTTTAAATCCTTTGCCCATTTTTTTCTTTTATCAGGTTATTGGTCCTTTTTCCCTTTGCAGGACTTCCATATTTTAGATATGGCTGCTTTGTTCAAATAGTATATGCAATGCAAATATATTCTCCCACTCTGTGGCCTGCCTTTTTACTCTCCTAAAGATAGTTTTTGATGCATATAACTTCTCATTTTAATGTGATCCAATTAATCCATCTTTTCTTTTATGGTACTTTAATGCTTTTTTGTGTCTTGTTTAAAAATCTGGAGGTGCCTGGGTGGCTCAGTTAGTTGAGAGTCAGACTCTTGGTTTTGCCTCAGGTCATTATCTCACGGTCCTGGGATCAAGCTCTGAGTCGGACTCTGCGCTCAGTGGGGAGTCTTCTTGTCCCTCTCCCTCTGCTCCTCCCCCTGCTGGTGCTTGCTTGTGTTCTTCCTCTCTCTCAAATAAATAAAGTCTTAAAATAAAATCTTTGGCTACCTCAGGAGCACCTGGGTGGCTCAGTCAGTTGAGCATCAGACTCTTGATTTCAGCTCAAGCCATGATCTCTGGGTCTTGAGACCAAGTACCACTTCTGGGCTCCATGCTCATCAGGGAGTCTGCTTGTGATTCTCTCTCCCTCTGCCCCTCACCACTGCACACATTTCTTTCTCTCTCAAAAATAAATAAATCTTTAAAAAAAATATTTGGCTACTTCAAGATTGTGAAGATATTCTCCAATGTTTTCTTACAGGTATTTTATTGTTTTGCCTCTCATACTTAAGTTGAAAATATAACTGGATTGATTTTTGTGTATGGTTGATAAAAATTCAATTTCTAACTGTCCTAGCACCAAGAAAAAGCCACTTGTCATAATTCAAGTGATTACATATCCATGGATCTATTCCTGTATTCTCTGTTCTGTTCCACTACTTGTCTATACTAATGCCAACACCACAGTTTTATTTATTGTAGCTTTACAATGAATCTTGAAATCCAACTTTGTTCTTCTTTAGTGTTACTTTGGTGTTCTTTGCCTTTTTCATTGCCATTTAAATTTTAGGATCTGAAAAGCTTTCTGGAATTTTGGTTGGGACTGCCTACTGCAAGGCCAGTGACTGAATGAAAAGATCCATTGGGAAAGAAATGACATTATTCATATATTGAAAACTCCAATCATGGAACATGGAATATCTTTCCATTTATTTAACATCATTACTGCTTTCTGCTAATAATGTTTTGCAAGTTTTTTTTTGTGTAGAGGTTTTGCTTGATTTTGTTACCTTTCTACACTCTCTATATTTGATGTTATCTTTACTGCTATTGAAAACGTTACTGCTTTTTGTTTTAAATAATGCTACACTTATTTACCATTGGAGAATGGTGCAGCGTATGTAATATAGGAGTAGAGCATCTTCCATTTGTTGGAATGCCCAGCAGCTGCCCAGACACAGTTCGTTCTGTCCCCTCACCCACATGGAGGGTGTATGTAGCCTACGGGTAATTTCCCACCATTCTTTTTTCCCCCAGCTTTATTGAGGTATAATTGATAATAAAAAATTAAATGTATTTAAGGTGTACAACCTGATGACCCAATATACATATACACTGTGAAATATTCACTGATAGTCATAAGAGCCAAGCCAGGGGAAAAACTCAATGTTCATCTACAGATGAATGGGTAAAGAAAATGTAAGATACACACACAATGAAATATTTTTCAGCTTTAAAAATGAAGGAAGTCCTGCCATTTGTGACAACATGGATGAATGAACCTTGAGAGCATTATGCTAAGTGAAATAAGCCAGTCATAGAAGGATAAATATTGTATGATCTCACTTGTACGTGGAATCCAAAACAGTCAAACTCATAGAAACAAGGAGTAGAATAGTGGTTGCCAGGAGCTGGGGAAGGGGGAAATGGGGAGACGTTGGTCAAGATGTACAAATTTTCAGCTTTGTGAGATGAATAAGCTCTGGAGAACTGGTGTACAGCAATGTGACTATAGTTGACAAAACTGTATTGTGTACTTGAAATTTGCTAAGAGAATAGATCTTGAGTGTTCTTACTGTGAAAGAGAAAAAAGGTAAATGCTATTGCTTTTTAAAAGTTTTCTGCTTGTTTACTGTTGGTTTAACAAACATTTAATCAAACAAATCAAAACAACTCATCAATTCAATTGAGAAAAGGGTAAAAGCAGTTATTCAGTATGACTTAGACAAGCATCGAGTGGTTAACATTTTTTCCACTTGAGAGCAGAATACAGAAAAGTAAGTATGTGAGGTGGGTATTACTCAGAAAGAGAAGAGAAGTCTAAGTGAGAGCAGAAGACAGGCATCCAACTTCCCCGGCAGCTCAAATCACTAGACCAGGGCTTTTCATTTGTTCAACCATCTGGCCCACAGATGTGATTTGATTGTCACATGAATTTTTAAAATAAATTGAGTCAACATGTACAATTGGGAGATTAAAAACTCTACGGCCTTCTAGATTTTCTTTAAAAATTGGAAATCTGACACATCAGGCTTCAATTTCTGCATGACCACGAAGAGGTGAAGGTGAGCTGAGGGGCTCTGGGTCTCCCGTCTTACCACTGTCCTTGTGACTTACTGTCTTCTGATGTGAACTCATCTAGTTTCCAGACAAACTTCATTTACAAAATTCCCTTTATAATCAAAGTTGTTGAAAACTAATGCTTCTGCATTGGGACCTCCCATTTCTCTCTTTATTCTCTTTAGATGGCTTTTGTCCCCAACAACTCCACTGATTTGCTCTTTTCAACCTCTTAGCCTACTGGAATCTTTCCAAATCCAGTGGCCAGTGCTTTGCCTTCATTGTATTTGGTCTCTTGCAATAGCAGTTGCCCCCAGTGACCATGCCCTCCTTCTCAAAGCCAGGATCTTGAAAGCTCTCATGATTCCAAGCTCTTCTTGTTTCCCTTCTGCCCTACAAGGCGCTTCTTAAGTCTCTTCGCCTTGTTTTTACTGCTCTGTCAGGTTCTCAATGTGCTCCACTGCTCTGTCCTCAGCTTTCCTGTCTTTTTTATCTCCCTTCTGTCTACACGAGCTTATGCAGGAGGGCAGAGTCTTCAGCACATTTACCCATCCATCCCCAGGGTCTCTAAAAATGCCTACCATGAGAAAGAAGCTTGATCAACGTTGGTTGAATGAATAAGGGCAAACATCGGCAATGAAGGCTTCCAATGATTCTTGCTTTTTAATATGGTCAAGCTCTTCCCCATCTCCAGATTCTCACTGCTGACAAAGGAGCTCATTAGACGGGATTGAGGAGATACAGCAGTAATTCAAAAATTAATTAATCAAATATTCGTTGGGAATAAAGAAAGGCAGAAACTGAAAATTTTATGTTGTTGTGTTTCATACATATAGTTATGACAGTTTTAAAAAATGTAACAAATGTGGGGCGCCTGGGTGGCTCAGTCGTTAAGCGTCTGCCTTCGGCTCAGGGCGTGATCCTGGCGTTCTAGGATCGAGCCCCACATCAGGCTCCTCCGCTGGGAGCCTGCTTCTTCCTCTGCCCCTCCCCCTGCTTGTGTTCCCTCTCTCGCTGGCTGTCTCTCTCTCTGTCAAATAAATAAATAAAATCTTTAAAAAAAATAACAAATGTAACATTACGATGAAAAAGGCAAATGGAGACTGGATCCCCTGCCTCAGAGGTGGCTCAGTGATACTCCTACTGGGATTGGGAATTTTTTTTATTTTACTCAGATGTCTTCTTTTCTAACTTCTCAAAGAAACACTCATGACATTGTTATTGTTTATCAAATCGTCTGATCTCACCATTAATAGTAATTACATGGAAAAACAAATTCAACTTATATTATTTACCACTGCCAAAGTCTAGAAAAATATCTTTTGATCACTTCTGTAGTTTTGGTTTAATGTTTATCACGCAGTTTGCTGCAGATCCCAGAATTTTATGCATTTCTGCATCAACGGTCATGGAATGATTTTTATCTTTGCCAAGTGTTCCATTAAGACTCCTTTCCAAAGATAAATAACTATATTAAAGATAAATGTCAAAGGAAAGGTATCGTCTCTATGCATATTCATTAAAATACAGGGTGAACTATGTGGCCTTCACATGCAGCATAATGCTATACTTTGGGGTATATATTTACTGGTGTTAAAGCTGAGAAGTCAGGGAAATCTCCCTTTTCTGCTAGTCCTTCCTTAGCTGTAACTTCCTACCCACAGGTGGACATTTTCCTTTCTGTTAAACACTTTCCGGAGACTTAGATGCTCACTTCTTTCCATGCGCACATGGAACTATCTAAACAAGATTCATGCAAACCACTCCTTCATCTTAGAGTTGCTAAGAGTAAGAAAAGTCAGCTTATTTTAGGGAGCAAACCAACACATAAATGAAAGGCTGTGGAGGACCTTAACGAGGCAGGACGGCTACTTGCTGGGTAGAACCCTCTGAGCTATTTTATAAAGATGATTAATTATAGCAAGTGCCTAATCACACAAGTATCAGAGCCCAGCTGTCTGAGAGTGAAAGCTAGAGGGATATTAGTCAGCTCTAGATGAAATCCGATACTCAGGGCAAGAAATATTCTCTATCCTCTCCCCTCTCATCCTCCACCTGTGCTTTTTATCTGCGGCTCCTAATAATTCCTTCTCTCCGGTTCGTCAAGGTTTCCCCCACGTCTGGATTCTTTCTCTCTGCTGGCAAATAAGCTCAAATCACCCCTTCCTTTAGGTGGTAATGAGGGGATAGGACACCAATTCAACAAGTAATTCATTTAACAGGTATTTGAGTGGTGGCCAGGGATAATTCCAGGCTTTGCAGACACAGAGGTGGATAAGACAGTCAAAATGCTGTTCCCTGCAAATTTACATTCTAAGGTGGAAAGGGAGGACGGTAAACAAAGAAACAAACAAGACCGTGTCAAGAAGTTTGGTCAAGCGCTATGCAGAAAATAAAACACGGGTTGATAGAGATGGATGGGGCAGGCGGGAGACCACCTAGAATAGCTGGATGAAGACATGACAGGATCCACAAGGTCTATTCCCTTCCCTCCATCGCCATCTTCGGTAGCATTTCGAGCCATTCAGGGCCTCACTTCTAGAAGTGCGGCTGGATCTCCTGGGACCTGAATCTCTGCTGCCGGCCACTCATTCCTTTACCTTTACAGGCTGACGGTTGCTGCCATCCCTCCCAGAGTTCCTCCCCACTGTTATTCAAGCACGCTCTTTGTGTTCTAAGCCCTGTTCTCGAATTCTCCCGGCAGTCCTGTTTTCACTCTTGTTTTTCTTTTTTACAGGCGGGCGCGGAGACATTACATAACCTGCTCAAGGCTCAGGGCTTTGTAAGTGGAGGAAAGTGCATCCTTTACCACAGGTCCCTTCAGCCTTCTGCACTTCAGCACTTGACAGGAAGCATGGCCCTGGCACTTGCCCCAACTCCCGCAGCTAGATAACAGCCCCTCTACCCAGGTCTTCCTGAAAACTCCCCACCCAACTCTCCCCCCAGCAGAACTGGACACCTTGCGCCCCCACTCCTACCTGCACACGCTCTTTTGCATATCACCCTCACCCTTTCCTGAACCTTATCTGCTTGTGCTGGGTCCCTCCCGGCGGGGCTGCAGAAGCCTCCAGGGTGGATGCGGCTCTGACACCCCGAGGAGACCACCCTGAGCGAAACCTCTTCCTTCTCAGTATGACTGCACTATTTCCAGTCATAATCACGAAACAAAATCAATCATCGCGGCCAGAAAAGAAATGCAGAGAGCAAAAAGTTTCTGTTACTGTGTTTTATGTAGAATAGAGTATTATATGTGTTCATGCCAGTAAAAAATAGAAAAAATCTAGTATTACGATGCACCAAAAGGTAACTGGACCAATGCGTTTTAATTACATCCTGTATTTTTTGAGCAAAAGGGAAGTCTCGTACCTACTAATTGATCTACCACAGAAATGAATGTCAGTATTACAATTTGTTTCCTTGACTCTTGCACCTTTGCCAATGATTTTATCAGAGTAGCTCTGCTCACAAATTCTTGTTGCTTGGATGGATAATCAGATTTGTCAATCTATCGTCTCTTATGGAGGATTGCAGAACACATTAAAAAAATCTTAATTTTGAAAAGTTTCTTTTGCATGAAACATATATAGAGAAAAATTCTGAATTACAAGTTTGGCAGACACTCAGAAAAGTCCCACTTTACAATAAACTACAGAAATTACAATAATGTCCACGTCTTTGCTTATTTGAGATCAATTCTAGCAGCCTTTAAATGGTTCTCCAGTCAAATAATTTTAAAGATGTATTTATTTATTTGGGGGTGGGAGAGAGAGAGAGAGAGAGAGAGCAATATGTGAGCGGGAGGAGGGGCAGAGAGAGAAGGGAGAGATTCTTCAAACAGTCTCCCTGCTGAGCACAGAGCGTGACACTGGGCTTGATCCCAGGAGCCGATCCCATGAGATCATGATCTGAGCCGAAATCAAGAGTAGGTCGCTTAACCAACTGAGCCCCCCAAGGGCCTCTCCTGTCACATAATTTTAAATACAAATAATTCCATGTGTTTACAGAGAATGGCAGCGTTGAAATAACTCAAATTGTATTTCTTCATTTTTACAATCCCCGTATTATCATTTTTAATTTTATATCTCCTGTTTCAACCCAGGAATATGTGGTATCAAGGGTTTGGAGACACACTGAGCTGAAGCACACTCAAATAATGTAACAAACCTACATTAGAAAAGAAAACAGGTAGCAATTATATAATTGGGAATTCTCTGAATTATCTCCCATGTGCAATACAAAGACATCCATTAAAGATAGGAAGTTGAGGGGCGCCTGGGTGGCACAGCGGTTAAGCATCTGCCTTTGGCTCAGGGCGTGATCCCAGCGTTATGGGATCGAGCCCCACATCAGGCTCCTCTGCTAGGAGCCTGTTTCTTCCTCTCCCACTCCCCCTGCCTGTGTTCCCTCTCTCGCTGGCTGTCTCTATCTCTGTCAAATAAATAAACAAAATCTTTAAAAAAAAAAAAAGATAGGAAGTTGAATTCTGCTAATATGAATCTTACATGTTTATTACCAAAACTCAACTGTAACTGCAGTAACTGATTACAGCTTTGATCAACAAGAGATTTTTTGAGGGAAGAGTATTTCATCACTGGCATTATTTAGAATTCCCAGCACATGGTGATAATAAAAGGCGATATTTTGTGGGTTTTTTTGTTTGTTTGTTTGTTTTTTGAGAGAGAGAGCACATGAACAGGGTGGTGGGGGTGCAGAGGGAGAGGGAGAAATAGAATATTAAGCAGGCTCCATGCCCAGCGTGGAGCCTGTCGAGGGGCTCGATCTCAGGACCCTGAGATCATGACCTGAGCCGCAAACAAGAGTCAGACGTTTAACTGACTGAGCCACCCAGGTTCCCCTAAAAGGCAATAAACTTTTATTTGTTGTGTTATTTGTAAATTCTTTACAGACAATGCTCACACTACTTCTTGCTTGGTGTGCTGTGGGGCTGCTTCTTACAGATCTTTCCATTCCAGGGGCCCGGTACCATTCTTCACAGCATTTGGACTGGGTGAACTCTGGTCTTCAAACTCCCTGAACCCCTCGGCTTCCCCTTTCCTCCCAGAATCTCCTCCAACCTGTGTGCCTGACATTTGCCCCAAGGATCTGCCTTTTTCTGTACTCATCTCTTACCCTGCTGTCTAAACCCACCCATGCACAAAAATTCTCAAATCTCTGTCCATAGCTTTGGTCTTTTTCTGATTTGCTATGGTTTGGCTAGATTTCCAAAGACTGATATTCCCGAGTATTGTAATCAAAAGGACGTTAGGAATGGTGATTTTTTTTTTTTCAGACAATGTGGTTAGAATCACAGTCCAGCAGTAATTCTGAAAGTGCTGGGGTTTATGGGTGAAACATTCTTGACTCTATAGGGCACTGGAATAGACAACTCAAAACTGCTCAAAATGCTCAGAATAGTCACAAATGACCAAACAGAGTGTGTACTGTTCTGGACCCTGAGAGGACCCCTGGAATGAGAGATAGTGAATGAGTTGCAGAGGTCTGCTACACTCCCTCCCAAGATAAGCCATGGCTTATCACTCCCTCCCCAACGACTGCACACTTGCTCAGAAGCATCCTCAACACAGCTCTACTGGTAGTTGCTACCAAATGATCAGAATTAAAATAAGGGAAGAAAACCACTTGCAGTGGGATTAAGTGCCAAGGATATGCTAGGTCCTGGGAATCTACAGGTCAGTACAACAGGTCCCCAACCTAGAGGACCAGAAGAAAGAGACACAGTACAAATAGATAAGAACAGTAAAGAGGTACAGATGATAGGATGGAATGTGTGGAGGGAATAGGAGAAGCACACAATGACCAGTTTCTCCAGAGCAGGGCCTGGGGAGGGAACTTGGGTGAGGGACATCTCAGAGATTCAACTGGTGGGCTAGTTGCTAAGTCTCCCAGAGCCTCAGCTTACTACTGTGTGACCTTGGACAGGTTACGTAATGTCTCTGAGCCTCAGTTTCTTCACCTGTAAAATGGGGGGTAATAATACCACCTACTCTATAGAGCTGTTGGGAGGATTGATTGAATTAATCGACATAAAGTGTTTAGGAAGACCTTGGTTCATAGAAAGTACTCAAGTGGTAGTTGATATTACCTCTTCATTCCTAGAAGTCCAAGGACTTCTGATTTCATGGGGATGTCTAACAGTTTCATGGAGAAACAAAGATGAACCTTGGGACAAGTCACCTCAAACCGGGGGCAGGATGCGTCCCTCTCTGGCTTACTTGAGCAGCCCCTGCTCTGCACACTGACAGCTTTCCTTCTATGTGGAGCAGCTGTTAGGTGAACACACACCAGTGCAACAGTCCCAGTGGGGCAGGAGGAACTGCTGGGCAAAGGGTAAATTCAGCTTGTGTGGCTACTTGGGGAGATCTGTGTCTGTACCTCAATGCTGACAGACTGGGGAGGGGAGGCCAGCTGTAGGGAACAGGGGCAGGCAACTGGGAATGGGACACGATGGCCTCACAGCCCTGCCAGATAATTTTAATTATTCAATGTCATATATCATAACACAAATAAGTCTCTATTTGGAAGGAATAAAAGATAAGCCAAATTTTCTCATGTTAAAAAAAAAATCAGTGATGAAAGATGTAGAGAAAAAAACATGATGAAAATATTCCCTCTAAGACTGAGCAATAGTAGTAATGTGTTTCTGATTAGTACCCAAAGAAAACAGAGCAGAAAGCCAAAATTGATACTCCGTGGAGATTTTTTTTTTTTTTTTTTTTTTTTTTTTTGCTGGGTGGGGGGGCGACTTTGATATTCAAGTCACTTGGATTGATTTGACCCATAATGTTTATTTTACTTTAGGTTGAGTAGATGCTTTTCATTGGAAATGAGGGGAAGGATGAATCAAAGACTAGCCAGGAACATGTTCCCTGAGGGGGAGAAGGGCAGACAGAAAAGGTACATTTAATAGATGCAAAACAGAGAAAGTGTGCAGGGGAAATACCAGTTGGCTTCAGGACGAGGGGTGGCTGCGCCCCCTGCGTCTTCGGTTACCTCCTTTAGGAGACCATCCCGGAAACTGGGCTAGGACCTCCAATTACTCTAAGTGGGCAGATCATAGAAACTGAAGTTTTAGGCTCTGAAATCCACCCAGCCACCCACACTCAGAGTAAGCCCTGCAGTTTCTTTTGAAATCTATATTACTATCTGTCTTTTGGTGAACAAACATAGGCGTGTTCACAAAACACAGCCCAAGTCGTCTGTACTGTCAAGGGTAGCCACTTACCTCATGTTTGGATTTTTGCTTTCCTGTCTTTCCTCTTAAATGAGTCTGTTTAGAGGTAAAATGAGAAGACATTGCAATGCTCACTTTAATGCAAAGACTCTCATTACACCATGGGATCTTTTATGTCTCACCTCTGGGGCTGCCCTTACGTCTACCAGTTGCAAAATGAAATTGTACCTATGTCAAACAGAGAACAATTTAATATGCACAAAAGGAAAGAAAAAGGGTATTATTAGGTTTCTGCATTCATAGAAAAGAACGCAGACAGGCTGATGCACATGAATTTGCATCAATATCCATGGTGTTTTTGAACTTCATTTTTTTTTCTGGGCTCCTCTGCATCTGTAAAAGCTGACGCACATTGAGAGGATGACGATGCCAGACATCACTCTAGGGGCCTGAGAGCGTCGACTGGGTCTATCTTCCCAGCAACCTGAGGAACCGGGTACAGCTCTCATCCCTATTTGGCAGATGGGGAGGTTGAGGCCTAGCAAATTGCGCTGATGAAGATCAATGATACAGCTAGCAAGAGAAGAAGCAGGGCTCAGACTCAGGCAACCTGTCTCCAGATTCCCTCCTCTTTATGCTAAATGCCTTCGTTTTTTTAATTTTATCACTTTAACTCCAAAATATCCCTTGAAGTACCCCTCTTCAATATTTCTCAGAGGTTAGGAACCACAGGCATTGACACAAACACCCCGTGAGACTTACTCAGAGGCTGCGCTAAGTTTCTGGTCTCTGACCTCTGTCCTCCCCCACCCCCTCCCTCTCCCCTCCCCTTTCCCCAGGGGCAAGGCTGCTCTTCAGGTCAAAGGGGAAAAGACTTTTTTTTTTTTTTTTTAATTCTGCTAAAGCCCATTTCTCAAAAGGAATTAAGGAGTGCTTTCTTTTCAACTAGTCTTTCACCCTAATTATAAAGGTGATTCAAATTCACAAGAAAAAATTTAAACGTGAAAAAAGCTGGAAAATAAAATTTCTTCCTCCTCTTCTTCTCAGAAATAACTCCTGTTTCTTACACGTTGCCAGAAATTCATGTTTTCTTTTCTGTTTTTTACACAAGTGGGAACATATATTTTCTTGATTTTATTCAAAAAAAATTTACTGAGCATCTATGAGGAGCCGGGCACTGGGAAGACAGTAGAGAATAATACAAATATAGATCGCTGCCGTTATGAAATTCGTGCTTTCATGATTTCACACAAGAGAATGACTCAGAGTCCCACAAGTTAGATTCCCATCTTCTGACCGTATTTATATAGAAGCCAGAGAAAATCTATGTTTATTAAGTTCTCTTGTATCCCCATCTCTCAGGGAGGAGAGGCGCTAAGAAGGACTGCGATATCCAGCCAAAGGGCACTCTTCAACTTTTTCTGCAGTTGGGTCTATGTCTTTGTTTTCCTAGGAACAAACTGTCTTTTGGGCACCGGACAAAGAAGAGCTGTGACACCTCCCTTCATCTTTAGGAGTTTATCATCTTAGGGAGGCAGCACTACCGTAGGCCACAATTCCTGGTTCTAACAATTCTGGAAGCGACCATGTTTTCAGTTTTTAATTCCTTCGCTTGAAGTACGTCCTTGAAAAGTCCACTCTCTCAGCTAGATTTGTATTTAACTTAAAGGCAGGTTCCACTTGAAGGGATCTCTTTTGCCTTTATCATTCAGACATGGATGGCAACGCGATTTCGCCAATTCTGCGCTTTCTCGACTGTCCTACACCGCCTGAGACCCCAGGTGCCAGGCCACCCTTACACGTCGAGCCAGGCAGCATGCCCTCCTCGGTGCTCCTGGTCCTGTCCGTGGCAGGCACTTCATACATGTGCGCGAGTAGGAGCCATTTGAAAGGAAGTCTCACTCATGAAGAGGAGGATAAAGCGCAACTTCCAGCAGCTGTGTCAAAGGAACTTTTAAGAAATTCTATTAGCTAAACCAACAGTGGTGACTTCCTGTCAGAGTGGGAGTTAAGAGGCATTTCCCAGCATTGACAACAGACTGGGTTTGGTCAGACTGTTTATACAGTGTCATGATGAATTGAGTGATAAAACAATGTGTAAAATTTCTACCTCAACCAGAGCAGTATCCTAGTTGACAAGTGTTAGGAAAAGGTTCTGTCAGTGACAACTGGGTAAGTTGAAGATAGTTCCAAAGTGCCTCTTTAAGGGCTTTTAAGTGCCTCGGAAACAAGTTGCAGTTGACACGGAGTCCGTCCCTCCTCTCTTCTTAACCCTTAGCCATTAATGCTTAAACTCGAGGCCTAAACAAACCATTGGATTTAAGGTAATGATTTTGGATTTCAGGAGATTTTCAATCCCAGGGTTCTTTTTATTACCTTAGATGTTCCACCACTTCTTTTCATACCCCATCTTCTAAGCACGACTGTTGAGGCTCTCTCAAAGGCGCTGTGCTCTCTCAAGCAGCGGTGACGGCAAGCTGGAGCCACAATGGGGGTGAGCTCATCCCTTATTCATCTCTTAGGATCCTTACTTGCTATCAAAATCAGACTTCCTGATCTAACATTTCCTGGCTCCTTTCTCTTCCTCTATGAAAGGGCTGGGACAGAGATTTGCTTCCTCTAGTCTCCTGGGTACGTCAATTCTTTTCAAAGAACTATTAGAAAGAACAGATGTTATATTGTAGATTTTATGTAGGAAGCACCCAGTAAATGAGCTCTGCCGCTGTGGTGGTTAGTTCTTCCTCAGTCCATTGTGGGAAGAGGAAGGTTTGGTTTCACATTTTCTGCCTGTTGCTTGCTCAATGTGCACCCACATCACTGTGGTATCCCCACTCCAGCTTTGACCTTTCTCTCCATTTAAGAGAGCAAATACTCCAACCAATCCAAAGTCAGAACAGTTACTATAAGCAAGTATCAGTTGAGCGTTCTGTGGCTGCCTTACGTTGAGATACTCGAGGTTAGGTCACGTAAGAGATTTAAAAAACTTGAGTGTCTCTGTCACATTAGATATTAAATCTAATCATGCCCTTCCTTTGTTTAGAACCCATTAGTAGCTCCCCATTGTATTTAGAGTTTAATTTAAACTTTGTTTCAGTGACTCCCACGGCCCTATAAAACCTGTTTTTTTAAAAACAACTTTGAGGAAATACTGAAACACAAGGACCTGCACATATTTAAGATATACAACTTGATCACTTTTGATCATGTCAAAACTGGTCTTGTTGTCTACCATGACCACAACCAAGATAACGAATAAAGAACAGATCCATCACTCCCTACAGTTTATGCTTCTTTAAAATCCATGCCTCCTTTTGTACCCACGCTCAAGCAACCATTAATTTGCTTTCTGTCGCTACATATTGGTTTGCATTTTCCAGAATTTTATGGAAAAATACGTACTTTTTTGCCTGCCTTGTTTGTGCATAATTTTGAAATTCATCCACATTGTTGCATATATCAATAGTTTGTTCCTTTTTTAAATTTAAATGCAATTAGCCAACATATAGTACATCATTAGTTGCAGGGGTAGAGTTCAGTGACTCATCAGTTGCATATAACACCCAGTGCTCATCATATCACGTGCCCTCCTTAATGTCCATCACCCAGTTACCCTGGTCCCTTCCCCTCCAGCAACCCTCAGTTTGTTTCCCATAGTTAAGAGTCTCTCATGGTTTGTCTCCCACTCTGATTTCTTCCCATTCCATTTTCCCTCCCTTCCCCTATGATCCTCTGCACTATTTCTCATATTCCACATGAGTGAAACCATATAACTATCTTTCTCTGATTAACTTATCTTGCTCAGCATTAAACCCTCCAGTTCAATCCATGTTGATGTAAATGTTAAGATTTCATCCTTTTTGATAGATAGCTGAGTAATATTCCATTATAGACATATACCGCCACTTCTTTATCCATTCATCTGTCGATGGCTTGTTCCTTTTTACTGCTTTTTGATAAATTATTATTAATAGAATATTCTTTTGTATAGATATGCCACAATTCATCCATTCACCTGCTGGTGGACATTTGGACTGCTTTTAGTTTTTGGCTATTATATACAAAGCTTTATTTAAAATATTTTTTTGTTAAAAAGGAAACAAAAGAAATTACTGTTGAAAATGGAAAACAAGTATTGTTTGCCATAAACAAGGTCACCATAGAAATGAGCACAAAACTAACAAAGGAGTTGTGCAACTGACAACGATCATAGGTACCACTGATGGGGGTATAAACCATCTCCCTGTGGGAATCAGATGGATCTTTTTCAGCCCCAGGCCCATGGATTGGGACAAGACAATGACAAGTTGTATTCTGTGGTACTGAGTTAAAAAACGGTGGATCTGCCAGATGATACCACAGAATGTTCTGCTGTAATGTTGACAGATGCTATTAGGTCATTCACTCATTAAGAAACAAAATGATCAGTGACCCTCTCCCATGGGGTAAGCAGTGCAGGTGCAAGGGTAAGCACACGAATGTAGTCTGTACAGCTCATGAGCTTATTTATGGTCTTAAAAGTAGAGAACGACAATAAAACAAGTCTTAAAATGAAGTGTGATAAGCACTATGACAGGTGTCTTCTGGTGGTCTGAAAGAATACAAGGTACTCACTGTGCCTACAGGATTTCAGTGGTGACACAAACTGTAATTAGGAGTCAAGCAGGGAAGCAGAAGGAGTGGGGAATGAAACAGAGGTGCAGATTCTAGGGAGAGATCCTGGTAAGTTGGAGAACAGTCTGGAATGAGGCCTGTGATCATATCTAAGCACAGATAAGGCATGGCCAAGAGCTCTGGATCATGTAACAGAGGATACATGCCAGCCTTTTTTTCTATGTTCTTCATTTCGTCATTGAGTGATTTCTCCCTGCTGAGGTGGTAACTAAGGTGATATGTTGGTAGACTGGTGGTCTTTAACAATTCCTTGAAGAAACTGTATTTGATTTATGCCTTTTATATGTTAAGTAGTTTATATAGCTAATATCAAGTTATTCTATATCAAATGAATCTGGACCTCAAAAAGCCAACTGACCCAATCACAACAAACTTCTGACTTGATTGAAGTCAGTGGGAGGTGGTGATGAAATTAATGAAAGACGATCTCAGAAGATCATTGACAGACCCAGAAAGCTAGAGGGGTCAAAGCCATAATGGTGAAAAGCAGTCAATGTCAGAAGACACTTGGGGGGTCGACCCCTATGTGTTCCCCCTAACATCCATTCCTTTCTTTTCTCTCGTTAACAAAACTCCGAGTGTATTCAGGGATCCACCTTCCTCCTCAGAGGAGAGCCATCCCATCCAAGGCTGGAGGTGGGTCTGACTGGACTAAATGAATTGTAGGAACCCCACGCCACCTGCCAATGATGGTTTAGGCACGAGCATGTCACACCACTCTGGCCACAGAGACATGGTGGGAAATCTGCTGGGGAAGTTTCTGGCAAAGCTTTCCTTACAGAGGATCCCACAGAAGCATTGGTTGCTTCTTACTCTGGATGCTGCTGTCATTGGACATGGTTGTTGAACTGCTGCAGCCACCTTATGGCCTGGAGCTGGGGAGGCTGCCAAAGCACATTCAGGGGATGGCAGAGTGGAGAGATGAAAGGATCTGGATCTTTAGTGACTTCCCCAAACCTCAGACTCACTCAGCTCTGGACCGGCCCACTTCAGCCTCACAATCTCTCAGTATGTGAGAGAATAAGTTTTTTTCATGTCTTAAGCTGTTTTGAGCTGGGGTTTGTTGGGCTAGGGGCATCCTAACTGGAGACTCCATCCAGCCAGCCAGCCAGCCAGCCAGCCAGCCAGCCAGCCATCCATCCATCCAGTATTTCACCATTTATTTTCCTGGTGGTCACTCTGGGTCAGACACTCTACTAAGGGCTGTACCGAAAAATTTAAAAAATGAAGTCCAATCTGTAGGTTACGCACCTTGTTTTGGCTGATGAAATGTGAGCAGAAATGGTCTGTGTTGCTTCTGGAAGGAACTTTTAGAACCAACAAGGAAAAGAAATGTGAGGTTTCCTTCCCTCTCTCATGATGATGAGGAATTACATGTCGAGAAAGAACTTCTATTCAGCCGGCCCTCTAGTGACTAGGTTGAGTGAAATTCTACCCCTTCTCTCCCACACTAGTGAGATAAAAAAATAAATGTTGTTTAAACCACCGAGAATTGGGGGTTGTTTATCGTTGTGCCAACCCCACCTATCCTAGCTGACAAGCATGTAAACTGCTTAGCACAGAGCCTGGCGCTCAGTGCACAAAAGCCTAGATGCTGCTATTGTTATGATTTGTTGGCGCCTACCCAGAGGAGTGAATGAAGGCCAGCACATGCCTGGAAATGTACTCAGAAGGCAACTATTTAAAACCTAATTATTTATAGGCTTATCAGTAAGGAGGGTATCAGCAACAAAAGGAGAGAGCGTATCAGTTAACCACCAAAATACATGACTGGACTCAGAGTTAAGGGTCCTGTGCCTCAGCACCCTAAGATCCCAAACATCTTTAGACTCTGACAAATGTGATATCTTACTTGTAAGGTTGTAAAATGAATTATAGCAGGATCAATTAGAAATCGAACCTACCTAGAGGAAAAAAAAAAGACATTGGTATAACAGAAAGAATTGATATAGTACAGAAAAATGTCATGTTACTGAAGCTATTTGCAAAAATGTCGTGTCTGGCTCAGTAGAATCTCATAGTCCTTGGTGGGGTGACCATGTCTGGGACATGGCATGGCACCCCTCTTTCAGAGGAATTTGGATAATTAGATTATCCTGGGAAGAGGAACCACAACAGTCCAAGTTTAGAAGCCATCCTGTTAGGCCCTCAGTAAAGGCAAGCTGGGGGCCAGCTTGGAGGGGGCACATTAATGGTCTTCAAATACTTAAAGAGGAGCACACTTCACCTGGCTGGGCCAGAAGGCAAAACCAGGACAAAAGGTGGAAGCGTTAGGGCCACTGAGGTTAGCTCAATACAACGAAGATACGTGATCTTATAATAATTATATCTACACAACAAGAGAAGGGGCTAGATCTTGAAATAGTGAGCTGTCAATCAAAGTGTTTCAAAAGAGGATGAATAACCTGCAGGTATACAGAATTCACTCAACACTTATTGAGGATCTGCTAAACACCAGGTGACAGGCAAGGAATAGAAAATTAATGTGATATGATGCCTGACCGCAGGTATTTATAGTCTATGATGGGTAAACAACAGGTAAACAGATAATTATTTTGTGTGGTAAGTGATATTGTAGAGTTTGTGCAAACTTTTATGGAGAAGATGCACTGCTTTGGATGATCTGAAAACACTGCACAGAAGTTCTATTTGCTGTGTATTGAATAATGAATGGTTCAGAGTTTGTATTGCAGAGGAGTAAAATATCAATGTGGTGATCTAATGGAATAAGACATTTATTTTTTAATTAATTAATTAAATTTTAGGTAGCGAATATACAGTGCAATATTGGTGTCTGCAGTAGAATTCAGTGATTTATCACTTACATACAACCCCCAGTGCTCATCACAACAAGTGCCCTCCTTAATACCCTTCACCCATTTAGCCCATCCCCCACCCACATCCTTCCCTCACCCCTCAGTTTGTTCTCTATCCTTAAGAGTCTCTGATGGCTTGTTTCCCTTTCTCCTTTTCTTCTTTTCCCCCTTCCCACATGTTCATCTGTTTTCTTTCTTAAATTCCACATATGAGTGAGATCATATGGTATCTGTCTTTCTCTCACTGACTTACTCCACTTAGCACAAGGCCCTTTAGCTCCATCTATGTCATTGCAAATGGAAAGACTTCATTCTTCTGATGGCCAAGTAAGATTCCATTGTATACATACACTACACCTTTTTTGTCCATTCATCAGTCGATGGACATTTGGGCTCTCTGCATAGTTTGGCTATTGTTGATAATACTATAAACATTGGGGTTCATGTAGCCCTTTGAATCTGTATTTTTGTATCCTTTGGGTAAATACCTAGTAGTGCAATTGCTGGGTCATAGGGTAGCTCTATATCTAACATTTTGAGGAACCTCCTTACTGTTCTCCAGAGTGGCTATACCAGTTTGACAGTTTGCATTCCCACCAACAGTGCAGGAGGGTTCCCCTTTTTCTGCATCCTCCCCAACTTCTGTTTCTTGTGTTGTGAATTTTAGCCATCCTGACAGGTGTGAGATGGTATCTCATCATGGTTTTGATTTGTATTCCCCTGATAATGTGTGATGTTGAGCATCTTTCCATGTGTCTGTTAGCCATCTGGATCTCTTTTTTGGAAAAGCGTTTATTTATGTCTTCTGCCCATTTCTTAACTGGGTTATTTGTTTTTGGGTGTTGGCTTTGATAAGTTCTGTGTAGATTTTGGATACTAACCCTTTATAAGATACATCATTTGCAAATATCTTCTCCCATTCCCTGGCTGTCTTTTAGTTTTGTTGATTGTTTCCTTTGCTGGGCAGAAGGTTTTCATCTTGATGAAGTCCCAACAGTTCATATACAAAAGACCCACACCTAATATCATCCTCAATGGGGGAAAAACTGAGAGCTTCTCTCCTATAGTTAGGAACAAGACAAGGATGTCTAACTTTTAGCCACTTAACACAGTATTGGAAGTCTTAGCCTCAGCAATCAGACAACAAAAAGAAATAAAAGGCATCCAGATTGCCAAGGAAGAAGTCAAACTTTCATTATTTGCAGACAACATGACACTCTATGTGGAAAACCTGAAAGACATCACCAAAATATTGCTAGAACTCTTCATGAATTCAGCAAAGTCACAGGTTATAAAATCAATGTGCAGAAATCTGTTGCATTTCTATACACCAATAATGAAGCAGCAGAAAAATCAAGGAATCAATCCCATTTGCAACTGCACCAGAAACCATAAGACACCTAGGAATAAGTCTAACTAAAGAAGTAAAAGATCTATACTCTGAAAACTACAGAACATTTATGAAAGAAATTGAAGAAGACACAAAGAAAGGGAAAAGCATTCCATGCTCATGGAATTTAATGCAATCCCCATCAAAATACCACCAGCATGTTTCACAGAGCTAGAACAAACAATTCTAAATTTGTATGGAACCACAAAGACCCCAAATAGCCAAAGCAATCCTGAAAAAGAAAGCTGGAGGCATCGTGATTCTGGACTTCAAGCTATATTACAAAGCTGTAATCCTCAAGACAGTATGGTACTGGCACAGAAACAGACCCAAAGATCAATGGAACAGAAGACCCAGAAACAGACCCAAAACCCTAATGGTCAACTAAACTTTGACAAATCAGGAAGAATATCCAATGGGAAAAAGACAGTCTCTTCAACAAACGGTGTTGGGAAAACTAGATAGCAACATGTAAAAGAATGAAACTGGACCACTGTCTTACACCACACATAAAAAAATAAATTCAAAATGGATGAAAGACCTAAATATGAGACAGGAAGCCATCAAAATACTAGTGGAGAACACAGGCAGCAACCTCTTTGACCTCGGCTGCCGCAACTTCTTAACAGACAGGTCGCCATAAGCAAGGGAAACAAAAGCAAGAAAAAAAGAAAATTAAAATATGTATGTGATCTCAGGGACCTTTTTAAAGCAAATAAATAAATAAAAGAAGTAGTCTACTTTATTCAAATGGGTGGCACTGTGCCCCCAGGGGCAGTGGAGAGAGTCATTGGTCCCAGAGCTCTTGAAAAGCCTCAGGCAGTGGCTTCAAATGGGATCAGGAAGAGAAAATCCAGTCGGCAGGCAAAGGGTACATTTCCCTTCCTGCTTTGCTTTTGAATGGAGAGTTTACCACTCCCGAAGCAGGTAGTCAAACAGTTCAGGTGGACTGTCAAATTCTTCAAGGGCAGGGAGAGAATCTGGACTCATGCGATGGGGGGACTTTCCTTGTGAGGCTTGAGCCCATCCAGATTTGCTTAGAAATGTAACGGGGAAAGATTGAGGAGTTTCGGAAAAGGGACCGGTTTTGCTTTGCTCTTCCCAAAGGATGTGGAAGACTGAAGTCGCCAGAGGGGATAAGGCGTGGGAGGGTGAGTCACCATCTCTATAACTCTGGGGCATCTGAGAAAAGGAGCTGCAAGCCATTAAAACCAACATTTCCTTTCTTTCCTTTCAATTCAGGATCAATACAAAAGGGGTTACACCCTGAGAATGTCAAGAAGATACATGGTGCTTGATGGGAAGGAGTAGCAGCATGATAAACGGAGAAGCTATGATGAGTCCTAGATTCAGACCCTAAGGCTTCTGCTTTCCAGCTATCTGACCTTGGGTGAAGTAGTTAAGCTCTGTGAGCAACGCTGGTCTCCTGTGCAAAGGCAATGCAAGCATAGATCACGCAGGGCAGTTGTGGGGATTATGGAGTCTGCAGTAGAATCTACGTTCGTGTGCTAGTGCAGTACTAGCCGCGTAGCCCGCGCTCACCAGCTACACCCAACATCCTTATTTCATGCTTAGGAGACATACAAGCACAAAAGGAGTTAGTCCTTAGTTTGGCCTTATGGGGCTTTGGGTTGGTCTAGTCAACAAACCTGAACACTTACCCTGTGCAAAGCACTGACTTAGTGCTGGTGACACAGTGGGAAACGGCACAGACTAGTCTGGTCTCCCTTCATGGAGTTACAATCCAGAGGGAAGATACAAACAGTAAGTAGGTAAACAAACACATAAGGTACTTAAAGATGAGAGCAAGGAAAGAATTGAAACAAAACAAAACAGGGGCTGCAATACACGTGTGCCCTGAGAACACTGGCTGAACTGGCGACATCGGGGAGCAATGTCAATTACTGAAGGCTGATGGGCTGTGTACGCCGAGCCTCGTACCAGCCCACTGACTTTGTATCCCACAGAGTTATTCATAATGTCTTCGTGAAGTCAGGTTCCAGACAAATTGGTTCATTCATTTCAAAGGGATTTATTTTAGGACCCCCACACTTCTGGTCCCGGGCAAGTCGTATTACTCATTCACTAAGTATTTTGGCAGAACCTTAACTGATGTGTATTTTTAGTACTGGGTTTATGTGTAAGAAAAATACATATGGAGGGGCTGGATGAATAATGGGGGAGGAAAATAAAATAGCTGTGTTTCTCAAGTGTCAGCTGGGTAGTAATGGAATAGAAAGTATTGGGTGACTTATAGAATATGCCAGGCTCAAAACAATCATAAACAAAATACCAAATTGCTCAAAGTCTCACGAGCAAGGGTGTCAATCATGAGAGAGGCTGAAGTAACATAGAGAGTGAGAAGGGCCTGAGCTGGAGGTGTGGGGAGACAGCACAGACATAGGCACAAAAAGGCAAGCTTTTAGGAGAATGTTCTTTTTGATTGTAATGACTGAAAACATTTTTTGGAACAGTTTTGAAGAGGTCTTGCTAGGCTTGGATGCACAAGGTAGCCTCTGAGTAAAGAGAGAAATCATGGTTCGTATCTTTGAATTTTTAGTTAGGCCCTGAAAATGTGCACATGGATTAAAAAAAAAAAAGGTTAAGTAGAGTTTTCGATAACAGAAGTAGCTGATAAACAGGATCACGACACACCTGGAGGTCTCCATTTGAAGAGGGTGGGCCTTTAATAAAAGCCCCATCTCCTGACGTCCTAGCTGCTAACTGCATATACTTTACACACAGCACTTTTTTTTTTTAAAGATTTTATTTATTCATTTGAGAGAGAGAGAGAGAGAGACAGCCAGTGAGAGAGGGAACACAAGCAGGGGGAGTAGGAGAGGAAGAAGCAGGCTCCCAGCAGAGGAGCCTGATGTGGGGCTTGATCCCAGAACGCCAGGATCACGCCCTGAGCCGAAGACAGACACTTAAGGACTGCGCCACCCAGGTGCCCCTACACACAGCACTTTAACACAATTTATGTCATTAACTGAAACCCAGTCTGGGGAATATCCCTAAGATCTGGTTTGGAAGTCCATAGCGGAGCCCATGATTCAAGATAGTTTATCATTTATTTTTTCTGTAGGCTCATAAGCCTTAAATCTACCTTTTATTTTTAGTTTACGATATTTTTTTCCTGAAATATCCCAGTCTTCCTCCTTCCTTCTACCCTTCCAGATTTAGTTCAAATACTTCTCCTCTATGAAACCCCTTCTTAAGCAGAATCAACCATACCTTGATTTGATTTCCTGTAGCATTTTATACATGTCTTTATGATCCTTTCATTCATCATTGTCCTGATTATCATTTATTGTGTGCCTACTATATTCTGGGTACGGTGTTAAACATCCTACATAAACTTCTTCATTTGATACTTGCTGTAGCTTCAATAGACAGGGATTATTATTCCAATTGACTGATGAGGTTAAGAAATTTGCTTCATTTCATCCCGCTGGTAAGAGATAGCACCAAGATTTGAACTCAGTCTTCTTATTCTATAGCCCATGTTCTTAAGTACATGCTATGCAGCTTCTTATACCATGCTGTTTGATTTCCTGATGTTACCATTTATTTGTGCTCATGTCTGTTTCCCTCCCTAGATGACAACCATGTATTAAGTCATGTTGAAGTATTGGATGGATAACAGGACAGGTAAAGAGTTCCTCCACTTGTTCTATCCATGCTCCAGGAGGCAGCAGTGTCAGAGTAGACAAGGTTGATTATTGGAGAGTTACTAGAAGTAAAATGCCATAGAGTTGATAACAAGAGTCAAAGATCAGAGATGAAGAGAACCTTTCACAGCAACAGTAGTAACATAGAAAGCAATGGTAAAGCAAGCTGTCATTCAGGGCAAAATTTAATTGGATACAAGGTTTAATTAGACACACAAGAGAAAGGACATTCTTTTTCATAGGGTATCCATAGCACCTGGCCAAGTGTGATAAACTTCTTTGATTACCTGACCATATAAAACTCAGAAAAAGTTTCTATATTCTCCTCTCATTTCAGTCTCTCCTCATTTAAGACTTGCACACATTTATATTATAATCTTTATTCTATGTATTGTTTCAGAGTTCATCACTCCTTGCTGGGCTAAGATTTCTTCAAGATCAGTGAATGTATCTTATTCATCTTTGTAGTTCAATGTTTAGTATCATAAGTGTTAAACTATGAAAGGTGGGCCAGTGCATAAATGAAGCTGAAGGATTGGGAATGTTTTCTACAACATGATTTGTAATGTGATCGACTATATAAAAAATCCATTATTTCTACAGACAAAACTTTCTTTTTAGAGAGGTCGAGATTCATTCAACACCAGGTAAATGCAGACAATCACAGAGAATTTTGGAGATAGTAGATCATAACTGTTTTTCCTCTCCCTCCCTCCACTCTTCTGGAATGGGAGAAATATAAATCCTTTCATTGACCACTTTGATTATCTATCATCGAGACCTTGAAGTACATAGAAGGTAATATTTACTGTACAATTAAACAAAACAGTACCAGGTGATTGGATTAAAAAACAATCATTTATTCATGTATTCTTTCAGTCACGCAACCACTATGTATTAAATGCCTTTCTTGTGTAAGGCTCCTAAGCTAGCCACTAGAGATATACCTATGAGCCATAATAGACATGGTCACTGCCCTCTTGCTGTTTATTATCAAGTGAGGAAGAAAGTCATCAAGTAATTTAAAAATAACAAAAATTACACCTATGATAATTGCTTCAGAGAGATGTATGGGGCAATGACAGCCAGTTATAAGGGGAAAAGGATCATGGTACAAGCTGAGTCTGGAGACATGGGGATGGGTTTTTCTTTTTGGGTGTAAGACCACTTTAAGTATTCATGTATTTATTCCAAGAGCACTGGTAAGGTTTTAGGTACTGAGTTAATATAACTAACTTGTGTTTTCAAAAGACTGCTTTATTTATGGTGTGGAGAATGGAATGGGATGAGGAAAGAGAGGATGTACAGATATCAATTAGATGGTTTTTTGCATTGATCTAATTGAAAGTAGATAGTGACATTAACCAGGTTTATAGTCTCAGGAAGCTAGAAACAAAGTGATTTCACTCTGCTGATTTCAAATAGAAGTCTCTGAATTTAGCTAAATCTACTGAGGCTACTCATTAGCAACTATAGGAAACTATAGCTGTACCACTAGGAAGAAAAATACCACCTATTTGCTTCCAGCTTAGATATTTAAACATATACATTGATTTAATCAAGATAATCCAGTGTGAGTAAATAAATGCCTATTTGAGTTAATCAGGGACCAAAAGGCATGATCAAAAAGATACAAAGAATAGAATTTGATTTCTTTCCATCTTCAGCTCCTTAAAAAGAGTAAACCCTCCCTCCGCTCTTCAAAAAAGGGTTTGAGGGATTTAATAGGCTAAATTAGTCCATTTACCCATTTATTAAATTTTTTTTTCTTACAACTGAACTTTGCACAAGGCACAGGATTAAATCATGATTTGATGAGGGACAGGGTCTTATTTGATCTTTGCATTCCCAGAGCCTAGATCCATGCCTGATTTTTTTAATTGAATGCATAAGGAGAAGAAAGGAAAGCTC
Source organism: Ursus americanus (assembly GCF_024610735.1). Classification (NCBI taxonomy): domain Eukaryota; kingdom Metazoa; phylum Chordata; class Mammalia; order Carnivora; family Ursidae; genus Ursus; species Ursus americanus. The sequence goes on along the minus strand of NC_142131.1, from coordinate 50,357,496 downwards.
ATTCACTGAAGAGGGACTTCATATTAGTGGAAATAAAATATAAAAAGATTTGATAACAATGCTACATGGGAATCGGAAAACATAAGGTAGATTTTGAATCTTTTTACTTCAATTTCCAATTTGTCTGATTTGTAATTTACATTTGTTTATAGTTGTCTTTATGCCAAGATTGGTTTCTCTCCATCTGCATGTACAAATGTAATAAATTAAATAGTTATTGGTACTGCGGTTATCTGTGGTATTTCCAGAGGTCTTTAGTGCAACCATGAAAGTAAACACAGCACTTTTTCAAAAAAATTCTTGTATTCTGAGAATCGGATGGTGGGTCCCAGAGAAATTTGATACACCACCTTGTTTTTTCTCCTCTCAGTTTTGATTCCACAGGCAGCGTTGCTCTGGGGAAGCACCCTGAGTCCGGGTTATCGACACATATTTTCTGAGTCTAGAGAGCTGAGTGTGTGGGGAAATGAGGGCTTGTAAAGATGCCTGAGAGGAAGGAGAGATGACATTGATTAATGTGTACTGACCAGAATCAGTGTTTTGAGCCTAGTGGCTTTGGGGAGCTATTCACAGAGTGGTGGATGTCTTCTGCTTTATAGCTACTGGAAGGCCAAGGAACTGGCTCAAAGTCACGAAAAAAGTGAATCAAGGTTCAAGCTAGTCCTCGATCTATGAGGGCCAAACCATATTCCCCTCTATTGGTAAAGCTCTAGACTGAATTATCTTTGTTCTGCAGATAAGATCCTCTCCTGTATTAACTCTCACAGTCAGAGGCACTATCATTCATCCTGTTGGCCAAGCTAATACCTCTCATGCTCAGTCCCAAAAGCGTTCGGGTTCAGGCAGTTGTCGAAGATATATGAAGTGGTCAAGAATAAGGCAAATGGGTATAAAGGGCTTGTGAACCTACGAATGACTGAAGGACTTCAAATGTAAATTAAAAAAAAAAAAAAACCACACATCATGCTGGTCCAAACTGCTACTCTGGTCTCAAGGTCATCTTCAACTTCTCTTTATTCCTAAGCCTCACATCTTAAAGTTTAGTCTGTGCTATTGAGCCTACCTTGGACATGACTGTTACATCTTGTTCCTTTTCTCCCCTGCTACAGTCAGTGTTTGGGTTCAGGGTCTTATCTTGTCTTTCCTCCTACCCCACCCCTCCCTAACTCCAGCTTAGCTGCTCTATTTTCCCTGCATCTATCCACTGAATAGTCAATGAAGTTATGCCTCTAAAGCCCAAATGTGACTATATTATTTCACTGTGTATGAACTTTGATGGTTCCTCATTATCTGTAGGGTAAGATGGAACTCAGCATGGTTAAGCCAACCTTATTTTGAGATGAGAACAGGCTCATCTGCTATCATTCCTCCTGTATTGTCCTATATTTCAAAAAATCAAACTATGTGCTAGTCTCTAAATGTGTCCCCTAATAGCATTTCTCATTTAGTGTGGGGGATGAGCCCCTGGAAATGGAAATGCTACTTGAGCCAACTGTATATGGGGTCATTTCAGCATGGTCTCCCTGGAGAGGTATGTCTGGCACCATACACTGGCAATGACTCTCCAGATTTTCTCAAATCCTCTAAAGTCATGACATCCCTCTGGCCATAGTTTCTTTGAGGCCACGGGTCACTCAATTATTGGTCAATCATCCCAAGCTGCAGTTGTATTATGATTAGTTTTATAACATTTAAGGAATGATCTATATTGCTGGTGCCCTTGACCAGTTTTTGAAGTGACTCAAGAAGTGGAGATCACCTTTTAAGCTCTATCATGGTACTCTTCCTTTGTGTTCTTGGACAGCTTCAGGACTGTAATACTGGCAAGTCTTTCACCAATCATAATGGGCCAAACCTGCTTCCTAGATTACAACATAAATGACCAGAGAAAAGGTCACAGAAACAAAAAAACCAACATGCTGAATTAGAAGACTGTGGTAAGGTGCTCACTAGCTGAGAATTTAACACTTGCCATGAGTACGTAGTATAGTTGATTAAATATATAAGATCTACTTATTGTATGTATCTTTTAAATACTTACCAGCTACCTTTCTGTGTGTGTGTGTGTGTGTGTGTGTGTGTGTGTGTGTAGACAAAGGACTGCATAAATGGGGATGTGTGTATGCATTTGTGCGCACTATTCCCTAGTCTTGTGTTCCCCCACCCCTTTTCTCCATTTGATGAATTCTGATGTACGTTTTAGGCTCTGTTTAAATGGTAACCCAAGCTCTTACTTTTTATGGTGTGGCCAATGGACCAGCAGCACCGGCATCTCCTTGGAGCCTGTTGTAAATGCAGAATCTCAGGCCCTACCCGGATCCACTGAATCCCGAACCTGCATTTTAATAAAATTCCATTAAAGCCTGACAAGCACTGAGGCTTCCCTGCACTCTTCCAGCAAAACAAAAGGCTCTATTACACACCTGGCATTTAGTCTTTATCACATTGTATCATGATTAGTTGCTTATATGAACCTATAACCAGAGAAGGCCCTTGATGATGTTAGCTGAAACATGTTAAGACATACTAATCCAGAGTTCTGTTATTTATTATGATGTCTGTAATACTACACTCTGGATTTGTTGACCCAATTTCCCTTTCTCCTTCAGAGGTTGAAAATACTAAAAACCTGATTTTCTAGCCTCCTTTCTAGCCAGATATGGTCATGTGACAGTTCTGCCCATGAGACATAACCAGAAGTTTGCTAGTACTTTCTCTTCTTTTGCCTGAAATGTGTATTCAGTGTTGGAGGTACACCTCTGTTGCTACCATCAGGCCAAAAGGCAAAAGCCAAGGGTGGTGGACCAAGAAGACAGAAAAATATGAATCCTTAAAGGCAACCTTCTGATGGCAAACTGCCTCTCTGTGAACTGAGATGAGAGACAAACACATCTTCCTGTATTTAAATGACTATATGCTGTCAGTTGAGCTGAATGCATTTCCTACCAGTACCATGTCTGATCATCCAGACAGGCAGATCAAATTTGCATTTGCTCTCTTTACTAGTCCTTGCTGAGGTTCGTCAGGGCGGAACAGAATAAGGTGTTAACGATGGCTTTTTGGTGGTTCCTTTTTTTTTGCAAAACTTCTATTTCCCTAAGTAATTGATTTAGAATAACATTTGCTAACAACATTCCCCAATGAGAAATAGGGACATGGGATACATAAAAATTATATGACTGGAAGCTTTGGTGAATGTATAAATCTTGGACTATCAAAGACATTAGTTAAAGCTTCTGGTCAATGTGAGAACAAAAACCTCTCCCTTTGCTCTTCTTGATATCTTGACGGTCACAAGAATGGAGAGGGGCAGCCACATGAGGAAGTTTTAAAAATACGGTAATTATGATTGCTTTAAGAGAAGCTTGGCGCAAACATGTCTGAGTTACGTTTAAATCCAGCCATATTGCCTGACTCCCATGGCATGGGGATTCTTTGGGTCATTACAGTCTCAATATTTCTCACATGTTAATTAGGCACAGGTCACATTTCACTAAAAACACCATGAGGGCCAAAGGGAGACCTGCCGTGGAATTAACCTGTGTGACATCTTGCTCCCCAAACTACCCCATAAACCCTCAGTGGGATTTTGCCCTCACTGCACTGACCTAGCTCTGTTGGGATGTAGCAGCTGTATCATGGCCTATTACTGTCAAAATACCCTAAGAATCCAAATCATGCAAGTTGAACAGCCCTGGAAACTATTTCTTGGCACACGTGGACTCTGACCCACAATCTGGTGTCTCCTGAATTCTACCGGTTTATCCTTTGTTATTTTGTACTTGGGCCCTATCCTACCTAGAAGAGCCATGTTCTCAGACTGTTCCAGATGTGTGCTATATTTTAAAAATACCGAGAAAAGGCAGGGGCACAATGAGCTCAAAGTCACAGTGAACCTGTCTGACTTAATCGCCCCAAGCACATTCTTTTGAACGTCCTCAATGTGAAACCTTTGTCCTCTGAGGTTGAATTTGAGTTTGAAAACTTGACAATGACATTTAGGGGTGGGTTTGGTCATCATGCTGTGTGATTTGGCTTTTTTGTGGAGACCCATCCAAATGAGTAAGCAGATGAACAAACAAGAGGCACTCTGGGTCTAGTCTCTGAAGACACTTTCAAAAGAGAAGTGCTAATCTCTTAAAGAAAGAATTATCACTGGGACAACTGCTCCCTGGAAACCCACGAGGGCATTCTCTGGCAAGTGAAGTTGTGCTGAGTTCCTTAATCAGCTTTGGTCCCCAGTCCATTCATGTTCAAACTCCAGCTTGCATCAGAATCACTGGGGGGTTGTTCACGCACACACAGTGAGCTCGGCCCCCAGAGTTTCTAATTCAGCGGAGCTGGGGCTAAGGTACTTGATAATTTGCATTTCTATCCATTTCCCAGGTGATGTTGATGTTACTGGTCCACTTTGAGGGCCACTTCTTGAGTCAAACATTATACTCTCACCCCATCCAGCCAGCTCCCTGCTTGGTTGTCAGTCCCGAGATTTTTTTTTTTTTTTAAAGCAGTCTGACTCAGTCATACAGCTTTTACTGACTCTGATTCTCAACGATCCCAACCTCTCTTATTTCATGATTACTGCGCACTGGATCTGAATGCATCAACATGCACAGCCCGTGAGACATTAGGCTAGCCAGGCGGCACTGCTGCGGGAGATCTTAGGGGAGATGGGATGGACAGCATGTGGCGGCATAATTGCCATAAGCGATTATTACAATTACAGCATGTGATGGACAATCGCCCATTCTGAACCTTGTCAGTGAGCTCATGAACAGATTACGTTTGCTTTCAGCTTCTATTATTTTCGTATTCTTAACTTCTGGAAGGAGCCACAGTTCCTCTGGCCACAGTTTGCCATGTTTTCCCATTTGTGTGGTCAGATGTTCCAGCCAGACTTTTCCCCCAGCTTTCATTTTGTCTCCTCCCCACTGAGGTACTCAACAGGTGAGCTCCTGGTGCATATTCGAGATTTCTACTCAAGACTCCTGGGCGGTTTTTCAATTTCTTCTCCACTTCACTTTGATCAAAAAACAAATATCCTAGAAATTCCAGAGTACCATCTTGCTGTGTTATTAATTTCTATAGTTTTTAGCCACATGTGAAGATCATATTTGTCCCTTCAAGAAATCCTTAACTATTCAGATTTTTTAGTATTCTCTATTTGCTTTCAAGAAAAGGAAACATGGTGGTGGCTCAGAGGAAAGCTGGTGAAGTCAAAGAGGCCAGCTGTCTTTTCCCACAGAGCACCACCACCTGGACTCCTTCTGAACCCAACCAGGTACCTTTCACTACCCCTCGCGTCCTTGTCAGGCAGAAGGCCAGGCACCGTGCTAGGGAAGCACAGGGCTGAAATGCATCCTCAGCCTTTGGAGAAGGTATGCAGTGAAGAACCACACCCAGTAGAAATGTCTAATACTTCCTCCTCTTGCTCCCCCTCTAATTCCTTCCCAAGATAAGCCGTGGGGAGCAAGAGTCACCAGAACGCTGGTAACTCCCCATTGCCAAAGCCATCTGCTTCCATGAGGAAGACACTCAGGACCAGAAAACACTGTCTGTTTAGAGATTTACAATCACAAGATGGAGGCAACTGCCCTTGTCTGACAGTTTCTTTCCTTTTATCCTTGCCGGTCAGGGAACCTAACAAGTAGGACTCCTTCGTCTTAGTTTGAGGACTAAGAGTGTGTGTTTAGCACTGTGAAGAGCATTAAAGCACCTCGGGATTTATCAATATTTGCATTCTGTCATTGTCCTCGGGCAGGATCTGCTGGGTGAGTCACCCCAGGGCCACCTTGCCCCCCTCCTCGGTGAGGAGCAGAGAATGGGTAACAGGGTCCACTCTCTTAAGACACTTGATGGCTAATGGGCGCTCCTTTAGTCTGGTCACACATCTCCTTCAAAATGGCACTTCACCCACCCCACCAGCCTGCCAGCCGCCCCCGGGGCTGCTCACTGAAGAGACCGCCTGAATAAAGAAGGCTGGTGACACCCCCCCCCACCCCCCCCACCCCCCCGCGCTTGTGCTCTTTCTGCAGCCTGCCCTTCTCCTCAGTGCTTTCTTTCCTGGGCCAAAACAAACCCAAACCAAATCCTCCGGGTGGGGGAGTTTCCTGATGTGTCTGCTGATAGCCAGGGATTGGAGTATTAGGGGATTAGACAAAAAAAAAAAAAATATATATATATATATATATTGAGTGTGGCATTTTAATAGGGTTCTAACTCAGTTTGATGGGACAACTTGGGAACTATAAAGGCATCTGGAAATGAGGATACTTGAGACTCAACATCATGATCCACCCTGGGTTTTTAAATTTTTTTTTTCTTTCACAAGCAAAGAAAACAAAGCTGGCCGTTTTTCACCTATGACATGGGAGGACGGGAGGGTGTTTCTTCAAAAAGTTTCCTCTCATTCTGGTTTTGACAGTGATAAGTGGGCTTGGCTTCAGAAAATTCCAGATGGGTGATGTTGGATCAATTTCCTGGGGGTAGGGAGATGCTTTTTTTTTCCCCAAAAAGGATCTATTTTGGCTCTTGGCACTTGGACCCACACTGAGGGCTAATCCTGGGGCCTCAGATGAAGCTGTCTTACCCTCGATAGGGGCTGTGTCTCTGCGTTCCTGCCGGAGCCCTGCACTGAAATGTGCACACACACTCTAACCCCATAGGAAGCTGCTGGTGCTGAGATGTGGGGCTCCATCACCGAGCACACTTCAGGGTGCAAGATGTGTGCAGGCCTCACCCCTTTCCTGTGCTTTATTTCTGTTAAAGTCTGCCTCCTACCAGCCAGCATGGCAGGGAGGCTAATGTGGGTCATGGTTGGGGCGCTCCCCTCCTTAGTGACACAAGAGGCTAAATTCATGCCCCTCCCCCAGTTCGTCATGGTTACTGCTGACATCCTCCCCATGTAGGCCTGGAATTCTCTTCAAGTCCTGTAGTCTCTCCACAGTCATGGCCTACCGTTGGCATGGGAACGCTGCTGCACATGGAGAACCTCTGCCCAGGGTCAGCCTCCTCAGACATACCAGGCTGCCTACCCCTTCCACATCCCACAGCCTTGGGGGGGAGGGGGGTACGGGGCTATGAGCGACACTGAATGCTGGTTCTTCAACGGCCATCTGGCTTCTCCGCTTCCCAGGCTGAAAGACACATCTCCTTTTTCCTGTCTCATCCTCAAAGGCATTCCTCAGTCTACCCCTCTCTGCCTTTTTCAGGATATCATGTCCTCAGAGAGCTCCAACTTTTTAGAAGACATGGGAGTCTTTTTTTTTTTTTTCTTTTTCATAGGGTCTCTCTTTTTTCCACCTTGTCTGCCTCTGTCAACTTCGTCAGAATAAAGGATTGGGGGAGGGGCTTTGGAAAATGTGCAGAGGGCCAAGCTGAAGTGAAGTGAAGTGAAGTGAAGGTAATGCTGGAAAGAGCTGGAATTTCAGCCCGGGAAGTGGGCCTTGTACCTAGGCGTGGTTATACCAGCAAGATGGTGTTACAAAAGGAATATTTTATCTTGAGGTAGAGGTGGACAAAATGCTGGAGAATCATCACAGTGGGCAATGTGTGGTATTGTGAGCATTGAATGTCCAGCAGAAGGCAAACTTTCTCTAGGTCCCCTGCGCACAGAGCGAAGAACTGGAATGAGGAGAAGTGAAAGCAAATTGGATAGGGGTTTCAGTGGGTGGAGAGATAATTGGCTTGAAAAGGAGGAAGTGCTGCTATTTTTGTTTGAGAGGGAAGGGAAGTTATAGAGGGCATCTAGGGTAACTGTTAAGTGGAAAAATTAGGAAGGCTCTAATAAAATCAAGCAATCGTGCTCCCAGGTTCATACACAATGGCTCCTGTTTCATAAAATGTATAGTGTCTGCCAGGCACTGTTCTAAACCTAAAGAATATCATCCCTAGGTTCCAGATGAGGACCCTGTGGCCCAGGCCATATCAGAGAGCTGGAAAGGGGCAGGGCTAGATGACGGCTTGGGCAAGTTCAGTCTCATTGGCCTGGCTAGGTCAAATGCCCTTTCCTGGACTGCCTGTGGGATGAGATGAATCAGAGACTCTGGTTGGTTAGGCCTGAGTCTTGTACACGTCTGTTTCTGCATCTGGTAAAAGAGTCCACATCACCCAAGACATATGGACAGAGAGCGGTAGATTTCTGAAGAAAACTAGGGTACTTCCCGAAAGAAAGGTGGTGTTGAAACAACAGGTGTTCCCAACAGGACCCCACTTCATAAAACACAGGAAAGAGAAGGTACTTGCTGCTATGGATGTAGCAAGGGCCTGACAGGAGCCCCACACCTGCACCCCTGACCCCAAAGATGCCCTGTAAGCACCTCTCAGGAGCTCCTATGAACTGAGAAGTTCCCTTGACACTACTGGTCTTGAACAAATCAGAAGCCAGAAATGAGCATAGCAATTCTTTGAGCAACACAAATGTTACCGAGCCTAAGCACTGAACTTTGTCCACTTCACGAATAAGGGAGTTCCTTATGTCTCACCCAGAAACCACTTCTGGCTTTGTATCAAACAATTTTAATAAGCTTCACTATCTGGCTACCGCATCCCAAACCAACAGAGTCACAAAGGGCATTCTCTGGCTCCTGGGATATAATGTCACCTTTTGTTGCTCTGTTCTCTAACATCAGGTCAGCAGGGACAAAAAAATTGAAACATAAATCTTGGTCACGTACTTCTGGGAACTTCAAGCACAAATGATTTCACAGTGACAGAGCCAGTGTTCCCAGGATAATTTTCATTCCACTTTACACTGTAATGGTTTGCAGGAGCACCAAGTATGCTCAGCTATGGCTGCACACTTTGGATATTGTATTTGGCATTACTTCGCTGGATCAGGGGAGGGCCTGCCAACTTGCATTTTGTCAATGAGTCGGGCAGACAGCACACCGGAAAACTCCTTCTTTCTAGCTGGCTCTCAGTCTCACTTGTCTGTGTGCTTTGGACAAAGTCACCCTATTGCCCCATGTGAATTCGTCCCTCCTTGGTTAACGTGAACAAGTACGGGCTGCCTTTCTCTGCTGCTGCCTACCCACAGAGCTGCGTGCGTGCTCTCTCTCTCTCTCTCTCAATATTGTGCCCAGTGCCAAGGTGGGTCCACACAGACTAAAGTATTCTTGAGACAGGAGTGCCTTTTCAGTAGTACAGCACGCCAAAAATCTGTTCCCGCATCCTTAGGGAGACTCCTGGTTTACTGCGGATCCTCTGGCTCTCAGGAGCAGTGACTGTCAAGGTTGAGAGCGGGGTGTGAGCTTTGCTGATCTGGATGCTAAGCCAACTCCATGTGCCCTGAGGCAATTTCATTTTCCTCCGCTAGAAAACGGGGGATATTACAGGTATGGGCAGCCCGGGGTGGCTGTGAGGCTTCAATGCCACGATGTTCTGTGCCAAGTGCTTAGCAGTGGCAGGAACCAGACAGTAAAATATTTGGAAACGTTAACCTGTGTGGTCATCATCATAATTGTTTTGATTATTAGCAACACTCTGGCTACGGAGGTAACTCTAGAATGTTAAGAAGGTTCCCTCTTTGTATAATGTCAAAGTAGCTTGCCAGCAGGTTTCCTTTTCTGAGGTATAAATTAAAAAAACCCAAAGACTGTCTTTCGAGTTGGACAACCCTGGGTTTAAATCTTCATTTCAATGCTTATTCACAGGGTAACTTAGGAAAAAGTTGCTGAATTTCAGTTTCCTTCAAGTAGAATTCCAGTTAATTGACCTTAAATGTGGATAACAAAGTGGTTATGTCAGAGAAGGCTGGTTTTGATGATGAACATTCAGTCATATTATTTTAACTGTTATGAAATACAACTGAATTTCCATTAGATTGTTTTCTTTGATTTACTTTTGAGGTGATCAGTATACGAGCAGAGGTCCATCATCTGCTTCTGGTTTACTCAGAGACCTGATCCGTTCCCATGCTTGCTCTTTGTGAGTGGTCCTTCAGAGTTGAAAATTTTGAAAGCTGGTCATTTTGGTAATTATTTTGATTGGGAAACAGGATGTGTTTTTAGAAATAAATGTATTATTTGTGTCACTGGCTCTTAATCTCCTGAGGCAGCATAATGTACACACGCTTTACAATCTACTAAATCTGTATTTGATCTATAGTTTGGTTACATAACCATATCTGCGTTTTTGTCTCAACAGCAAAATCTCACTAAGTTTCAGAGTTCCCATCTAAAAAATGGGGATACTATTAATATTTTCTTCATACTGTTATAATGATTAAAAAGGATAATATATATTAAGTGCTTACCACAAAGGAAGCAAGTTAATTGCTCTTGTGGAAACTTAACTTTTATGAAACTTACAAAAGAAAATTGATGGCAAAAAAAAAAATACTGCACCAACTACATTTTAATGCATCTACTACTGAGGATGATGAGAAAATGGGCTCTAATTCTCCATCAAGGACTCTTGAGTTGCCTGGTCCCAGATTCAGTGACAACAGAGTTATTAAATAAGGACATGTGGATTAGTTGATGGTACTTGTTTAATGATTAAACTTCAGACTATGAGGGGGATAAACAGCACAGTCCTTACCTTCAGTCAGAAGCTTCATCAGGGTGGGCTGAAGGCACTAAATATGGCTGGGGATCAACAGGAATAAGACAACAATAATCCATTCAATGACAGAGCTGCATTTGTGCAAGTGGTACCCAGACTGAGTTCAGTAGGTGGAGGCACTTTCCTTGGTTGCCAGGCAACAAGGAACCTGCTAGTCATAGTCCATCAATATCAACATGAAGCATTAACCAAACCACACTCCTGGTTCTACTTACATGATGGCAGCATGGAGGTGTTGGGGAACAGAGAATTATGTAATGTGGAAAAAGTGAGAGTTGGTGCTGTATTACAGCACAACCTCATCTTTGAAGCAGGAGCAATTCAATAGGGATCATCCCCTGGTCTAGTTCCTGCTTAAATGGAAGATGTTAGGGAGAGAATACTAAGTAGTCTCATGCCAAGTCTGTACCAGCGAGCGAAGCAAAAATTTGGGAACCTTTCAGATAACGTGATCCACATGACCAAAGCAGATAATTCTTTTCTCAAAGTATAGTTTTAAAGGCCGAATAATTCTGATTGGCTCTGAATTTACCAGTTTATCAGGATATTCCTCGCTAAGAGTTATTTGTGGCTTTAATTATCCCAATAACCAACGCAATCATGCGTTTCACTTTGACTTTAGAGAGAAAGGCTTAGGCTCTCATGTCCACAAACAGATGTCAACACAGTTGCACTCCAGAATATTCTAAGTTATAAAGGTACCTGTCCTAGAATTTGTGTTTCTCTACCGAAGAAGGAAAATTAGCGTCAAACTAGGCTATCACGTAAGCTACTCATTTAGTCAGCAGTATAAACTGACCCTTTACTAGCTATAAGAGAGTTGATGATGTGAAAGCCAATAAGCTAGTGTTTTGATCTGATTTCCTTAAATATGCCATTTATTAAATCAGAAATAATAAACAATGAATCAAGTTGGAAATAGAATTTTTCAACGGGGCAGTCAGTGTAATTGAATATGCTTGGGTACAACTCCCATGAGTATTGCCTGAAATCAAACAGTTGTTACAACGGGCCATAAGGAACCCCAAAAGGGGACAATTAGATAGAAATACAGAATATGGGCTAGCCCAGTGATGGGTATTAAGGAGGGCATGTATTGCATGGAGGACTGGGTGTTATACGCAAACAATGAATCATGGAACACCACATCAAAAACTAATGATGTACTGTATGGTCACTAACATATCATAATAAAAAAAATACAGAATATGAGGAAAAGGGAAAAGGAGTTATATGGAAGTTTTAGAGGATTTTGGGTCCATTTTGTGGCCATAAGACAGAAGCCATAGGGAAAGTTTGGGAGAGAAACACCATGGTAGACAAGAAAATGAAGGAGTATCTGACTGAATGTAGGTGAGCAGATTGGTCATCATTAGTCACTGCATCATCATCACAACTGTTAGGACACAAAGCCATCTTGTTCCTATCTTTCTTCTACTCTTGTGGGTTTGCACATGTGTCTTTATTTAGATAACTGGTCTGCACACCCAGGCCACTGAGCTTTTCAGAGTTATTAATGGTGATGGTCATGGAGCACAAAAGGACAGGAGACTTCATTTGCCATTGCTGGAAGCCAACAGGTAAGAGTGAAAGAGAGGCACCTATGGGAATTACCTTGGTGGGGCCCTGGGCCACTGCCTGGAGCCCCTGCCAGGTAATTTAGCTATGCCAGTTAAGCTGGTGCCACTGAGCCAACACAGGCATCTTCCAGGTCCAGCTCAAGCTCTCTTCTCTGCTTCACATGAGTTTGGTCAGACACCCTAGCTGTGCCTCACAGTAATGCAAAACAGCTTGTTCTGAAAATTTAGGCTTGTGTCAGAGATGTCTTTGCTGATGTCTGGAGGATTGCTCAAGATGAAAAACATGTCTAGTCAAAACAGGAGAGAATGGACCCAAAAAGGTTATGAGTAATCAAAAAAATCATGTGAACACACAAAGAATTTTTCAAAGGACCTGGATGTATCCTCACATGACCAACTTGTTGACCTTTATGCTGCTCTTAGTCATGGATTCTCTTTCTAGAACAGACCAGAAGAGTCAAGAGAGAATTAAATCAAGTGACTCATGGAACCACCCTGCTTTTCACAAATATTTATTGAGAATTTTTTCTGCTTCAGGCACAGGGCTTGGTATTACGTGCTAGGTATAAAGCAGAGAATAAAACAGATGTGGCAGCTCTTGCTTGTTCTGAAAACTTGAGATTGCTTTCAACTAAAACATTAGCAAATAGAACCAAGCAGGATATTTACAGCATAATACATTCTAGTCTATGCAAGCAATGCAAGGATGGTTTGATAGTAGTAAATCTATTATTATCATTCACCACAGTAATAGGTCAAAGGAGAAGAGCCATTTGACCATTTTTGTACAGATGCCAAAAAGTCATTTGACAGATTGCAGTAGCCAATAAAAATTATTAATAAATAGTAGATATAACTTGCCATAAGAAAAGCCATTTATAGTCCTGTAAGAATCAGGCATATCCCATTTATAAAAATAAAAATAGAAAATATCTGAAATAGGCTTAGCAACAAAAATGCTTAAGATATATAAAGGAGACTTTAAAACTCTATTTCTATAAAGAAAACTTAAATAGAAACCATGCCATCAGCTTGAGTGGGAATATTTAATACCATAGAGATATTAATTCACTCTAAATTGATCAATTAAAAGTGATCTTGACCACAATACTAAGCTTCCTTTCATTTCCTCTCTCTTTTGCTCACTTGAGCTCCATTTTTCAGAACTTGACAAGCTGGTTTGAAAGTACATTAAAATTAAAAACTATAGCCATTAATCAGTGTCCTGGCATAGAAAGACCAAACAATAAATGGCACAGAGTCCAGAAATAAGCTTAACTATCCAAGAAGACTTATATGATATCTAGTTCATAATAAAGGAAGACTTCAAACTGGAGAGGAAAATGCAGATTTTTCAAATAAATGTTTTTGAAATAATTAATCATTTTACGAAAAAATAAAGTTGTATCATTCCTTCCATGAGACAGATCAAAGATTTAAATTTTTATATATTTAAAGAGTGAAACTGATAAAGCACTAGAAGAAAGCAAAAGAAGAAAACCCTCTAATGGTGAAGTCCTTCCTCAGCAAGACAATGAACACAAAAACCAGATAGGAAATAAATGAAAAATTTAAATCCATTAGAATTAAACATTTTTGCATGGCAGAAACAAGAGCAAACTGGGGAAAGACTTTCAGCACACATGATTAAAAAGTATGGGTTTTTTAATATTAAAAAGGGCTCTTAAAAATCAAGAAATGAAGATGAATCAAAGAAAAATGGGAAAGGAGAAAGGTAAGAACTTTCGGTTTAGAAAAAAAGAAACTTTAGTGGCTTATCAACATGAAAAGATACTCAACTTACTCAAAGGCAAGATGTCGTTTTTCATCTATCAGATTGACAAAGATTAAAATGTTTAATAACATACAATGTAGTCAAGAATGTGGAGAAACAGGCCATCTTGTACTCTCCTTTGGGATAGCCATCAGTGCAAACGCTTCATGGGGAGGCTGGAGAATATGTGTCAAAATGTAAATGCACATATTCCTCGACCCAGCAATTGTATTTCTAGAAATTTGCTCGATCAATATACTAACTTTTTCAAAGTGAAATATGTATGTGGGAACATTTTACCTTTCATTTTACATCTGTATATATTCTGTGACCTTTTTGTTTTCTATGCATACTTATCACTTTTCTTATAAAAAGAGCCTTTCCTGTTTTGCTGTACTGTACTTTTATACAAGGATTACACATGTAGCAGTATTGTTGCAGATAAAGGCTCATTTGCTAAAAAAAATTTTTTTGAATATGCCATCTAAACCCTCCCTTACCTGAATGAAACCAGCTCCAATCTTTGTGAAATATATTTAAGTGGTAAGCTGGATTTTAAAGAATGAAGTAATCTCTTTTCAAAAGCATTCAATTCAAAAGCCTTCAACTGGATGAATTTTGAAATACTGTCTTATAGTTTCTCCCTGAGATAAACGTTAATTCTTCAAGTAATATCACTGACAAACTGGTATATATGTGAATGTCTTAACTAAATAAATAAAATTTTATAATTAAAAAACCAGTAAAGATCTAAAAGCATTAAAGGCAGGGTTTTGGTGATAAATTGAAGCTGATAAAATTTCCATTACAGTATATTACCTGGAAACGCTTAAAATGTTGAGACTATACAAAGCTGAAATAAAACAAGCACCTGAATTTGATGTATTACAGATGGAATTTGACTTTTAAAGAATAGTCCATATTTTTTGTACACAATGGCCACTTTCATTACCATTCAAATAATAGCATCGCTTAATTAGCATATGCTCTGTAATCTCGGTTTAAAAGTGTCTCAAAATTTGGTATTTTTGGGGGGCGCTTGGGTGGCTCAGTTAAGCACCTGACTCTTGATTTCAGCTCAGGTCATCATCTGGGGTGGGGGTGGGTATTGTAGGATAGAGCCCCACTTTGGGTTTGTGCTCAGTGCAGAGTCTGCTTGTCTCACTCCCTCCCCTCTCTGCCCCTCCCCCCGCTTGTGCATGCACTCTCTCTCTGAAATTTAAAAAAAAAAAAATCTTAAAAAATTTGGTATTTTTTTCTGTACTTAAAATACTAGCAAAGGAATTTAAAAATCCAAATATAAAATAAGTACAGCACCAAAGTGCCGTCATCACATTGCTCAAAATGTCATGATTTAAAAGGGTTTTTGAGCTTTTTTTCTGGGCAAGGAACTGCCATTATGCCTATAAAGCCTCTAATAATGATCAGATGTTTCAACTTTGACTTAATGAAGAGGGAGAATGGCCAGTCCTCTATTATGCTGTGGAGTCAAATGACAATTGGTAATCAAGAACAAAGATTAATAAGCAAACTTCCATTTTTATCCAAAGTGTACAATTAAGAAGTCAAATATGAAGTCTGTAGACATTCCATGTTGTGTTTTTTTTTTTCTTTTTTAGTTCACTGATTTTTTTCCTGGGTTAGACAAAGTAATAATTTATTACTGTTTCTCACAATATTGGATTTTGCATTCTAATACAAACTGAAATTAGAGAGGAACAAAACTATGTCTGTGGCAACTTGCTAGGTCACTCCTGATGGCTTCAGTTAGAACAAGACAATCACAAGTCAGGTTGAATTTGCCAATAATCTGGGCCTAATGAGAGTGAATGTATCCAAATCCGAAGGGGATTAAACATGCTGTTTAACTTTGTCTGCCTTGTTTATCAGTACTAGTCCACACAGGACACTAGAGAGGATGAGAATGCAGGCCACCTGCCCCCAAGCAGAAAGCACCCCAGACCAGGGAGGGAGGGCATCAGAGCTTAGTTCTGACTCTGCAAGGAGGGCGCTGGGTGATTGTGGGTAAAGCACTGAATGTTTGGATGTCTCATTTTTCTTATTTGAGATATGAAAGGATTGAATTAAGCTTCTAAGAGCCTCTTTAGCTCTTAGTCCATAAATAACACTTGTTGTGACTTTTGCATGGAAAACAGTAATAGAGAATCTGAAGATATAGATGGCCCCTGTGCTGTCACTTATGACTATCTCGATACATCTGGAAAGAAACTTTCCCCTTCACTGACTTCCCCTAAGATATGTCAGAGGATTGACTGATTTGTGCAAGCATGCATACGACAAGCACGATGCTAGGTGCTGCATAATACACTGGTGAAGAAGAGACATAGTGCTACCCTTCTGGAGTATATGTTATAGTGTTAGCTGGTACCGCTGAGTTAGGTTGAGTACCCCAAGCTGTTAGAATAACTTAGATTGACCATTAAATTCTATCTTCAATTACCTTGCCGATGTCTTCTGAAAACGAGTACACCAAGTACTCAAACCTTGAGACTGCTACACTTTAAACTAATATCACATGGCAAATTCAGAGTCTGGTACACATGAAACTTTTTAAATTAATCCACACAGTATGTTGTCAATGTTACCTTTTCTCAATAACAAAACCAATTTATCTATTCAGGAGTCTTATAATCAGTGCTAATATTATAATCTTATTTTTTAGTTACCGTGCATGTAAAATATTATATATATTTATATGCATATATACATATATATTACACATTATGTTAATGTTAAGAACCTAGATTTTTTGGCATAAAAGAAAATATATACAAGTATGAAGTCAAAGATAAAAGCCTTTATCCTAAATATGAATTGGAGATATCATTAAAAATTCATGATTTTCCCCCCCTCTTATTTATTTTTTTGTCATAGCTTTGTCTATTGGAAAGTTTAGAAATAATGATAATGCAGGAGTGATGAGTAACCTTAGCACTCAGATTGTGGTTTTCAAATGCTGTATCTCTCTGAAAGGAACCAGAGTTCTCAGAAAAGGCTGATTGTAGTCTGGAGTCAGAAATGAGTGAGATAAACCTGGGAAATCTTGCTGGGCTAGTAAGCAAGGAAGCCTTGAAAGACTAGGAGAGAGAGTGTCAAAAGATGCAAGAATCAACTGTAAGGCTTTCCCACTGTGCTAATACAGGACAACTTGACTATCTCAAAGAATGATGATGAGAGTGGATTGAAATCCAAAAAAACACATAAGAAGATCCAAGAGAAAAAAAAAAAAAACACTGTTACTAGGGTATCAACTTACTGCTCTGAAACTGATAAAGGAAAAGAATCAAGAATTCTTTGAATTCTGCAATGCCAACAATGAAGCATTCTTGCCTAAAAATATAAACTACAATCTAATCAAGCCTCTGGATCTAGCCACCATTTATAAGAAATATGGATGACAGAAGAACAAGTTAAATGACACCATGATGAATGAAATTCAGAATGTGTAATAGTCTCAATTTCTCCAACAAATCAATGGTACAAAAAGGTGTCTCAGGGGGACTGTTCTAGAAGAGACTCAGGAGAAAAAAAAATGCATTTTGTGGACTATGTCTTAATCCTGATTTAGACCCATCTTTTACAGAGACATCCCTGAAATAATGTGGGAAATTAGGTATTAGATGGTATTAAGGAATCTGTTAATTTTTTAAGAGTGATAATAGCATTGTAACTATGTAAAATATTCTTTATCATGTAAAAATGCATACTGAAGTATGTATGTCATTATGGTTGACACGAGGTCTAAGATTTTGACCCTAAATTCTCCAGCCCCATTTCCCATTGCACTACCCCAGCAACCCAATCAGAGGTGGCTAGATGAAACACGATTGGCAGCATGCTGATTGGTGTTGAAGTTAGGTGGTGGGCACATGAAGATTACTAACTTACTCTCCCCTCTTTATGTATGCTTGAAAATTTCCATAATAAAATATTTTAAAAGTACACCATTAAGGAGAAATCTGCTATTGTGTCTATATTCAGCCACTTCTCACTGCCTGCTAGTAGTTTCTCTTTGTTTCTCATGTTTTTCTTCCTAGGAATGATCTCTGTCTTGCTAAGTCCCTGTGTTTCCTTTAAATCAGCAAATTTCTAATTCCATTTATCTTCTCCTATTGTCTTCACAGGGGTCTCAGGATGAGCTCTTATAAATATAACCATTTTTTTCATACTCCTAGCTAACATAAGACCCTGTGTCTATTTTCTCGATCATCTCAACTTGTCCATCTTCATATATTTTTCTTCTTGAGAAGCTTTTTCAGTTTGCCTTGGATTTGTGGATGAATTTCCTGGTATATAGTCCTGTCTAGGAGAGGACTTTTTGAAGTTCTTCTAAGAGACAATTTTAACCTTTAAATTTACAATTGCAAACTGACAGATGATTAATATTTAACCCACTTCATTACAATAGAAATAGAAGGTGAATATGCTCCCCATTACAGAAAGCTGCTTTCTGGACAAAACCTTTTGTTTTTGTGATGCCCATTCCTTCCAGGCACTGCTGAGACAGTAAGATCATTCGCTATGTATTTACTTAGAATTCTGTGTGCCATATCAATCATCTACAATGTAGTCTTTAAGCTCCCTTCTTAAAATGGGCCACAGAGCATTCACATCCTCAGCTACAAGTGAGTTATGAATCACATGTGTGTGTACAGGTCTATTGTGAAGGAAGCTGAATTGGTGAGGGAATGTTAATCCCTATTTGCTGAGTATATACTGTAGACTAGGTTCTGTGCCAAGTGCTTCACATATACCTTTTCATTAATGGCAGTTCATAGTAATAAAAACAGTTATTATCATTACAAAGATCATTTCCTTAGCCTCTGCTATGTTCCACTTGATATATTTTCCATTTGAACAGACAAAAGCTCTGAGGTTACTGCAGCTATTTTAAGTGAGGTCAAGTAACTTACTCAGGTTTACTCAGATATGAAATGGCGAACTCTGACTTCCAAACCTCTGCTGCCTTTGTTTTTTTCCACTGGTCCTTTGCATATGACTTGCATAATTTTTGCCACCTTGCATACTGCTTACACAATTATTTATGTTTTTAAATTGACATATTTTTCCTTAAATATATTTACCCCCAAATGAAGTTAAATACCATATTCATAAATGGGAAACTAGTATCACTTGCCATAAATAACAGGTACCCCTCTAAATAAATACTATGAAATTTTGGCCTCTGCAGCCTGAGACTGACCCCACTCTGATGGAGTACACTGATTCCCCCCTCATTGATCTGGTTATCCCATGGAGTGCTGCACTTAAGTCACCCGTGTACTGCTAGTGGTGTGAGTACCTCCCTTTAAGCAATACTTGGTTTAATGTCTTCCAATATGGTTTCAAATACATGAAGATACTATGGCTCATGGGTCTCTATTATGAAAGTGTGAACCTCAGGCATACTTTGGCAAGCACACTACTGACATTAGGCATGAAAGTTTAAAAAAAAGACTTAGTTCAAATAACTCATCAGAAAACAGACACACAAAGGGGAACACTACTTGCAGTTCCTGGCAATATTTTGACAATATTCAGTTTTCCAGTGAGATACAGTTCTTTTTTTTTTTTTTAAGATTATATTTATTTATTTAACAGAGAGAGAATGAGAGAGCACAAGCAGGGGGAGTGGCAGAGGGAGAGGGAGAAGTGGGCTCCCCACTGAGCAGGGAGCCCAATGCAGGACTCGACCCCAGGACCCTGAAGCCTGAAGGCAGGCGCTAACCAACTGAGCCACCCAGGCGCCCCAAGATACAGTTCTATATGTAACAGCTCTGCTTCAAATACACTGTGTGTGCATATTTGTGGGTACGTGTGTGTGTGTGTGTGTATATATACATGTGTGTATGTCTATGTATCATTCTGTTTATATTGGGAGTGCTTATGTTGTTGTGTATTTCCTGAAGATTATGTACACCTAAACTAAGATAGTCCTGTAAATTACACTTGTGCACAGGCTACGGTCCTGACTTATGTACAAGAAACCAGTTCAAGAGCCATTATAAGAGGAATGTCAATCGGAGTCATTATCTGGCTGAACACTGCAAATTTATTAATTAACATGAAGATTCCTCCTGACAGTTTTGGGTTTGCATGTGTGTGTACACAGTGGTTAAGGATGTCAAATCCACTTAACAGGAAATGGAAAGCCCATTCTTTACATTTTTTTATTCACAGGGTAAGATATCATTATAGGAATTTTGGTCCAAGTTCACAAAGCTGTGTAGGCTGGGATCCAAAGTCTTTGGATATTAAAAAAGTTCAAAAACCACTTTTATGCAAAAATTTTCCTATTTGGAAGGTAATATGATTTGGTAGAAATAAAAGTGACTTTGGAGTCACACCTAAGTGGAAATCCTCACCTTCTACCTATAAGCTGTAGGACTTTACCTTTGCATTTGTTTCCCTGTTGTTAAGTGAGGAACAGCTCCTTCACGAGAGGGTTTTTATAAGATTAAACAAGTAAATATTTCTAAATTATTAAGCTTATTGTTTGTCCCACTGAATTTTTCATGTTTATAATTATTTATCATAGTTATTTATTCATTAACCAAACATCGAGTGCCTGTTATGTGCCACACCTCGTGCCAGGGAGATGCAGCAGTAAATGAGTTCTCCAGTCAATAAGCCAGATTAAGAAGATTATGTTAAGGGCTATAAAAACAATGGAGGAAAAAAACAAATAACACAGACAGTAAGTGCTGGGCACAGCAGTTAGCAAAGGTCTCTCTGAGGAAGTGGCATTAATCTGAAACCTGACAGTGAGATTGAGCTGGCCCTGGGAAGAACCTGGGGTGGCATTTTAGGGGAGAGAGAGGCAGGGATGAGACCGGAGGCTATTACCACAGTCTGTAGAGATATTGATGAATTGAGTGAGGACAGGAGCAATGCAGGTTTATCTGAATCTTGTAATAAATACTTCTTCCCCTTTCCTAAATGTCCTCAAAAAGACAATTATGTTATTGGGTAATTTCCACTAAGCATAAATCTAAAGGAAGAAAGCAAAAATGCTTCTTACTGAAAATTTTATAGAAAATAAGATCTTGGAGCCTCACGGACTTTCTATGAATTGTTTTCCTTCCTGACTAGGCTCTGGAATCAGATATGTTACCATGACAAACGGGTCTGCTTCAAATTTGATTATTATTTTCATTTAGGATTGCTTATTCAGATTTCTGGTAATAAAACTTCCCAGAGATATTAAAAAAAAAAAAAGAATGAATGTTCTCTCCTTCCCTTACAGATATTCACTCAGCTGACTCACTGGCAAACTTGAACAGAGAAATTAATTGTTTTGTTTTGGTGTCTCTGCCATAGGTAAAGGCGATTCTTGTGTGATATGCTGGGACAGCCACAAAAACCATACGTGAAAGGCGTGGAACAGGACATGTTCCACAAAGTGAAACAACTTGCAGTTCACATCCTTTCCTCTTAGTTCTTCTCATCATGGCTTAATTCAGAGAAAAAGCAATGAAGAGCCTACTGTCATTTGTTTCCTGGATAGGTAGGTCATGAAAGTCTTCTCTCTAGGGGGTCCATGTATTTCAAAGTACAGATAACCTATACTGCTCATCACCAGCTGCCTTCTACCCTTCTGCTTTTGTAGTTCCAGCCTCTGGACCCCCTCCTTTTCTATTGTCTTTCTCTTGCCTTGGAGAGTTGACCTTCAACACCCTGCTATGCTCTACTTGTCTTCTATGATTATTTAATCCAAGGAAACCAGTTCTCACTGATGAGTGAGCAATATCTTTACACTTGCAGATATGACAAGGTCAAGGTTTCTTGCTTTTTAATAATCCTAATTGCCCTGGAATGGATTTGAAAGCAACACTGGAGGGTAACGACCGAAATGGTTTGAAATAACTCATCCCTAGCCCCTCACCCCACCTCCTCTTCCCCTTTGGTATTTTTAAGTGGTCTTATGAATAAGTGTAGTGTATACACCTCAGCATTCCCTTATTCATTTCTTCAGATGACTGGGACACCTAGAGACATATTAATAAAGTAGTCAGAGACTTGCTAATGCCTTCTCATGGTTAAAATTCAGTGGAGGTGTACTTAAGCCTCAAAATTTTGAGGCTACTTTGCAGATTCCTATATAGAAAAATGATCCAGCCTCTGATATATATACTAGAGAAAACATCACCAGTATGGTGGTGGAAACAGCATGGGCTGTGAAAAAAGCCTGGGTTGGGTCAGGGTTCTAATACACACTAACTGTGTGATCTCAGGCACATTTTTTTTTAAAAGATTTTATTTATTTATTTGACAGAGATAGAGACAGCCAGCGAGAGAGGGAACACAAGCAGGGGGAGTGGGAGAGGAAGAAGCAGGCTCATAGTGGAGGAGCCTGCTGTGGGGCTCGATCCCGTAACGCCGGGATCACGCCCTGAGCCAAAGGCAGACGCTTAACCGCTGTGCCACCCAGGCGCCCCATCTCAGGCACATTAATTAAGATACAATAGAAATTACCTCATAGAGATTTTGTGAGGATTTAGTATCATAGTGTGGCAAAGCAGTTAGCAGAGTCTGGCACATAGTAGGCATACAGTAATTTGGTAATTCCATAATTGTTGGCTACTACTTTTATTACCACTACAAATCGCCACTACTAGTTTGGATGGGACGAAGACTACAGAAGAAGTGCCTCTGGCTCAAAACAGGAGCTCCTATAATGGTCTATTTACAATGACTTTGATAGAATATCTTCACCTTTGTACAACTTTTGTGTTAGACCTGCTTCAAAACAGTGCGGTGTTCCATGATCTCATTGTGAGAACAGAGAATATGCCTCGGTCTCTGTGCTTCCTCGGCGTCCTACAAAGTGTCTGGTGCATAGTAGGTGCTCAACACAGGTTTGCTTGAATCAAAGACACAAAAAATCTAAGTAATTTCTTGTCTATAGTCTCCTGAGACTCAGATGCTTAAAGGGTTGAAAAATCAGAGTTGCTTTATTTTTAAAGATTTATTTTTATTTGAGAGAGAGAGCAAGCGAGCCAGCAGGGGGAGGGGCAGGAGGAGGGGCAGAAATCCCAAGCAGACTCCCCACCAAGTATGGAACCCATCATGGGGCTCCATCCCAGGACCCCAAGATCATGACCCAAGAAGAAATCAAGAGCCAGATGCTTAATCAACTGAACCACTGAGGTGCCCCTAGAGGTGCTTTGAAATAGAACTGACAAATGCCCACTTTAAAATCTGTTCAGTATAGTATCACTGCACACATTCTAAATACTGAAAATATTGTAGAACAAAAATCTGCAGATTCCAGGCAGCTGGATTTAAAAGCAATTCCAAATCATCTCAGTTTTCTTTAAGCCAATCCATTCTGTATCTGATTTTAAAAATTTCAGAGATGTAATTTTGCAGACAAAAGACCTGGTCACTTTTTATAGTGAGATTACCATGGATATCAAAGAATAGCATTTTTAAAAAGCTGCCTAAAAATGCATTTCTTACAACTAAAATTAATAATACTGTATTGTATATTTGAAAGTTGCTAGTGTATAGCAACTTAAAAGTTTTCATTTCAAGAAAAAGACATTTTGTAACTGTGTGGTGAGGGATGGTATCTAGATTATAGTGATCATTTTGCAATATGTACAAATACCAAATCATTATGCTGTACACCTGCAATATAATGTTATATATCACTTATATCTTAAAAAATGCATTTTCAGTAAACACTTGACAGAGGTAACCAATTGATGTAACTTACTAAATTAAGGGTATTAGATTGATTGGGGCACTTGGGTGGCTCATTCAGTTAAGCAGTAAGTGTCTGACTCTTGGTAAGCATTTCATGATATAGTTGGAAGATTTGAGGACACTTGAGCTATTAACACAGGGTCTCACTTAAAAAATCTGAAATCTTGGAGAGCCTGGGTGGGTCAGTGAGTTAGGTATCAGACTCTTGATTTTGGCTCAGGTCATGATCTCAAGGTCATGAGAATGAGCCCCGCCTCGGGCTCCACACTCAGCACAGAGTCTGCTTGGGATTCTCTCTCCCTCTCTCTTTGCCCCCCTCTCCACCCCACTAGTGCACATGCTCTCTATAAAATCTTAGAAAAAGCAGAGTGATCTTATTATTTCAAGATTTTCACATATTTTTAGATTTGAGTGACATAATTATCCAAAAGGAAAAGCCGTGTTCTTTGTCAACAGACAGTTATTCAGAGAATTTTAGGACAAATTGTCAGGACGTTGTTAGAATTGCTCAGAAAAGGGGCATGATGGCTAGCGTTGGGGGTAAAAACATGGTAATTGAACACAAATGAAGGGTCTATTCTGGGGATCTTTGTAATATCATCCCAGACCTAACAGTGGCCTCAAAAAATAATTAAATTAATGAGAAAAACAAATAGCTAAACCACAAGAATCTTTCTTCTTTACTTTCCATGTGACTTCACTTTCTGTACAGCAATGAACTTTGGTTAATTCCCTTTAAATACTATATTTCCCCCCTTTGCTCATTCTTTTTCTAGTTGTTGTTGCTTCTCTTATCTGGTGAACTCCTACTTGCTCTCTAAAGCCCAGCTCAAATGTTTCTTCCCCTCTGGAGCCATTCTTAATCCTCCTCTTTTCACTGCCTGGCAGAATAAAGCCTTCCCTTCTCAGCACTTTGAACAAACATGCTGTATTGCAAACAGCTTATAAATTTTCTCTCCAGACCAGGGATGAGCAAACTGTGGCCCATGGGCCAAATCTGGCCTGTTGCCTGTTTTTGTACAGTCTGTGAATTAAGAATGGATTTTACATTTTCAAACTGTTGGGGGAAGAAAAAAACAAAAGGAAAATAATATTTCATGCCATATTAAAATATGAGATTCAATTATGTATCGTGTGTGGTTCCTTTCATGCTACATGGCAGAACTGAGTTGTTGTGACAGAGACTACATGTAACACACAAAGTATAAGATTTTTACTATCTGGTCCTTTACAAAAAAATGTTTCTAGCACCTGCTCTGCGGGCAGGGCCCATAATGTCGTGCTCATATAGCTGATACGTAGGGTTACCATAGGATGAGCACTACACTCAACACTTCACATGCATTAATTTATCTAATCTTCAACAATTCCGAGGTGAGAGCTACTATCATTACCATTTTACAGATAAGTAAACTGAGGTGCAAAGATGCCTAGACCTTCTCCTAAAGTTAAGTGTATCAGTTCGTAGATAAGTGATTCAGCTGTAGGACTGTGTGTGTCCAGGTAAAGCTCACAGCCACAGTGTGATCCTGGTTGTTGGTCACCAGGCACTGAGGCAGGGCAGTACCTGGTGATATGTATGGAATAAATTATGACAGTGCCCTCAGCTGTATTCTTCTGCTTCAGGGAAGGAACTCAAGCACAACTTCTATTAGTTTTACCGCAGAGAGTGAAGACCATCTTTGGTAGACGGATTAATTAACCTCTTAGCAGTATATGCTGAATATACCCCATGAGCTAAGCTCTGTGTCAGGGCTGAGATAAGGGAATAAAAGAGCTTGTCTTCTGGGGATGAATCCTTGGCCGTGAATATTTGAATAAGGAGACAGAAAGCTCTTTCTAGAGCCTATCCAGGATGGTAGCTGAGTGGCAAACAGGAGATTACTGGTAGTTCCCCTGAAGGCTTCATGGCAAATGTTCTTCCATTGTTTTCCTATGGAAGCCTTCATTCATTGTATTTAAGTTTTTGCCCCTCACGGGAAAGATTTGGTGATGAGTTCCCATGGCACAGTGGCTGCTGCCCCAACAGTGAGGGTGTTTCCTACTTGCCTATAACTTCTTCCCCATGTTCAGGAAGGAAAGGCCTGCCAGATACTTTTGAGTCCCCTCATCACTACCTGGACATTTACTACAACCTGTAGAATACCAGGATTTTTTTTAATGACCATATACAACATGATGGCTAATGGCCAGTGGAGTGGCAAAGGGTGGGAAACAGTGAGACATTCACTAATTAGGTGTGTGACCTGGTCCCTTAAAACACTCCCTGTGTTTTAGTTTCTTTACGTGGAAAATGGACATAATAATGGCCACTACCTTGCAGGGTGGTTGTATTAAATGAAATAGATTTCAGGACATTTGCAGCCTGAGTTCTCCAATATTAACCACAGCTATGGCCATTACTTGGACCATCTTCTGGGCTCCCAGGGGAGTCAGGGGACACATGGGTTGAGCACCCCAATGCCAGAGTGGATGGTGCTTATGAGGACAAAGATCTGGAGACTGAGAGGCTTAAGGTGAAGCAAAAAGAACAGGAATCTAAGGTTCTGTCCCAGGAGGCTGTGGACCCAAAGGATAAAGAGAATTCTTTCCCCCACTGCTCTCACCCCTTGCCCGTGCACAGTCACCCTAGCTAAGCGCCCTCAAAAAGGCTACGGTGATACCCCTACAACTGATTCAGGAGCCGACAGCATCCCCAAAGGCTGAGATCCATATCCTGAAGAAGAAAGGCCAAAAGAGAAAGCTGGAGTTCCTGGATACCTCAGAGCCCAGAAGACTGAGGACTGCTGGGAGCTGCAGATCAGCCCAGAGCTACTGGCCTGTGGGCGCCAACAAATATGAGATCTACTGAATGATGGCTTAGCCTGGGATCTTTGCAGGCTTCAGCCCACTGGCCAGAGGAGGCCCTTTCAGCCCAGTAGAGGACCTGGGACATGCGGAGGGCATATCGGGGAAACAGATGGAGTCATTCCTGAAGACAAGAGTCCTGGGTCCTGCTACGTGTCACTGCTATGGCCAGCCCCTCCTCACTGTCGGCTCCCCTCCTCATTCTGCCACTTTTTCTTCTTTTTAAACCCTTGTATAACCCGGTGTCATGCAAATACAGTTTCTATTCTGAAAAACACCAAAAACCACTACTATCATAGTATCACTAGACTCTAGAAATCTGGCCTTGAAAAAAGTGGGCACTTGGGCTGAGACATGCTGAGTGTGGGGAGTGTGTGGAGCAGTACCAGAGTCATTGCGGCCATCTCTGACTGTGCTATTTGCTGGAATGTTTTTCCAGGCACAGTACTATCCAGAGATTCCTACCTGAAACCCCTTTGGTCTCCAGTATGGAGAGACTGGTCAAAAATCACATCTTTGTTCTTCAAGACCGTGGGCTCAAGTTGGCACCTCTATGGCCATAGGCCTTACAATCCCTCAACAATCCCTTGTCAATGCCATCGTTCCCAGCTGGTCATGGGAACCATTCATCCATGCCTCCACCCACAGGTTTCTTTTTGCTCAGGGCTCTTCCTTAAATACAAAACCCTCAGCCTATGTGCTCTGTAAAATCCCAATGGAGCTTTCCTGATACACCCTTACTACACAAAGCGTGTTCGGTCTATGAATTGGCAGCATTGGCATCACCTGGGAGCTTGTTAGAAATGTAGACTCTACAGCTAGAAGCAGACCTAATGAATTAGAACCCACTTTTTAAGAAGAATCTTGGGTGATTTACATGCATATTAATGTTTGAGAAAGACAGTTGCAAAATGTAATTCACTTGAGAAGTCAAGATCTATCCTCAAGGAACATAGAATCCACAGTCAGATCCAGATGTACTTGTAAGGGAAAGAAGGTAGGGGGCCTGCCTGGCTCAGTTGGTAGAACATGCAACTCTTGATCCTGAGGTTGTAAGTTCGAGACCCATGTTGGGTGTAGAGATTACTTAAAAATAAAATCTTAAGAAAAAGAGAGAGAGAAAGAAGGGGATTCCTCCCATAGCCTATTTGAGTGGCATGGTCACTACAGATCAGGCAGCACAGTTACACTAAGGAAGCCATAGGCAGTCCTGGATTCAAATTCAAGTTCTAATAATGCTCAGGGTGCCTCTGCTCTGAGCACTGCCTCCTTCTAAAGATCTCAGGAAAAATAGGATAACATTTAACACTCAACACCAGCCTTTTTAGAGATCACTTCTAGCTTGGTGCTACCATACACTTTTTCCCATTACAATAAACCCACTGAAATGAATAGAACTCTGTTCCTATGACAGGCTAAGAACTCATGTAAGGAGCAGAAGCAGGGTTTTACTGTCTTTGTTCTGATGACAGCAGTATCAGTAACAAAACTTCCTCATGTTCTTTGGAACTTTGATACTTTACAGAGTGCTTTTGGGCAGTTCTTTGGGCTTGTACTTATAGGTGAACAGGAGAGACTTAGTACTATGCCAGTTGGATAGTGAAGAAAGGAGGTCAGGGCAGGTACTTGCCAACACATATGATGGTAAGATGTGGAGCCAGGGTGGCTCTGAGCTCTGGCTAAGCAGTGATCACAACTGTACACATGTATAGAGCACGCAGATCCAGACAGTGAGCTGTGCACTTTACACACATTCTTCCACTCCATTCTTGGCCCAGCCCTGCAGTATGATGACGCTGGTATTTTTTTGCATGTAGATCGAAAGCCAATAAGTGGTGCAGTCAAGAACACAGATGGGCCCAACTCCAAAGCCCAGACTCTCAGTGATTATGAAATAAATTTCTCTATATGACATTCAGTCAAGGGGAATTGGTACTACATCTTCTGTGCTTTAGAATTATAAAGCGACATTATTTAAGAAAGTAGAACTTTTTGTTTTTAGTTTTATTTATTTTTTTGATGTAAAGTTCGATGATTCATTAGTTGCGTATAACACCCAGTGCACCATGCAATACGTGCCCTCCTTACTGTGCATCACCAGCCTATCCCATTCCCCCACCCTCCTCCCCTCGGAAGCCCTCAGTTTGTTTCTCAGAGTCCATAGTCTCTCATGCTTCATTCCCTCTTCTGATTACCCCCCTTTCTTTATCCCTTTCTTCCCCTACCGATCTTCCTAGTTCTTATGTTCCATAGATGAGAGAAACCATATGATAATTGTCTTTCTCTGCTTGACTTATTTCACTTAGCATTATCTCCTCCAGTGTCGTCCACGTTGCAGCAAATGTTGAGAAATCGTTCTTTCTGATAGCTGAGTAATATTCCATTGTATATATGGACCACAACTTCTTAATCCAGTCATCTGTTGAAGGGCATCTCGGCTCCTTCCACGATTTAGCTATTGTGGACAAAGCTGCTATGAACATTGGGGTGCATATGGCCCTTCTCTTCACTACGTCTGTATCTTTGGGGTAAATACCCAGTAGTGCAATGGCTGGGTCATAGGGTAGCTCAATATTTAACTTTTTAAGGGACCTCCACACTGTTTTCCAGAGTAGCTGTACCAACTTGCATTCCCACCAACAATGTAGGAGGGATCCCCTTTCTCCACATCCTCTCCAGCAATTGTTGTTTCTTGCCTTGTCAATTTTTGCCATTCTAACTGGTGTAAGGTGATATCTTAGTGTGGTTTTGATTTGAATTTCCCTGATGGCTAATGATTTTGAACATTTTTTTCATTTGTCTGTTAGCCATTTGTATGTCATCATTGGAAAAGTGTCTGTTCATATCTTCTGCCCATTTTATGATTTGTTTGTTTCTCGCGTACTGAGTTTGAGAAGTTCTTTGTAGATCTTGGATACCAGTCTTTTATCTGTAGTATCATTTGCAAATATCTTCTCCCATTCCGTGGGCTGCCTCTTAGTTTTTTTGACTGTTTCCTTGGCTGTGCAGAAGCTTTTTATCTTGATGAAGTCCCACAAGTTCATTTTATCTTTTGTTTCTCTTGCCTTTGGAGATGTGTCATGAAAAAGATTGCTGTGGCCAATGTCGTAGAGGTTGCTGCCTATGTTCTCCTCTAGGATTTTGATGGATTCCTGTCTCACATCGAGGTCTTTCATCCATTTAGAGTTTATCTTTGTGTATGGTGTGAGAGAGTGGTCAAGTTTCATTCTTTTGCTTGTAGCTGTCCAATTTTCCCAGCACCATTTATTGAAGAGACTGTCTTTTTTCCACTGGATGTAGAAAGTAGAGCTTTTTAGACAAGAACATGTCTAGGCAACAAGAAGAAACAGCATATTCTCTTTCTCAATCCCTCCCCTCCTCTTGTAAGAAGGAAAGTTCTACTCTTTTGTGCCTATGGGTGTCAAGGTGAAGCAGAGGGGATATCCCAGCAAGAGGGAAGCCAGGGTGATGCCTCATAGATTTATCTAGGATGAGACTAAGAGTACTGGCAATAAGGAACACAGATAATAATTATTAATAATTTAAATGCAATGCCTTTTCCTTCAGGGTTTACTGTGTAGCAGACACTGTGGTCAACACTTTACATGTATTAGCTCATTTAATTCCTCTAACCACAGTACAAGGCGGGCATTAATACTCTCATTTGGCAGCTGAGAACATGGAGGGTCAGAGAGGTGGAGAATCCTGTTCCAAGTTGCATGGCTGCCTTAATTTGCACACAGATGGGTCTGACTCCACAGCAGAGGTGCACAAGCAGTAGGTGATGGACATCTAGAGCCCAGTTATGAAGGTGTTGATGCTTTCTATCACTTCATAGAGGAGATAAAATAAAGCAAGCCCACCTGGAACTTCTAGAGAAGTACAGCCAGGGGGTTCTCTAGCCTAAATGACTCAGGCCTGTGGTTTTTAAACTTGACCTCCGTTCAGAATCACTGGAGGGCTGGCTCAAACACATGTCGCTGCCTTCCTCCCCATCCCATCACAGCGAGTTTTGATTATGTTGACCTGGTGTGTGGCCTGGGAACTTATCCTACTATCCAGTGCCCAGGAATGGCGACCTAAGTTTTGGGACCCAGAGTGATATCAAGAGGCAGAGCTACTTATTCAAACAGCAAGAAAAAAGTCCCTTTAAATAAGGTACTAAAAGATACAACATTTCCTTTCTTTCATGGTCTCAACTAATCATGGTATTCTTTATTGGCTATTTAACGTTCTTAGTCAAGGAAAGGTGAAATAGTAAATAATGAGCCTGAATTTCACTGTTCATCTGTAGACTGTACAATGACAATCTGAAAGACCAATTCAGTCATTTGTGAAATCAGCGAACTTAGATAATTCATCTTTGCGTCATATATACTGTTCTGACCAGAACAGTGGAACTGCCACACAACACTGGTTCAGTTGTCTTTATTTGACTTCTTGATATGCATGCCTTCAGTCAACTTTCTGCACTTTCAACTTTGTGAGGAGTAAGGAAGTATGGAGACGATCAGGAACAATGGCTGGCCCTGTCTGTCCCTTTCCTCTTGAGGGCCAGCAGGTGGCTAATT
The DNA here is from genome assembly GCF_024610735.1 of Ursus americanus. Taxonomy (NCBI): domain Eukaryota; kingdom Metazoa; phylum Chordata; class Mammalia; order Carnivora; family Ursidae; genus Ursus; species Ursus americanus. The sequence goes on along the minus strand of NC_142131.1, from coordinate 50,326,426 downwards.
CACAGGAAAGGATGGATAGTGTTCCTCAGAAGGCTGTGCCTCTCAGAATGCCATTATTTTTTTCTTGGTTCAGAGACAGTTCTGGTTCAAATAGGAACTTGTGACTGCTCTGGGCTGTCAGTGGCTCCCCCATATCCCCCAGCTTATTCAGTTGTAAATATAACACGCTTACCATATACTGGTTGTGAATCTCACTGAACTCCTACACTTTGGGTCCACTGGAATTCTGTGCTCATGGACAGTGCGAACGCCATCTGTGAATGGGTCAACACCACGTGCCTGTTTCTCTTCTGCTCACACTAATGCTTTCATGTCCTATCATCTTTACTTATTTTAGGGATTTTACACAACTAAATGGACTTCACTTGTGGAAATAAATTAAGAATTTGAAGACAGCAAGAGCACTAAACCAAGTATGAGGCCCTCCTGCATTAGGGCCCTGTGTCCAAGTGATTATGATGACACTGGTCTGGGGACCACATTTTAAAAACTCCTGATTCAGATACTTTCTATAATGTTCCAGTTCACTTTCAATGTATTTACTCAAGAACAGGCAAAATTTTGCTTCTTATCCCAATAACAAAGGCTTTCAAAAATTTTTCAAAAGAATCAGACTGCTTCCCAAACAAATGACTCCTACAAAGTAAAATTTGAATGGGCTAAAGGGCAAGAAAATAAGACACATCCAAATTGAAATTGTTAATAAATACATCTAACTTTCCAAAAGTGAAGGCCTGAGGCAAAATTTGAATCATATTTTACTGAATCCAGAAGTTTGAGACAATACAGCAAGATACTCAGGGGGACTCAGGATCCCCGAAGCATTCTGCATTTCTAGAATTTCATTTTGGCGGGTTAGCTCCTGACCTGAGTTCATTCCACCAAAGGGTGTAGGATTTCAACACACATTAGAGAGGCTATTTCCAGAGTTAGAATTCCTCTTATTTCTCATTAATTTTCACTTACTTTTTTAGGTTAATATAATTAGCTCAAGCTATTTCGGTCTTCTTAGCAAGGAAGAATTTCCCTCTTTCTCATGCCACGTTTAGTTTTTCTTCACTGGTAGGATCCAAGGATGAAATTTCCAAATTCCAAAGTGAATCCCCTCAATGCTGAAGCTTATCCCTTCACCTTGACAGAATACTATCTTTACTCCTAGTAAATGGGCCCATTTATTTCAGAGGTACGCCAGTAGGTTTTCTTGAAAATGAGCTCACAGGAGAAGCTGGCGCCGTGGAGGTGCAAAGCACTAGCCCCAATCCTCACAACTACCATGTGGATGCCTGGGTATATCACACTTCCTTCCAACGCTGTCATTTGGTCCAGCTAAGGTCGGGAGAGATCTATTCAGGGCTTTTCACTTGTCTTAAGCATCTAGGTTGAACCTTAACAAACTTAGTCTTGAGCAAGTTGTTTTCTCTTCTCTAACAAAAATTATTTTCCCACCTCTGCTTCTGCATTTTGCATTTTGGTGGGTTTTGCTAACATACTGCTTTAATCTGCTTTCCTATGCTGTTTTCTTTCAACAATTAGGGGCTCAGGAAAAGAAGAAAAAAACATGGTTTCTCACTTTGTAATTGTGATTAGAGATCATGACTTGCATTATTGTGGGGCTTTTATTATTCTTGAGTGGTTAGGAGTTGACTTGAACTTTGCCTCTAAATCTGTGTGACCTTGGGTATAGTGCATCATCTCTAAGCTTCAGTTTTGTTAGAAACAACTTAAGAACACCATCACTGTTCTCAAACCCTGGATACCTGTCAAAATGCAGATTCTGGGCCCTACACTCAGAGTCTGAGTGAGTCGGTATGCCAGAGACATTTACTGTTCACCGAAGAGGCAAGTGTCATTTGGCTTAGTCAATGGCTGGGGGCAGAAGTGATATGCATCACTACTTTGCCAAAGCATTTGGAGCTGGTGCATGGCCATCTCAGCTCCCCCCTCCCTTTGCTCCTCAAATCACGTGTGCCAGTTGTATACCTACATGATGGAAACAGCGTATACCCCTGGATCACTGCTTGGAATGGAGAGGTCTTAGAGAGTCCCTAGAACCATGATAGACCTGGAGTTAAAAATAACACGTTTTTTTATGTTAAACAACATATTTGGAGGTGGGCCTGCTTCTGTAGCATTAACTAGCTTATGACAAATCCAGAATTTGACACTGAAAGTAGAGTGCTGCTATAACAAAACTCTGAAGTATCCAGCACTGGCTCAGCAGCCAGGTGGCAGGCAGGGGGGAAATGAAAATGGAGTTAGAAATGTGAGATTAGGTTAGTCCACGGCAAAAACACTTGTTAAACTGTCACCCAAGATAACTTGGTCGGGAGACCACATGAGTACTGAGCTGGCAGCTCTAGGGGGAGTGTTTTAGAAAAGAGAACATCAAGAGTATGTATTGATGACTATTAGCTACAACCAGCAAAGTCCTATAAAAGAGAAGTAAAGAAAAACGAGAGAAGTGCTCTAGAATGAATTGGCAGAAATGAAAGGCAACAGAGCCCAGCAATGCGATGCCTTGAGACATTGGAAAACCCACTCCAACTGGACCACAGACTGTGAGAAAGAGGATATAAAACGGCCGTGAATAACGGAGTTCCAGAAACACCGATGATCCAAATGACTCAAGGCACAGATCAGATTTATTGTGTAGCCATTCAGTTGGAAGGGACCAGCAAAGAAATAAGGGCTTTTTGAGAACTATGTCTCAAACAAGATGTGTGGATGGGGTTCTTGGCACACAGGACTGACTGCAAACAAATACACTGGAATTCTATTCAATCTTTGAAGAAGTTGTTTTTGTCTAAAAGTCAAGAGACCTAAAATGACCCTTAGCCCTCAAGCTCCCTTGACTAGAAAGTCCTTAAGGAGGCCATATACCACAATATCCATTTGAGATGCTGCAAAGGAAAATCGAGCAAGACTAAGAACTTCCCGGAGGGTAGAGCCAAGTGCTTCAGAGAAGAGAGGACAAGAGACTTCCTGTCTCCTCTCTGAAAACAACATTAGGGTCTAGTAAAGAAACCTCTTCCACAGGAGTGTAGGGAGCCACCATACCTAATGCCCAGAACACTTCAGAGTTGCAACCAACCAGTAACTGTGGTGAGTCTCCTTTGTTTTCTTTTGCCAACCGCGCTTAATATGTCCCTGTCCCATCTTTCTATACTGGGAGCGTCTGTGGGGAAGTAGCAGATAACTTGCCTTTTTAACTCATAGCTCTCCAGTCCAAGAGGAACCATATCTGGATCAGGAAGTGACTTACTGGCCATCACCCAGAAATCCTAGACTTAGAGGTCAGCATATCTACTGGATGGGGCTTTGCGTATGGTCTCTGTGTAGGAAAAAGGGGTAAAGGATGGAAAGTGTCATAGATGTTTATTGTCCAGTCTATGTTTTTGTGTATCCTTGTATTTCTCCGTACCTTGCAGGAGGCTGAGTCCCTGTACAAGTTATGGCAATGGGCTACCATGCCAAGAGTAGTAGAGTTGTGTAAATTCTCCATGCTCCCTTATTAAGATAATGGAACCAGAAAATATCGGCTGATTAGATGCCAGGTCACTACTTGAAAATAACTACCGTGGAGAACCACCAACTTTATATGAGGGGGGAATAAACCTTGATTTTGCCAAGTCACTTAGATTTTGAGGTTAACTGAGACTATCCTAATCAATATGACATATGTGGGATAGGGTCCAGGAATCTGCATTTTTAACAAGCATCCTCGATAATTCTAACATAGATGTATAGACACCTGACTTTAAGATAAAGACTGCTTTTCATGATTGCCATTAGCTAAATTGTCTAAAAGGTCCTTAGAAGAGCAGATAAATTAAAATTGACTTTAATCCTGGTTTGCAATGAGTACATATATTCTTAGAATATTCATAATATTTGTTGCTTTCATGCATGATGATTATAGTTTAAGTGGAAATATGACCTACTGTTTAGGCTACTGGTGTAAATAACAGCACTGTCAGGAGGGCCATACAATGACAATACAGGTGGCTGGGGACATCCCCATGCATGCCTACTGGGCCATGTTTCCTAGGCCCTGCTGCCTCAGCTCTCTTCCAGCCTGGAAGGGGCACAAAGAGCTCAGACCTCTCCACTGCCTCCCGGCCAAATTCACCCCCTGAGGGAGGGCAGTCCTAATTCTGAGCAGAAACAATCACTCTCATGCTTTATCTCCTAACACTCGCTCTTGCCAATTTGGAACCCATGTATACTTTGAAATGGGGGAGCATAGAGCGTCTCCATAATCCCTTCCAGAGTTTGTTCCAGCTGGCTCTGATGGATCTCCTTACTTCTGGGTCTATTCCATCTGTAGTAAAGATCGTTCTTCTAATGGCTCTTTAAGCACAGCAACTGAAAATGTAGGCTTGATTACCTGCACTACTATATACTCCCTAGGAAATGTTCGATGAGCCCCTTTGTCCCTCCTCTTTATTCACCTGTAAGAGGAGAACAACAGCACCTTCACTAGAAGGTCATTGCTACAGTTACAAGAGACAGAGCATGTTAGCACAGTGCAAGGTACACAGTCAGTGGTCAATTAACTTTAGTTATTAGCATCAAATTGTATTGTTCTCAATGTCATCTTGAATTTTAGCCTTTTCACGCCATGACTTAAGTATCGAAGGTACTTTATTTGAAGTCACTGCCAGAGCCTCTGCCTCTCTGAGATACAACGGGAAACTTTCCCAAACACTTTATACCACTCCATAACTAATTTTATTTACATTGAACTGCACAAATCTTTATTTTTAAACAATTAAACATCAATACTGAATTTGGTGGTAGGTGTAGGTTAACCAGTTAGACGAGCCTTTTCATAATGTGTGGGGGGGGGGGGGCGCTGGGAAACCTGGACCCTTATAAAGAACATTCTTCCCTTCAAAATTATTGAAAAACTAGCTTGAAAAACAGCCAGCTTACTCTGAGCTCTGGAAATGCAGGACAGGGGAAAGGGCTCTATCTTGAGTTTACACAGAGGTTGTACATTTCTCCGTTCAACATGCATTTATGGGGTGCCTACCTAGAGACACTTTAGTGAAGGAGAAGACCTTCAATGTTATTTAGCCTAACCACCTGCAAGATGAAATCTATTTTGTCAACTGATTTAACACTTTGATAGGGTACCCACTCTTCCGTGAGCTCTTTCTACCTGTTAGGAAGCATTTCAAAGTATCGAGCCTAAACATGCCTCGCTGGAACTTCCACCCATCACTTGAGTCCTCCACCTGCCTCAGCTCTAGCATCTACACTCACGGAATTAGAATCTGTCCTTATCAAATGCAACCACAAGGAGCCACTCCCTTGAAGAGTAGAGCAGTCCCTACCTGAGCGCTTTTCAAAGCTATGTCCTGATGATTCAAACAGTCCAGCAGCCAAGACAGAATTTTATAGTAGCTCATTCCCTGTACTTGCTTTCCTTGGGCACTGTAGAAAGGATTCATGCCTTAAAGAAATTCCTCCTTTTGCCTGTCCTCTTCCCTTGCCTACCTTATCTGCTTTAGTACCTTGTTCTTCCAAAAAAGAAGACAGAAAAATAGAAAGATAGACAAAAAGAACTCTTCTTGGGGGTGGTCAAGTAAGTAAATCAACAAATAAGCAAAGTAAAGGTTTTTTAAAAAACTGGGTCCACAATAAAAATAGAATTGATGATGTGTCCCCATTTATGCCAAAGTATAAAAATTACTGAAAAAAAAATGGTCCACAAATAAAATTTAAAAAAAATAAAATTTCTCATCTCTCAACCCTATCCTGAATGTCTTTTCACTTTTTTTGCTCATCTTGCTCCCAGTTCTGAATATTAGAGCCCTGAAAATTAGAAAGGGAAACTCTTTGGAGTTTATCAAAGGTGGGGAGAAAAACGGGTGGGCAGAATGAGAATCATTTTGAGTAGGCAGAGAAAGAGTGGGAACACATCCTACTTTGTGTCCATTACATTAGTGAAAGCACTTAAGGATAGCACTATAACCACACTGACATAACCACAGCCATAGGGAGTTTCTGGCAGACATGTGATTCCATTTCTCAGTGGAACACTTTGAGGCAGTGTTCATTGGTACACTTATTCATCCATCCAAATATGTGAGTGCTTTTTATGTACAAGTCACTGCCTCTAAGTTAACAGTAATGCCACCAATTAAGTGGTAGTTTCTCAGATTGTTAACGACACTTTTACCTCCACTGTAAAGATGATCAGTAGAGTACTACCAGGTGTTCAATACTGTATCAGACATTTTAAGCTTCAAACATCTATCTATCTATCTACCTACCTACCTACCTACCTCCCTCTCAGTCATCCATCCATCATGACTGGAGAGCCTCAAATAGGAGGCAATCTGAGAAAAGAAACTCAAGAAACTTCAAGATTTTAAGAAATAGATGTTGGGCCATGGTAGATAGTTCTGTCATTTCAATAAGAAATAATTAGAAGTGCAATATGAATTCTTTTAAGGCTCTTTAAAACAACATACACAACCAGAGCTTAACTCTCTGAACCTGCACCAAATGCCCAATGTATCTGTTACATTTCATCTGGGTGGCCTGACTTGACCCAACTCCCACCCAACCTCCAAACAAAATTAGGTCTCCCCTCTCATGCTTAATCAAAGCATGTTAATTTCTTCATTAATTTCTGTGAATAATTTTATAACATCTATCTCCTAACCAAGCTGTAAGTGCCATAAGAATAAGAACTAGTCTCTAATTCATCACTAAATCCCCAGAGCCTAGCATAGTCCTGGCATATTGAAGCTTGGTGAATATTTGTCCAAGAAATTAATGGTCGGAAGCCATGCACAAGAACTTTCTTTTCAAGACAAAGATCTGATTAGATCTTTCTTCTGTCTAAATTACCTTTTTTCTTCCCCCACTTTTTTAAACAGAAAAGAAAAAAAAAAGGACTCAGAATGCCTGAACAGAGCCATCACAAGTGGCTTCTCCCAGCTGCTTGGGTTCTTTCAGACCACCATGTTTCTCTCTGTGCTGCATCCTCTGTGGAATGCTCTGCCTGCCACTCCTGACCAGGTAAGTAAGCACCTACTCATCCTTTACCCTCTTGGTCAAGTCTCTCCCCAGGTGAGACCTGGCTGGTTGGTTGCTGACGTTCTCACGGCACTTTGTATTTGCAGGACAGCAGGAAGGTGGATATGCAAAGGGCATACACTCTTTCCCCAAACCTGTCCTTGAATTCTCTCTACAGCCCCTAATACTACTATGAATAATAGAGGGGCAGAGGGCAAGCGGCAACCTGTGGTTCTCCCACCACCTGCCATTCGTGGCTCTTCTCTGCTTCTCCCTTCTTCCAGATTTCTGTCTTCTGCTATCTTTGTGGACCATCTTCTAGACTCTGTCTTTCTTAGGGTCCTCCTTCACAAATTTTACTTCTGTTATGTCAGGTGAGATGATTTAGCTCCTGTTTTTGCTTCTTCTTTGGCAATAGGACCCCTAAGAAAGGGGGCAGGGGTTCATACATCACATTCAAAGAGTTCTAACAAGGTATTTTCCAGAATAAAAAGCTATCTTTCATGATGTAGATTCTACTACCTCTTAGCAGGCAAAAAGAAGATGGTCAAGTTTCTGGCTTCAATTTTAACTTTTTCTTTCTCTTATAGATGTTTTAGAACCTAAGCAAAGCAATTTTGTTTCATACCACCACTTCACTTGGACATCTCAAATTCCCAGCAGACTCAGTAAGAGTGGCCATCCATTTACACACGGGGGCCACTTTTGAAGTTGACGCTATAAAGCTCTATGAAGAAAGGCATCATTAGGGAAGGGGGTGTTCTTAGAAATGTCTCTACAGGGTTTAAACTCCAATTCCTCATTCTGTGTTCAGACTAATGGTCTTAAAGTATTCACTAAAGATGATCATCTTAGAATGCCTAGACTCAATAGCAAGGAAAAAACCAAGCCCCTGATTAAGACCAAGCTGATGACTCTCCAGTTTCACTTCCCTTTTGTGGCCTCTCCCATTGTTATGGAGGCCAGGAGCTCAGATAATCAACTTCTGTCCATAGGGAATGGGGCTGCACTTTTCCCCAGCTGTTTCTAGGCAAAATTGAAACACATGACTGGATATTTTGGAGATTTGTTTCCTTCTGACCACTACCCACCCTCCACCCCCAAACGAAGAAAATTTGACTAGGGCCTTTCTATCCTTTCCTTTGTCATGTTCAAAGGATATAAAGAAGAACCAAGAGAGGGAACAGGCACAGGGAATAAGCACAGAGAGATACAGTATGGATACATTATACTAAACAAACTCCCCACACCTCCTGAATTTTAATTAATTCAGTTGCATTTAGATCTGGTGCTTTCTTCCTTAAATAAAACCACTAAAAAAATATGACATAACATTTAGTAAAACTCCTGAACACATGGAAGGTATAAAAAAAACCCAGATAAGGGGTGCCTGGGTGGCACAACGGTTAAGCGTCTGCCTTCGGCTCAGGGCGTGATCCCGGCGTTATGGGATCCAGCCCCACATCAGGCTCCTCCACTATGAGCCTGCTTCTTCCTCTTCCACTCCCCCTGCTTGTGTTCCCTCTCTAGCTGGCTGTCTCTATCTCTGTTGAATAAATAAATAAAATCTTTTAAAAAAAAACAAAACCCAGATAACAATGTATATAACCTCACCTTGATAACGCTCTGCATATTTTAAAGATGTTTTTATGACAGATGAAGGACTGAATCTCACATTGCTTGTGAAAAGAAAGTAGGAAGGGTAGTTTTAGTCCATTCGATAAATAAGCAAACAGTTCCATGGTCAGGTCATGTGATAAATAAGAAAATCTTCTCTGTGGCAATTAGGGTTATGAAAAAAAAATGGTCAACAGATTCTAGAGGATTTTAAAAAAACTAGTCTATTTTAAATTCAATCCAGAAAAATCAATGATAAAGTCAGTGGAAGAAGAGAAAAAGGACCTTTCTATTTCCCTTGAAATGAATTTAACTGTGGTCATCAGAATCTAAATATGTAAAATCTGAAATTAGCCAGTACTAGAAACTCTTAGTACCAATTTGAAATTGTAAGACTTAAACAGTGAAACATGTATTTTAAACTTTTAGATTCATGTACCAGTTTTAATCTTTTCATTCATGTACCAGTTTTTAATCTTTAACAGGTTTTAAAGTCATTGGCATTTATGTTGCACTTTAAGACTTTCACAAACATTACTGTATTTAATCTAGCTTTTTTTTGTGGCTGACAAATCACCTTTCACGAAGAGAGATTTCTGGATAGGCCAAGAAAGTAAAAAAAAAAAAAAAAAAAAAAAAAGCATAGTATGAAGAGGGACCCAGATCACAACAGACTGATTACCCAATTAAGGGCAGGGGAACAATGTGTAGGAGACAGACATGGCTATGAAGACAAAGCATCTCAACTGAACAGTATTATAGTCATCCATGAATTAGCTAGCTGATAAAAATCTTGCTACAAGTAGGTAAGTGATATGTACCTTTCAACATTCTATATATGACCCAGTGATTTATGAGAAACCTAAGTTCCTAAAAGAAAGTGAATAATATAGTTTTGCCTGTATTACTCACACACACATTCTACCCAACCTCCAACTAAAGTAAGTTTTTCCATTTCTCCTTTCAACTTGAACTCTACCTAAAATTCCAACCTGTTCACAACCTCAGGTGCTGAGTCCCCACCCTGACTCAAGTTAAACTCTCTCTGTATACCCAAATTATGACAGCTGAAATCCACTGTGAGTCTCTGCTAATGGATCCCCAATTTAGAAGGAGGGCAACTGGAGACAGGGCATGTTTGGCAGGGGGCCCCCAGCTCTGGAATCCCCTGCCTATCTTGGGTGATCAAAGCTCCACTTGCCAACCTTCCAGGCTCAGAGCCAACCTTGTATTTTTAGATTAATCAAGAGGCAATCTGAGGCTGGAATTTTAACAGTGTGATTTTTTTTTTTTTCCCCTCAGAGAATCATTTTATTGAGAGCTGGTACTAGGTATTTTCAATCATTTAAATTAATCTATTTTATCAACTTCAGCTAATTATTTGTTTAATGAATTTCTTCAATTTTTAAAATTATGCCCACTGCAACATGCCCCTGGGAATGAATACAGAAAATGAATACATTAATTATAGTAAAACATTCAGGAGTGAAACAAAAGACAGTAACATATGCGAATCAACACCTAATATAAACATCTATACATACAGTGCCTTTTCCCTGTCTAAAATGCATCTCCATACCCTCTACTACCTGCCTGTGGGGAGGTGGCTCCACTTAGGACATTTTGGTGAGAAGAAAAGAAAATGGTGGTACTGCGGTTCTCCTCACAGCCCTGTGCTGCTCCATTTGCCATGCTCTGAAATGCCTGTTGCTCACCTCTGAGACCATTTTTAGTTTCATGCCACGAAGAAGACACACATTAATTACAGGTTGGAAAGGGACTGGAATGCTGTGGTGGCACATTCCATTTTAATAGAAATGATCTGAGTGCAGGCATGCTGAGCATTTACCCTCATGCATACTGCTACTGATGAATACTCTTTTTCTCCATGTTGTGCTTTTGTCTTACTTTTGCTGTTGCATTTAATTCACACCACTATGAGACCTTAAAACCACAATGAGTGAACATGATGATAGCACGTTGTATGAAAAGGAAGATTTTTAATGAAGATATTTTAAAATACGTAGCTCAGACGGTAGAGTCTTAATTGCAATCTGGTTTGATGAAGCTAGGATCACACTTCCTGATCCATGACTCGACCAATCAGGTGACTTATCTGGGAAGATAATTTGCTTTGGATACAAGAGATAACTCTTTCTCTCTTTGACTGACATCTTTTATTTTTATTTATTTATTTTCCAATGTTCTATTTAATTTTGGGTATAGCTCACATTCTGTGTCAAATATCTCCAAAACCAAATAGGTTTACCTTAAATATTATGGAATTTTAAATTTGATCTCAACGTTTGCTGTCAATAGCAGCAATACTGCAACTTTCAATGTTATTTAATATGGCTTTGACAACTTCTATTAGTGATGTGCTAATGAGACCTTAAAGGCTCTAATCCATTATAGAGTATTTAGTCAAGGCTTTTATAAGCAGAGCTTCCCTGGCAACCAACATTTTCTTTATCTAATATAAGAAGACTGGTCAATTTTCTACTCCACTGATGTTTGCCATTACAATAATGAAGCAGGTTACATTTTCTTTGTCACAAGATGACTAATTTGGTTATTGGCTTTCTGTTTCAATTCCATCTTCTATTTAAATTAGTTGAAAATACAGGTTCTCTATTTGTCTTCTACATGTGCAGGGTCAGATATAAAAGTTATTTATTCCATTTGGCTCCAACATTAATACCTAAGAGGAATTTTTTGTCTGGTCATGTTTTTCTCCTACTTTTACATTCACTATTCAAATAAGATGATCAACTGTGATTACTGTATATAATGCTGCTAAATTCAAAGATAAATTGTGGATGTATCCCAAAACTAATTTGATTCTGGGATCATATAGATAGAAAAAAAAGCTGAAAAAGCTTGAGGGGAAAATGTCATCTTTTTGTGTGGGAATCTTTCCCTTGAGACCAGACTCTTCATTTTAGACCCAGAATTTTTTCATGCCAGTTCACTTTGTAGTAGATGGGATAGTGGAGGACTTCAAAATGCCTGTGCAGATGACATTTTGATTATATGGACTTGTATAGAGTTTTCTAAACTTCGGTCTTCTTACTCCCATTAGTTGATGGCTTTTTGAAGACAGAAGCCATATCTCGTACATCATTGTGCATCTAGCAAAAACCCCTTCACCAAATAGGTGAAAACAAATGTCTCTGTAGATAAAGCATTAAGAGATTTTTGGGTAAGTGAAAGGTAGGAAATGAGCTAAGAGTTCCCAAGGACATTTCTGTAAGTAGGTAGTTACATGCTGTGTGCTTTATTTTTATTGGAAGCTCCTCTCTGAACCCAAATGGCCATCTACTTGAGTCTCTTGGTATGCATCCACTTCCCTATTACTTGGCTTAACATTCCTGCCTTTGGAGTCACTAAAGGAGTAAGACATGGCTGGCCAAGAGAATTCATCCCACATTCAATGAATTATCTTGAACTGGTGATGATCCCTTGGTGGTAGGGAGAAGGGAACTCATACTATTCCTTGGCTCAGTGAAAAAGAGGGACATGATGGCCATCTCTGGGTTTGACAGTCAAGATAGTTTTTTCTGACCAGATTCACTCCACATCTTCTGCCAAAGCCACATTATCTGCCTCTGCAGATCCCCAGCCTTAAACTGGAATTAGTCACACTTCCTTCCCTGCTCTCACAGCACATTATTATGGCCTTTGTTTTGTATTTGTCACTGTCTTGCCTGTCTACCTACTTACCTACCTATCTGCCTACCCACTGATGTATGCCAATTTCCCTAGAGCAGCTGTTCTTGGGGGACAGGGACAATCTTTGTCTGATCCCACATGCCCAATATGGATGGGCTTTGTTTATAGTACATGCTTCATAAATGATGATAAAGGAAACAAAGCAGTAGGCTAATTGATGAAAGGTCACCCAAGATAACTGCAGTGATTAAGGGACTGATGGTATTCAAGAGTAGAATCTTGTATCAGTACAGAGAGACTTGGATCGCCAGCAATGGATTCCATAGACTAAGTGCCAACGGCATAAGCTCATTCTTGAATTTTTGCCAGTTCAAGGGGAGATTAATGGCAACCTGAGTCATCCAGGGCTCCAAATGTCACTCTACCTCGTGCTCTGTCACCACAGAGGTGATGACCTGGGGTGGTCAGTGACACTCAACCAAACTTGAGGAAACAAAATAAGAAAAAGCAGACATTAAAAAAGGGTCAATGTTCTGCAATTCATAACTGTGTGACTTGGCCAAGTTACTTAACCTCTGTAAACCTTAATTTCTTCTTCCCATGTAAAATGGAGATAATGTATCTACCCTACAGGCCAGAATTAAGTGAGATTATTTAGGCGAAAATGCTTAACATGGTGCAAAATAATTATTTAAAGATTTGATATAATTATTTAAATGACCAAATATATATCTCACAGATATATTTGGTTTTCATTCACAGTTTGTGAAAATGCCTCAGAGCCATAAAAATAAAATGGATGCCTCGTTATTAATCCTCCTATGGATTAAACCCCTATGAATCTCTTCATCCGGCTGATGATTTATATTATTTATATACTTTAATAAACTGGTGAATCTAAGTGTTTCCCTGAGTTCTGTCAGCCACTGTAGCAAATTGATTGAACCTAAGGAGTGGGTTGTTGGAATTTCCAATCTGTAGCGGGCCAATCAGAAGCACAGGTCACAGCCCAGGGATTGTGACTTGCATGATACACAGAGGGTGGGAAGGCAGTCTTATATGACTGTACCCTTCACTTCTGGAATCTGATGCTATCTCTAGGTAGTGTCAGAACGGACCTGAATTCTGAGACACCCAGATGACATCCGAGAATTGCTGACGTTGTGGGAGAGGAGAACCCCTTCCACTATGTTGGAATTGGGTCCAAAAATCCTAAATGACACGGTATGCTCTAATAACATGGGCATAATTATAAAGACGATTGATTGTATGCACTGTTTTCCCTTCTTTGCCATTTCTTTTCCGTTCTTTACTGCAAATGAATGGAAAACTGCATGCTGGTGGAAAATGTGCCCCAAGTTAACTACTAAGTGTCTAATCCCTAAAAAGAAAAATGATTTGGACACCATGCAGGATGGCTGGAACGAAAATGGAGGTCATGTGACTTATTTAACTTTCCAAAGACGACATGTTTACTGATCTAGACCAGCTAGAGTAGTTGCCTTAACTAGTCTAAATCATGAATCCTTCAATTCATCGTTGCATGAGTCAATAAACGTGAGATAAATGCCTTTAGATGTACCTTTTAAAGTGCCTCCTGACTTTTATATCTCTCCCCACTCCCTCACCTAATCCTTAAATGTTAGGCATCTAGACGATGGCATAAACAAAAACTCAAAGTTACTCTTTAGGATCCTTTCCAACCACTTTCACATGTGATTATCTTTGAGTGTAGACAGAGCAGCCACCTCCGTCAACAATGAAGAAACTGAAGCCCAAAAGGTTAAGTAATGTAACCATAGCAACCAAGCTAATCAATGTTCAAATTGGTACAAAGATAATTCCAGTTGCTCCAGAGATGGATGAGATAGCAATTTTCCTCAGAGAGGCACAAGCCTAACTGTGCTCACTTAGCTGGGTTGATTCCCACATAATGCTAATGAGCCTATGGAACAGAATAAAAGCAGCTAACATGTAGTGAATACTCAAGTCCCAAACGGAGTGCTAAGCACTTCATATGAATCGTCTCTAATCCTTACAACAAAGGTGTGGATAGGTACTACTATTAATCCCACTTGCCAGATGAGGAAATAGGCAAGATATTTAACAGTTTGTCCAAGGTCACCCAACTAACAAGTGGAAGAGGGTAAGATTTAAATTCAGGTTTTCCCAATCCCCATGTCCATATTCCTAACCAATATTGACACTGCTTCTCTTAGTCATTTAACACTGACTAATTCTGTTTCATGACTACATTTTATACTGATGGACACAGCTTTTCGGAGAAAGGGAAGTGGGGTGGAGCTGGATGGGGGAGGTAAGGAGAAGCGGTGGGATGAGGAAGGAATGGCGCATCCATTCAGTTTTACCTCTTCCGTATTGATTCATTCCTACTGTGTGCCAGGCACCACACTAGGTGCTGGCCACAGCTGTGAAGATTATTAACTTTCTGGCCTTCATGAGGCTAAGGGCTTCAAGAATCCTGCACCCACTGCTCACAGCACACTCAATGTGTGTGACCACTTGAGAAGATGCGGGTACCAGGCTGTAACATCACCTACGGCTTTCTCTAGATAAGCTGATAGGAGAGAAGAGCTCCCTCACAGCTGTCAAGACCAAAGAGGATGGTCAGGAAAGTATGTAAGTGTTTCTCCTGAAGCCAATTTTGAGGCCCACGTTCTGACTTATGGTATGTGTTCTGTATTGTATATGCCCCTTGGTGTGAAGAGGATCGTATTGCAGCCCGGAAGTTATGCGTAACCACAGCGAAGCGCCAGGCGGAACCCTGCTGTTGGCTGGTAACTGTTTCTAATAACAGACTGGCTGCATCCCTGCAGGCTCCTGAATGCATGGCAGGGCAGAGTTAGCCAGCAGCCCTCCGTGTTTTCTGTCACCAAGGGTGGTGGGGGGGCCCTGAGGCAGGGTCTGGGTAGGCCTCTCTTCCCTATTGTTCTCATCCACTTCCACACTGTCCTGGGAATCAGTCCTGCCTCTTCTTCTCCACGCCAGGGCTGGCTTCTCTCAGAGCCAGTGATTGTCAGTCATGAAGCGTTTCAGGACAGAGAAGAATGGGAACAACGGCAAATTCCCCACATGTGTTCAGTGATTGTGACTCACCGCATCATCTGGCCCCATGGAATAAACTTCCAAGTATTTCTCCTCAACATCTCTTTCCATCAAACTAAAATGACAGATTACGAAAAAAAAAAGTTCTGAGTAAAGGATAAAAAGTTTCATAATGGGATTTGAAAGCCTGGGCAATCTTGTCATTAAAAAAAAAAAAAAATTGGCTGCCCTACAGCTAGCTCAAATGACATCGGGCACATTGCCTAGTGAACTGCAGATGAATCGGCGTTCGAGTCTGCCTGGGCCTGATTTTTGGAGCCCTTGTAAGGCGGGGAATCTGAGGTGGGTATGCAAAATGCAGCGAGGCTGAGGCGTGCATGTTCAGCTTGAGGGAAGCTCAAGCCTGGGCAACTTGGAAGGTGGCCTTTCCTGGCCAGCCAGCATTTCTGTGTGGACTCATGCCCACCACTCCTCCCAAAGGGACAGGGAAACGGACACTAGGATGGCACAGGCAATATGGTGAACAGATGTCTGCCTCACACAGCTGAAGCCACTTGGCTTTCCAGAGGCGTAAAGGTAGCAGAAGTTGTCGGGACACCGTGGCGGAAGGAAGCCCATCAACCATGCGTTGCTACCCCTCTGGGATGATGAGTAAAATACAGTTCTGTGCCATCCACCGACAGCTCCCTCCAGTTCAAGATCCCAATCCCAGAGAATTGAATTCAGGAAGCCCTATCTAGCAGGGAGCTCTCTGAGCCTTGTCACGTTCACCTGGCCTGTAACAGGACAACTTAACCCTTGTTAACATTTACACATTCACACTCTACCCTGACTCACAACCTTTGTTTCCTTCACACACATTCACCTCCTAGCAACTACTGACATCCACTCTTCCCTGGGCTCACCTTTTCCCTGATTCAACCCCACCAACAGGTGAGACGGCCAAGGGTTTGTGCCCAGCCCTTGAGTCAGCTGAGTCTCCAAATGCCTGTACCTCCGCCAGTGCGTCTTCATCATACTTGCGGTCCACCTGTTCTTTGTTTACCCGCTTGTGTACACGCGTACGGTAACTGCATTCTCTCTTGAGTTACATTCGTGAACAGTGTCCTATGTCACCACCTAGGGTGAGCCAAGAAAATTACTTAGAGTGAATCAGGAACACCTTTGTTCATGCCACAAAGAAAACAGTGCGGCTTTAAAAAAAAAAAATGCTCCGCAGTTTACCCAACTTAGTATGTGGAAATTCAGATTCAAGTAGGAAAATTAGATTTACACAGATAGCTTTTCAAGAACTCACTAAGGTGAAGAAAGCAGCGGTTGTCGAAGTCAAGACCACCTCTCCAGAAATGGGTTGGGGGGGCATTTTTGCTAGTTCCAGTGATGGAGGTAATGTGACTGATATTTACAGAGTGGGACCAGGGAAGCTGAATCAGATAGTCTTATACAGCAAAGAACTGTCCTGGCAGACATCCTGCAGCCTAAAACCAATTCTTTTAACCATAATCACGAAATGTTTTTATACCGTTTTAATGCAGTCTCAATCTTCTAGGAATGCCACTACTGTAAAAGAAAATATCAAAGGAGATTGTGTTTTGATTTCTTTGGAACTTTGCCAAGAGGTTTTCATCATTTGGAGGTACAAAAAAAATTGCATTACATACAGCAATGAGTAAGTGGTTTTTGTGTCAACCATATACACACCTGCATTGGGCTATATGGAGGCTGTGGCATTCGTGGTAATACCAACACTGTTAGTGATAGCATTAATGGTAATATTTTGTGTCTTTTAAAAAATGTCTTCTAGTGTTGCCATGCCTGAAATTTTTACCAATGAAATGTTATTAAAAATGATTTTTCTTTTACATTATATATAGAACATTATATTGATCTTGTCAATTTTATATGAGTTATATAACCTATGAATTTCTATACAAGATGGTAAATAAGTGGTTATTTTTCATAAAAGTGGACTTTACATTTGATGGAGACAAGAACCACTGGCATAAAGCCACATGTGTCCGATATTTGGACTGAGGCATTTTTCATTGGCACAGACAGAAGAGATTTCCTGCTGTACTAGATGAGAACAATGGGGCAAAGATTTTCAACATAAGTTATGCGATAAAAAGTCTGAGAAAGGACTTTTATTTAATTGTATTTTAACTTAGCCAGCCACCTAGCAAACAACCCCTCCTATGCCTAGGTCATTTTCATTCTAATATTTGAGAAGCTTCCTGGTTACATCACTTGGCAAGATTTCTTGGGTATTAAAAATTCAGGGACTTGACCATCTAGAAGCATAGACTGCCCTCTCTTGGAGGGTGATCTGCCTTAAGATGAGAGTATTTAAGACAGTTAGCATTTATAACCTTGAATTCCGTCCATCAAATGAGGTTTCTTTTAATTGAAATTCTGAAATGCCCCTGAATCTTTCTTGCAGTATCTCTAAGGTGGTTATATTGCAACACCGGGCTTCTCAAAATCATTTTAGATGGCAGATGGCCAAGAAGGAGAGTGTATTGTCAACGAGGAGATGAGCAAATGGACTTAGAAGACTGGGGGGAGGATGGCCTTTAGTGTCTGGTAGACTTGCCCACTTTATGGTTCTCCTACTTCCTGTCTGACTTTGAAACAGTCAGTGTCCTCCTCTGTATAATGGGTACAATGCCATCTGCCTCATTTAGTTGATTTGAGGATTAAATGAGATCACAAATAGAAAGCCTCCAGTAGAAGGCCCAGCTTACAAAAGGGACTAAAGAACATGCATGAATCACCACCCTCCCCTTTTCTTTGGGAACTTTTCGATGAATCCCAGGACCTGAGCTTTTAAAGTGATCTAGTCAGCTAGACAAATGCTCCAGTAGACTCTATAAGCCTCTCCCATTGATGGTGAATAAAAAATTTCAAGCCCATATTTCCCTTTGATTTTCCTCTCTTGATCAGTGGTGACTCATTCTATTTCAGTCACCTAGATATTTTAAGAGTCACAGCAAAATATGAAAACATATGAAGTTTTATCTATTGAAAAATTATAATCAACTCATGCCCTCCAGAACTATCTCCTTCCCCATGCCCAATAAATTCACAGTGAGTCATAAAAGAAAAATTGGTGGCCAGCTCAAATATCTATTGTTATAGATTACTTTTTTTATTATGTTCAATTAGCCAACATGTAATACATCATTAGTTTTTGATGTAGTGTTAAATGATTCATTAGTTTACTTTTTAAGAATTTGTTATATCTAGCTTATTAAGTTTTTAATTCCTATATAGAATATCCCCCAAATTCCATTTACTTGAGCTTCAAATCACAAAAAAGAAATTTATTCTTTGCCACGAATAAAAGATCATTAGTGGTAAAATACTTTTAAGATTCCTCAAAGGCCATCCCAAAGAGATGGGTACTGAATGGTATTGAATATATGGGCAAAAAAAGCTGTTCGCCCTAAGGGTCCTGATGGAGATGGTCATGCCTCATTTCTGAAAGGGGCCCTATGTTCAGATTACTTCCACTTTCCCTAAAAGTTGTGATTTTTGCCTTGAGAAAATAACAAGTTAGTATCATCAACTTGTGTTAGTGGTTAATAATATAATATTCTTCCACATACATATGTGCTGTATTTCCGATCTTATTTTTCCTATAATCTCTCTATTCTTTCCCTGAGACTAGGCCTTCCTCAGCATAGTCTCCAGGAGAGGAGATCCCTCTATGCCATTTCAGATGGGCAGCTGAGGTGCACAGACTGGGTTTTGGGTGAGATTCTTTGAACTACTTTTTGGGGGGGAACAATCAATTATTCTCTGCATAGTTTTCTCCTTTCTAAAATGACGGTCCTGCTTTGCCTTTACCATAAGCTAGTGAAATCTTGGGGTTTTTTTTCTGATTTATTTCACTTAGCATAATGCACAAAAGGTTCATGCATATTGTCACAGATGGCAAGATTGCCACCTTTTTAGGGCTAAATAATAATCCATTATGTATCTCTATTTATCTATATCTCACATATTCTTTATCCATTCATCCATTGACCTTTCACTGTTTCTGTATCTTGGCTATTGTAAATATTGCTTCAATGAACATAGGGGTACAGAGACCTTTCTGAGATAGTGATTTCATTTCCCTCAGAGAAATACCCAGAAGTGGAACGACTGGATTATATGCTATTTCTATTTTTAATTTTTTGAGGAAATACCTGCTGTTTTTCACAGTGGCTACACTGATTTATATTCCAAAAATAGTGCACAAGCATTCTCTTTTATCCACATGCTCACCAACACTTGTGATTTCTTATCTTTTTGAAATTGACCAATCTGACAGGGATGAGGTGGTCTTGATTCCTACGTCCCTGATGATTAGTGATGTGGAGCATCTTTTTATGTACCCGGTCATGTACACATCTTCTTTGGAAAAATGTCTGCTCAGATCCTCTGCCCATTTTTTTAGGCATTTTATTTTTTAGAAGATTTTAAGTAATCTCTACACCCACTGTGGGGCCCGAACTCACAACTCTGAGATCATGAATTGCATGCTCCACTGACTGATCCAGCCAGGTGCCCTTCTCTGACTATTTTTTTAACCAGATTTTTTTTTCTGTTGAGTTGTAGGAGTTCTTTATATATTTTGCATATTAACCCCTTATCAGATACATGATCTGCAAATATTTTCTTCCATTCCGTAGGTCACTTTTTCATTTTGTTGATGGTTTCCTTTGCTCTGCAAAACGTTTTTGGTCTAATGTAGTTCCACTTGTGTATTTTTGCTTCTGTTGCCTTTGCTTTCGGTATCTATAATGCAAAATATTAAAGATGAAGGAAAATAGCTGATGTTCTCTAGTCACGCCTTGAGCTATACTTTACTTGTTAATGAAGAACACCATTAATAGTAATAATAATCGTTTAACTCAAGAAATGGTTAGAGGACATCGATCAAGAATGGCAGTAAGTTCTCATGTTATCCTCACATAAATACCTTGGATCTCTGGCTTTTCAGCTATATTTCTTTGTATTATTATTATTATTATTATTATTATTATTATTATTATTATTTTGTGTGGTTGCCCTGAGGATTACAATATACATCCTTAACTATTTTCTGTTTATGTACAGTTAGTATTGTACCATTTCAGGTAAAGTGTGGAAATGTTGTATCCATAGAGGGCCATAACTACTCTCCCTTCCTTTGTGCTAAAGTAGTTGGTTGTGTTACATCTCCATACCTTACAAACCCCACCTATCAATGTTACAAATTTTGCTTTAAATTGCTCTATGGTTTGTAAATAAATTAAGAGGAAAAAAGCAAAAATTATGAAAGTATTTTGCATTTACCTATTTACCCTTTTTAAAGCTTTTCATTCTTTTCTTAGGATTTGAAATTCCATCTTGTATCATCTCCCTTCATCCTGGAGTACTTCCTTTAGATGATCATCAAGATCAGGTCTGCTGGTGACAATTTATTTTAGTTTTGTTTTATGTGAAAATGTCATCAGCCTTCAGTTTGTAGGATATATATACTGGGTAATGAATTATGATTTGACCATTAATATTCTCTCTTAGCACTTTAGAGGTAGCACTCTACCCTCTTTTGGCCTCCATAATTCTATCGAGACACAAATCAGTAATCAGCTCACTGTTTCCCTGAATGTTATGGGCTGTTTTTCTCTTACTGCTTTCAAGGTTTGCTTTTTATCCTGGGATTTCAACAATTTGACTATGATGAGCCTTAGTGAGGGCTTCTTCAGGTTTATTCTGCTTGGTTTTCATTGATCATCGTGTATCTTTATATCTGTGTTTAATTCAATTTAGTAATTTATTGGTCATTAATTCTTCAAATATTATCACTTTTCCATTCTCTCTCCCTTTGCCTTATGCAATTCCATTTACACATTACACATATATTGGATTATATGATATTATCTAATAGGTCTCTGAGACTTCATTCTTTTATTTCTTTTTTCTCCTGTTATTCACATTGGATAATTTTCGTTGATCTATCTTCAAGTTTACTTGTTATTTTCTTCCATGTCTCCAAATCTTAAGTGAGCAGTTAACTTTTTTTTTTATTTCAGATACTACATTTTTTTGGTTCTAGAATTTCATTTCATCCTTTTTTATTGTTCCTATTTCTCTGAGGAGACCTCATGCCTTTTCATCCATCATGAAGTGCATCATATAGGATAAGTTGTAAGAACCATTTTAAAATTGTGGCCCTTTAGTTCCATTTTCTGGTTCATTCTGGGGTCAGACTCCATTGACTTTCTTTATTCTTGAGAACATGCTCCATTTTCTTGATTCTTTGTATGTGGAGTAATTTTGGATTGTATTCTTAACATTGTGAATATTTAGTTGTATAGATTCTGGACGCTTGTTACTTCCCTCTGGTATTTGTTTCATTTTAGCTAGCAATTGTCTTATGAACTTAAACCTCACGCTGTTTCTTGGGTAGTAGCTGCAGTCCCAACTGGTCTCTTGTCTTCAGCTGACTTGCTTTGAATCTCTACTCCTGCATGCATAGTTTTTCTTTTTTTTTTTTTTCTTTCAAGATTTCATTTACTTATTTGAGAGAGGGAGAGAGAGAGCACACGAGCGAGGGTAGGAACTGAGGGAGAGGGAGAAGAAGGATCCTCACTGAGCAAGGAGCCTGATGTGGGGGCTCCATCCCAGGACCCTGGGATCATGACCTGAGCTGAAGTCACATGCTTAACCAACTGACCCACCCAGGTGCCCTTAACCCCGCATGCATACTTTAACAGTCAGCTAGAGATATGGACAAACAGAATTTGGAAATTCTCTAGATCTCTCCTTGTGATGATTCCCCCATTTTTTTTTTTTTTTTTTTTTGTGGTGTGTTCTGGTTTCCCTGGCCAGAAAGACACTGTCTTTTTTCACAGGTACCCCTGCTGCCTTGCACCACTGCTCTTAGCCTACCTAAGCCGTGAACATGGGAACTTCATTTACATAGCTCCTCTCTTATCCACTCCCAAATGTGTACTCACTACTAGAGTGCATCTTCTGTTCACTCCCCAATATCTCCAGCTTTTTGGATTATGTCAAGGTTCAAAGCTGTTTTCTGCAAGGAAGTCATCCAATAAGGTCTTATTACATTATTCCCAGTAGGAGAAGACTGATCAACACTCATTATCAGTGTGGAAAGTTGAGACAATCCAGGAAGCCCCACTATTGAGAAGACACTGAGAATGCACATGAGAATTGTTTAAAACCTCAGCCATTTTCCTAAAGAATATCAACCAAGTTTTTCTTTTCACTAAGAAATACCACAACCATTTAAAGATCACTTACACCACCCTTAATCACTAGACCCAAAGTTATAAAATAAATAAGTTATTTTGATAGAATTTGGTTTTCAGAAATTCATCTGGCTATAGCTCCATTTCCCAAAATTATTCTGTGTACTTCAAAGACGGGCAATAGTTTGAGCTTCCCATTTTTGTCACCCTGAAGGTTGCCAGTCTATAGTTTCAGAGATTATACAAAAAAGGGTTTAACCCAGTTTGCATTTATGGGCTCACACAGTCTTACCCTGACCTCTTTCTTTTCTTCCCAATGAGATTTGCCTCAACACTGGAACTTTGTGGCTTTGCCTCAACACTGGAGCTTTGTGGCTTAGGTTTTATCCCTGCTGGTTATTTTCTCTCTGAAGCCACCATCTTTAATGACATTATAATCATTTCCCCAGCCACTAACGTGTGTGTCACAAGCTGAGAAGTAATACGTTCAGATGAAAGATGTAGAACCAGAGATGGGTACTAGGAAATAATCTGGTTTTAATCATGTGTCGCTTCTAATAGGCCACAATGAGTAAGAGATATTAAAAATATAAATTAATAGGAATTTTACCCATTTTCCATTTGGCCTCTGGATTTCTTTTACATTAGTGACTTGAGTTTTTCATTAAGTACACTCTGGTGGATCAAAAAGGCAAAAAACCTAAGCCAACCTTATTAGTTTGCCAACAGCATCAGTGTCTATTTAGATTAGAGCAATCTTCCTTGTGTTATTAAAAAAAATGTATAGAAACGAGGTTCGAAGTTTGCTAAAATGTTAACAGCAGTTATCTCTGGTAAGATGAGGTTAAAGAAATTGATACTTTCATCTTTTTACTGGCAGGAAAATATATTTAAGATCATGATCCTTAAACCAAAGCCAGAATCAGTACCATCCAAATAAAAGGGTACTAAATCAGAGTTTGGGTGTAGGCTGTGGGAACACGGATTTGCCAGGACCCTGTAGGGTTGATATAGGAACACAGTAGCACTACATTTACTTTTTCTAATACCAGCCCTCAGCTCCATTACACTCTTTTTCTCTCCCTTTATTCCTGTCCTTGCAGATTCATTGCTTTAAAAAAAAAAATCTTTGTATCATCCTTTTAGCTGTTCTAGAAGAGATCAGAAGCACTGTTCTAGGCTTTGAAACTACAGCAGTGAAAAAGACAGAAAGTTCATGCTCTCCTGAGCTTATGTTCTGGTGGGTTGTTACTGTATAGCCAAGTAGAGACACAAGACAATTTCAGAGAGTATTAAGTCTTAAGAATTAAAGAGAATAGGAGGAATAATACAGAGTACAAGAGATGCAGGGCAGGGGAAAGGATGATCACTTTAGGAAAGGTCAGAAAGGAGGTTCCTCTGAGCTGATGACATCAGAGTTAAGATAAGCTGCGACAAGAAGGAACCAGCTTCATGAAGTTCTAAGAGCACAGATTAAATCCACAGTGTGTTTTATAATAGATGGTGTCACAGAAACAAGAGAAAGTGTTATCTGTGTTTAACATTTTAAGGAAATAAATGAACATATCTACAGTGGTTAACTCTAGATGTGGATTAAAATCTGGCAATCCATTTGCTGCTGTCAGTTTTCCCTATTTTTAATAATGAGAAAAAGACTTTCAAGGAACTTAAAATATATGTAGAGAGAGATACACAGCTCAAAGCAAAAGCAACACGAGATCCCTATGAGCGGTACTTAACCAGCTCAAAATAATTGAGCACTGTGGATTGGAGGGAGTCCCAAAACAAAGAGTGAGACAAACAGAACTCTTCAGTGGCTGGCCAAATTGCAGTAGGGTCAAGCAGGCAGTAAGGTCAAGCATGGGAGAATTCCTTGCTCTGTCATGGCCACATTGGTGCCCTCTGCAGGGCGCCCTCCGGGGACAAATGCTGCTTTCTGGAGGGAGTTCCATTCTCAACTCCAAAGAGGAGAAAGGCACACAAGGCATTGCTAGAGAAAAGCGAGGTGTAGGAATCGACATACTGACAATGAAGAACTTGTTGGCACTTCTAGGTTCACGACATGTGAGTAAGTATTTTAAATATAAATCCTAGTTTAACAAAAGTTATTTGTCTTTATCTTCAATCATAGCTCTTCAAAGGCAATATAAGTAAAGAAAACATGAGCTTCTAACTAAATGAAAGCATACGCTATGCCGATGAAAGATATTCTTGGGTCTTCGTTTTTATCTTATATTTTGCCTTTGATTCTAGGAACCAGGGACAAGATTGGAAAAACAAAATATACATTAACTTGAAGCTCATGTTTGGCTGGAGTCTAAGAAAAAAAAAATTGCAAGGGTTTGAGTGGAGGTCTAAATTTAGACCGAGAAGCCCACCATTTCAATATACCAAAAAAATTCTTTGGTGATTGAAATCATGTTTTCATTCCCACCACCCTGGATGCCAATCATGATGGCAAAGAGGCTGATGATCTCAAATAGTCAACCCCATTTATGTACCCTGCTCTCATGTACCACAAAGCTTGGGGAAAGAGCCAAGCAGAGGAGAGGACTTCCTTGGTCATGGTCAAGAAGGGTGGAGGAAATTTGGTGCCTGCAGCTTAGGACTTGCCCCTGAACATGCCGTGAGCCTGGCTCTCAGCACGGAAATTGCTGATGATGCTTATGAGGACACCCCGGCTCACTGGAGCCACCATAGGGATTTATGTAACTGCTACAGAGTGGTCTCAGATAAGGAACCCACATGCCCAATCTGGCCTTGTTGGACACACTTGGCTTGGGCCCTTCTTTTTTTAAAAATTTGCTCCAATATTTAGAAACTGTAAGAGTAACCCCAGTTTCCGCATTTTGTTTAAAAAAAAATCACAAGATCTGGCACCTCTGGGCCAACATTCTTATGTGTGTCATACTTGGCAGGACTGGGTAGTGGCTGTTCCCATTTGCATACATTTGCCACCTAGCCCCTTGTACTCATTTACATTATCTTATATGCACTTCTGTTTGCTCTTTCTGCAGGAGCTAGGGCTGGACCAAAACAGTCAGCCTTTTTCACTGTGGCTCATGATGCTGGTCATAAACAGAGGAGAGGTGGCTGGAGACAGTTGAAATAGCCAATGTTCATGTACATATTTTTTATTTATTTATTTATTTATTTATTTAATTATATTATGTTAGTCACCATACAGTACATCCCTAGTTTTTGATGTAAAGTTCCATGATTCATTACTTGCGTATAACACCCAGTGCACCATGCAGTATGTGCCCTCCTTAATGTTCATGTACATATTAACTCAATCTCTACCCCTTGAGCAAGAAAGACGACTCCTGCTTCCGCTAGGAACTGAGAGCATGGACTTTAAGAACACTTGGGAATGACCTTCAGGTGGGTGGATAAGTTTTAGATCAATAAAAAGGGAAGCATTAATGAGAAATCTGTCATTCTCATTTCCTTCTGTGTGACTCTTCTCTTTTACTTAAGGACATTTTTGTTCTCTACCGTATCCCTTAGGGAATTTTAAAAGAAGTATTCGGGAGGAGGTTTCAAGGGAGAGTCACAGATTTTAATGAGAAGACTTAAAAAAATATTTAGTCAAGTGCCAGAGATCATATTTTAACCAGATTTCCTGGTCTGAGGATGGCTGGCAAGTGGCCCACAGCCAGAAAGGCAATCATCAAGGGTGGGGTTGACTCACACACTGAGGGGTGTGGAGAAGATCATCCAAAACTTTGGAAAATCTAGTATTAACTCACATTAGAAAACAGCGCCAAACAAGGATACTTTCCACCCCTACTCTCCTCTCCCCACTCTTACTGTGTTGAATTTTATCTGTAAGTGTATTTATAAGGTTTTGCTGAAGTTATTCATGGGCAAGCAGAATAAAGTGGCCTTTTCATATGGTCACACTCCTGGTGGAAAATCACCATGTGTGCAATTTTATAAAGCAAAAGGATCTTCCACACAAGCTTGGAATCTCCTCTATTACAATTCAATAAAATAGATAGTCCCTGACTCCCTAAAACATACTAGTTCAAGCTTGAAACAATATGGGCTCCGGCCTCGATGTGGATCTGGGCCAGAGCTACCTGCTTTGATTCTTCGTGGAAGGGAAAGCGCTTGTGAGCACACACCATGAGAAATGGGCCATTTTAGTGTCTCCAGGATTATTTGGTAGGTAGAAAAAATAAGAAAGTATCCTCCTCCTTTTTTAAAAGCTTCTTGCCTCACAGCATGAAGTACCAATAAGTATGAATATTTCTATTAGTCATTTAGTTATGTGTCTTGCTCTAACATACTTAGCTACTGAGAGGTAAAATTTAACTCTAAAGGGAATTATGCATTAGCCATTTTGTAGAGATCAGTAGACTGTTAAATTAGAAAAAAACTTTCTCTGTTGAAGAAAATACTGAGGGGCACCTGGGTGGCTCAGTTGGTTAAGTGTCTGCCTTCACCTCAGATCATGGTCTTGGGATCCTGGGATTGGCCCTGTGTTGGGCTTCCTGCTCAGCAGGGAGTCTGCTTCTCCCTCTCTGCGCCTCCCCCCCCCGCCCTGTTTGTGCACATGCTCGCTCTCTCTCTCTCTAATAAATAAAACCTTAAAAAAAAAAAAAGAAAATACTTGAAACTCTTTAAAAACATTTTCTTAAGCTAACAAGAGCTTACAAGAGTTTCATTCATTCAATAATCAACAGATATGTACAATCTACTTTATTTCTGGACTTGGGGAATTGAGTGGTGACCTAAGGTCCTTGCCCTTAGAAACTTCTAAGGGGGCAGAGTTGACAGTGGGTAAATGGACAGATGGACACTAATAAATACAAAGAAGAAAATAAAGCAGATAATGGACAGCAAAGTGACTGGGGGAAAGCAGGATGTTCAGATTAAATGGGGGGGAGAAGCCTCTTTGAGAAGGTGATATTTGTTTTTATTCCTGAATGAAGAGAAGAAAGCCACCACGACAAGAGCCAGAAAAAAGCATTCTGGGAAAAGAACCATCAAATGCCAAGGCCCTAAAGTGGGGGAGGGGGAAGATTTTGTGGATTAACAAAAAAAGAAGGTCAGAGTGGCAGGTGTGAAGGTGAACAGTGGTACCAGACAAAGTCAGCAGGTAAGGAAGGCCTCCGTTAGGTAAGGAAGCCATCAGAAGGTTTTCCACAGTAAAGGGATGCATTTTTTGGAAACTGTACACCATGGCTGGCAAACCACACCCTGCAAGCTAAATCTGGCCCTCTGTCTGTTTTGCTAAATAAAGTCTTATTGGAACACAGCCATATTGAGTCATTTATGTATTGTCTATGGTGACTTTTGTACTACAATGGCAGAATTGTGAATTTGCTAGAGACTATATAGCCCATAAAGATGGAAGTTTTAACAGGCTATCTGACCCTTTACAAAACAGGTGTACCAACTCTTGTTTTAGATTATGCATTCTTAAGTCATTTTTGGATGGTGCATGTGGTCTATGCGAAACTGTCTACCAGGGTAGCCTCACTTTCTCTAAAAACACTAGTTAAAATCGCTAAGATAAGAATATTTAAGAAAATAAAAAGTTGCCTTGGAACAGGGATCAGATTCACCTATATCAGGTGAGCAAGAAAATTACTTCACGGGAGCAAGAAGTTAATCTCTGCAGCAAGAGGTCTATCATCAAGTTTGAATTTTTTAGTGGTACAATATTGTCAGCAAGGGTCCAGGTGCTTGCCATCTTTATGATGCCCTCAGGATGTGGGAAAGCTTATTCCTCGTGGTAGCAAGACGGCTACAATGGTTCCAGGAATTAATGCAGACTAGACAGAAGATATCTAGCAACAAAAGAGGTTGGGTATTTCTTCCCACATGCCTTTTTATTGAGGGAGGAAAAATCCTTCATGACCCACTGCGTATGCCATATGATTAGATCCAGATTAGCTAGGTTAGCCTGTTTTTAAACCAGTCTCTGGTAATGAGAATGGATTTACCATGGTTGACTGAGGCTAGTGAACATTCGTCACCTGGAACCCTGCACACGTATGTGGAGAATGAACACCCAAACAAAGCCAGGTGGAGGAGAGGTTGAGAGCGGGGCAACCCAAGGTACTGCCAAAGGATGGGGTCTCTGGATAATGATCCTCTGTCTGACAGGACTCAGAGAGTCATTGTCAAAGGTGGAGATCAGCAGAGAAACAGAAAGCAAATCCTCCCACTGGGATCTGAGTTCATGGTAGTGGAATATGGCTGACTACATAGTTCTTTTATTTCCTGCAAGTGTCATCTCTTACTTCCACAACAGGTTGAGTAAGTCATTCCCACATGTGGATAACTGGCTCTCAAGGCAACATCTACAATATATTTAGCCTCTCTGGTGAGTCACTTTTCTGGACAGCTGTCTCCTGATCTCGAAGAAACCACAATTGTTTGAACATGGCCTTGTTGCAATAGAGTTTTGCAAGCAGGGGCTTGATACTGCATTGGGCTCATGTTGGGTTTCCAAATAGGTTCTTCACCAACACACCTCTGGTTATTTGTATTCTTCGCCTGTCTAGCTGACTAGAAACCACAGCCTCCTCTCATTGTCGGCTTCAGGGTAGTCGGTTTATTTTGTTTTATTTTTAATTTTTTTAGAGGGAACTCCCCTCCTAGGAAAAGTTACCTTTTCTTCTTTGGTCTCATGTTAAATTCCCACATATTTAGGGTGCCTCATACTTGGCCCTGGGGTAGCTTCCAGTCTGGTTCCCAGGATGCTGAATTAGTTGCTATGTCAGCTGCATTTTCTATGACATCTGTGAGATTACTGCAGAGAACTGTTAAAGGCCAAGAGAGCTAAAACCTAGCCAAGACTAGACCAGAGAGAATGGTCTTGAAGTGTAAGTCTTGCTGTATTCCACGAATGTATGTAATAACTGAGTCTTCGTTTTGTCTGGTTTTGTTTTGAATAGAAGGCGATTACAGCAACAGGGAAGTGACTGAAGTGCTGTGATATTTGTAGAGGACCGGCCAAGGCCACATCATTTCAATCCTGAAATCAAGTCACCTGGACTGAATTGACTTTTGCAAAGCACAGGCTATAGGCTCAACCTTCTAGAAGACAGACTGCCTGATGTCCAGTCTATACAGAAAGATGATTCTTTCTGACACCTTCTTCTGTTCATTCACTTATTCTATATTGAGAACACCTTTTGTGTGTTAAGCACTGTATTTGGCACTGAAAAAACAAATAAGTAGGACATTAATTAAGCACAGTTACAAGCCAGGTCATTAAGGCAGTGATCATGCCTTTGAAGATCTCACAGTCTAGTAAGGAAAGCTGGCTTCTAAACAGTGAGATGAAGTTCAAAGGGCATAGGTGGTACTGGCTTGCAGTGAAGAACATGAACTTGAGCGCCAGATTCTGGACTTTGAGCAAGTTCCTGAGCATCTGAGAGCCTCAGTTTCCTCATCTGTAATGTGGGGATGTGCTAGGATGTACATCATAGTTCCCACAGTTGGCACACAGCAAGGGTTCTGCTGTCCCTGCCTGCTACTGTTACATGCTACAGGATGGGCGGCATCGCCAGAGAGCTTGGTGGTCATGCACATGGGCGGTTTAGAAACAAACTCTATCCTTTAATGTTCTGTGAGCTTGGGCAAGTTTCTTACCCTGCCTGAGCCTCAGGTTTCTCCACGTAATTCAAAGAAATGTTGTAACACTGAAATCATGGAATACCCACAAAGCTTTTGACATGATGACTGGTCCATCTAAGCCCCATACAGAACTGTAATTGCCGTGGCTACGACAACAACAAAGACAACGATCGGTAGGGCCAGAGCACATTTTGCAGAAAAAGTGACACTCCAAAACGTGTGTCATTGGTTTCAGGGGCAGGGGTCAGAGCCATCAGCCTCCATGGCTGTAAAAACAGATCCGCACCTGTTTTCTGGATCATGGATCAGTGGCATTTTGTTTGTGCGGTTTGGACAGAATATTCAATTATGGAAAATGTGAGCGTCGCTGCCTCTCTATTTTCGTGGGATAGTACAGAGTGTGACAAATCCAGACTCATGTTTCTCTCCCTCCGAAATAGCCAAACTTCCTTGGAAGTCTTCTTTTCCAAGTTGCAGAAAACAACTTCAAAAGCACTGAGCTGCACATACTACTGTGCCCAGACCACTACTGTCCTCCCTCCCACCCCCCAAAGCCCTGCTCATTCACAAACCTCTAACTTTCGTCAGTGGACAGCTCTGGGCCCTGGCACAAATTAGAGGAAATAGGTGGGAAGAAAGCAAATGACTGATGAGCAGGATGACATGAGAAACGGATGGAGGCTTTTGTGCGCTCCACACCCTCACGGCCTGGCAGGCAACTTGTTTTCCTTTTCCCAAGTGTTAGCGCTGAGAAGGGGACATAGTTTATTCACCATCGCTAGTTTTCATTACTGTATTTTTTGGTGATTAAGTGTTCTTTTACAAATAGTATACATTTTTTTTTCTTTTAGGGGCTCTCTCTCTCTTCTCACTTCAAGTACTTGAGTAGAGTTAATCCCACTGCAAGTGGTTCACCAGGGGGGTACATCTGGCCCACGCCTAGGCATACCAAAGAATTCCCTTCTGTTAGCCTTGGTTGTGGAAGGGACATTAACTCAACTCAGACCAACAGCAGTCAAGCTGAGGATTTGGTCCTCTCTTTCAGGTCGTACTTTATCTTGGAAGGATGTAAGCCTGCAGCTTTCAGGGAGCACCATGGCACACATGAGAATGCAACAGATTTCATAGAATGTGTAGAAGAGGCAAGAAGAACAAGACCTAGGGATGCTATTTAAGTCCCTAAAACCACCCAAATCATGGACTTTGTATTTATATGGGCCAGTAAGTTCACCTTTTTTGCTTAAGCTGGTGTCATGCTCAGTTTTCTGTCTCTTGCAACAAGCAGAATCCTAATGCACTCAGAAACCCTTTAAGACCTGTAGATAAAGGCAGGATACACCCAGCTATACCACCAATTGGTTCAACTTCTTTCCTAACTCAAGTTTGCAGAATATAGCAAAACAATGTCCAAAATCATACTGGCAGCTCAAGGAGAGAGTACAAAAGAAACACTGGCAAGTATTCTGTCACCAATTAGCAGCCTGGACTTGAGGCCAGTCAGTGACTTTCTTTCATGTCCATACTTCTATCCCCATCAATCATAGTATACACATAGCAGCCTTTCCTGAGATGATCCATAGAGAAAGGCAACCCTGGGACCTACACTGGTGTTGACTCAGGGTAGATAATGTCCCCAGAAAGAAGTCTGTGAATAAGACTTTGTATCCAGAAAGCGCCTTGTTTTCAGGAACCATATGCTGAGTTCCTCTGAAAAATGGGTAAGTAATTTTTTATCTCAGGGCCACATTGGACTATTCTGAAAATGAGAAAATACTGTCTGGCTTTAGGCTTGTTTTTAGGATCCGTATCAGGTTTTATGGTGTTGTTGATACTGAGTAGTACTGATGTCAGACCATTAGTCAATTGTTAAGGGTCTTCTCTTACGGATGGTGGGGAGGGGAGGAGTAGAAGCAATGTGAACAGCAGGAGCCATGAACTGGGCAATTACCCTGTGCTTGGCTTATGCCAACCACGTCACATACTCATATGCATTCACATGCATGGTTCTCAGAACAGAGATTGGGGTGACTTTATCCCCATTGTACAGAGGAGTAAACTGAGCCTGAGGTAACAGCTAGTATCTTAGAGTATTGGAGAGTTGACTCAAAGCCCTTAAATACTATTCTACCTTCCTTTTTTTAAATTAATTAATTAATTAATTAATTTATTATTTTAATGTTTTTTATTATGTTAGTCACCATACAGTACATCCCTGGTTTCTGATGTAAAGTTCCATGATACATTAGTTGCACATAACACCCAGTGCACCATGCAATACGTGCCCTCCTTACTACCCATCACCAGTCTATCCCATTCCCCCACCCCCTCCCCTCTGAAGCCCTAAATTTGTTTCTCAGAGTCCATAGTCTCTCATGCTTCATTCCCCCTTCTGATTACCCCCCTTTCTTTATCCCTTTCTTCCCCTACCGATCTTCCTAGTTCTTATGTTCCATAGATGAGAGAAACCATATAATTGTCTTTCTCTGCTTGACTTATTTCACTTAGCATTATCTCCTCCAGTGCTGTCCATGTTGCACAAAAGTTGAGAAATCGTTCTTTCTGATAGCTGAGTAATATTCCATTGTATATATGGACCACAACTTCTTAATCCAGTCATCTGTTGAAGGGCATCTCGGTTCCTTCCACGATTTAGCTATTGTGGACAATGCTGCTATGAACATTGGGGTGCATGTGGCCCTTCTCTTCACTACGTCTGTATCTTTGGGATAAATACCCAGTAGTGCAATGGCTGGATCATAGGGTAGCTCAATTTTTAACTTTTTAAGGGACCTCCACACTGTTTTCCAGAGTGGCTGTACCAACTTTCATTCCCACCAACAATGTAGGAGGGACCCCCTTTCTCCACATCCTCTCCAACAATTGTTGTTTCTTGCCTTGTCAATGTTTGCCATTCTAACTGGTGTAAGGTGGTATCTTAGTGTGGTTTTGATTTGAATTTCCCTGATGGCTAATGATTTTGAACATTTTTTCATGTGTCTGTTAGCCATTTGTATGTCATCATTGGAAAAGTGTCTGTTCATATCTTCTGCCCATTTTATGATTTGTTTATTTGTTTCTTGTGTATTGAGTTTGAGAAGTTCTTTGTAGATCTTGGATACCAGTCTTTTATCTGTAGTATCATTTGCAAATATCTTCTCCCATTCCGTGGGCTGCCTCTTAGTTTTTTTGACTGTTTCCTTGGCTGTGCAGAAGCTTTTTATCTTGATGAAGACCCACAAGTTCATTTTATCTTTTGTTTCGCTTGCCTTTGGAGATGTGTGATGAAAAAGGTTGCTGTGGCCGATGTCGTAGAGGTTGCTGCCTATGTTCTCCTCTAGGATTCTGATGGATTCCTGTCTCATATCGAGGTCTTTCATCCATTTAGAGTTTATCTTTGTGTATGGTGTGAGAGAGTGGTCAAGTTTTATTCTTTTGCATGTAGCTGTCCAATTTTCCCAGCACCATTTATTGAAGAGACTGTCTTTTTCCCACCGGATGTTTTTTCCTGCTTCATCGAAGATTAGTTGCCCAAAGATCCGAGGGTCCATTTCTGGGTTCTCTATTCTGTTCCATTGGTCTATGTGTCTGTTTTTGTGCCAGTACCATGCTGTCTTTGTGATCACAGCTTTGTAGTACAGCTCGAAATCCGGCATTGTGATGTCCCCAGCTTTGTTTTTCCTTTTCAACAGTTCCTTGGCGATTTGGGGCCTTTTCTGGTTCCATACAAATTTAAGGACTATTTGTTCCAGTTCTTTGAAAAATGTCATCGGCATTTTGATCAGGATAGTATTGAAAGTGTAGATTGCTCTGGGTAGCATGGACATTTTAACTATGTTAATTCTTCCGATCCATGAGCATGGAATATTTTTCCATCTTTTTGTGCCTTCTTCAATGTCTTTCAAGAGTGATTTATAGTTCCTAGAATATAGGTCCTTTACGTCTCTGGTTAAGTTAATTCCAAGGTAACGTATGGTTTTTGGTGCTATTGTAAATGGGATGGATTCCCTAATTTCTCTTTCTTCAGTCTCATTATTCGTGTATAGAAATGCAACTGATTTCTGAGCATTGATTTTGTATCCTGCCATATTACTGAATTGCTCTATAACTTCTAGTAGTTTGGAAGTGGATTCTTTTGGGTTTTCCATATAGAGCATCATGTTGTCTGCGAAGAGAGACATTTTGACTTCTTCTTTGCCGATTTGGATACCTTTGATCCCTTTTTGTCGTCTGATTGCTGTTGCAAGGACTTCTAGTACTATGTTGAATAATAGTGGCGAGAGTGGGCATCCTTGTCGTGTTCCTGATCTTAAGGGAAAGGCTTCCAGCTTTTCCCCATTGAGAATGATATTTGCTGTAGGCTTTTCATAGATGGTTTTTATGAGATTGAGGAATGTACCCTCTATCCCTACTCTCTGAAGGGTTTTAATCAGGAAAGGATGCTGTATTTTGTCAAATGCTTTTTCTGCATCTA
Organism: Ursus americanus; assembly: GCF_024610735.1. Taxonomy (NCBI): domain Eukaryota; kingdom Metazoa; phylum Chordata; class Mammalia; order Carnivora; family Ursidae; genus Ursus; species Ursus americanus. The sequence continues at coordinate 50,291,725 of NC_142131.1, read as the reverse complement.
TTGAGAGAATCATGATTTTTGAATTCTTCCTTCTGGATAAAATCTAAGACACTGATAGATTGGAGAATGTTGAACCACCCTTGCATCACAGGGATGAATCCCACTTGGTCACGATGGATAATCCTTTTAATGTACTGTTGGATTCTATTAGCCAGAATCTTGTTGAGGATTTTGGCGTACATATTCATGAGGTATATCGGTCTGTAATTCTCCTTTTTGATGGGGTCTTTGCCTGGTTTGGAGATCAAGGGAATCCTGGCCTCATAGAATGAGCTTTCCTTCTGTTTCTATTTTTTGAAATAGCTTTAGGAGAATAGGTATTATTTCTTCTTTGAATGTTTGGTAGAATTCCCCAGGAAAACCATCCGGGCCTGGAGTTTCGTTTTTTGGAAGGTTGTTTATCACTGATTCAATCTCTTCATAATTAATTGGCCTGTTTAAAAAATCAATTTCTTCGTGTTTCAGTCTTGGTAGTTTATAGGTTTCCAGGAAGTCCCCCATCTCTTCCAGATTGCTTAATTTATTGGCATAAAGCTGATGATAAAAGTTTCTAATAATTCTTCCAATTTCATTGGTGTTGGTTATGACCTCTCCTTTTTCATTCATAATTTTGTTAATTTGGGTCCTTTCTCTATTCTTTTGGATAAATCTTGCCAGTGGTCTGTCAATTTTATTAATTCTCTCAAAGAACCAGCTTCTAGTTCTGTTGATCTGCTCTACTGTACTCCTGGTTTCTAATTCATTGATTTCTGCTCTAATCTTGGTCAACTGCTTCCTCGTGCGTGGATTAGGCCTGTCCCTCTGTTGCTGTTCCAGCTTCTTGAGGTGAGAATATAAAAACTGCATTTTAGATTTTTCTATTCTTTTGTGTGAGGCTTGGATGGCTATGTATTTCCCCCTTAGGACTGCCTTTGAAGTATCCCATAGGTTTTGGACCGTTGTGTTTTCATTCTCGTTGGTCTCCATAAATTGTTTAAATTGATTTTTGATTTCCTGGTTTATCGAATCATTCCTGAGCAGGATGGTTCTTAGTCTCCAAGTGTTTGAGTTTCTTCCAAATTTTTCCTTGTGGTTGAGTTCCAATTTCAGAGCGTTGTGGTCTGAGAATATGCAGGGAATAATTTCAGTCTTTTGGTATTGGTTGAGGCGTGTTTCGTGACCCAGAACATGGTCTATTCCTGAGAATGTTCCATGGGCATTAGAATAGAATGAGTATTCTTTGGTTCTGGGGTGTAGTGTTCTATATATATCTATGAGGTCCAACTTGTCAAGTATGGCATTCAAAGCCCTTGTTTCTTTGTCGATTTTCTGCATGGGTGCTCTGTCTATTTCTGATAGTGGAGTGTTGAGGTCCCCTACTATTAATGTATTTTTATCTATATGTCTCTTTATTCTGGTTAAGAGTTGGCTTGTGTATCTTGCTGCTCCCCTGTTGGGGGCATATATATTTATAATTGTCATATCCACTTCTTGGATACATACTTTAAGAATAATATAGTGCCCTTCTGTGTCTCTAACTATAGTCTTTAGTTTAAAATCCGATCTGTCTGATATGAGAATTGCTATCCCAGCTTTCTTTTGAGTTCCATTGGCGTGAAAGATGGCATTCCATCCCTTTACTTTCAGTCTGAATGTATCTTTAGGTTCAAAATGAGTCTCTTGTAGACAGCAAATGGATGGGTCATGTCTTTTTATCCAATCCGTGACCCTGTGGTATTTTATGGGAGCATTTAGGCCATTTACATTGAGACTGATTATTGAGAGAGATGATTTTAATGATGTCATGTTGCCAGTAAAGTCTTTGTTTGTATCGGTTGTGACTTTCTGTTCTGCATCACTCTTGGGGCCTTTATAGAACCCCCCTTAATATCTCCTGTAGGGCTGGTTTCGTGGTTATAAAATTGGTCAATGACTGGTGATTCTGGAAGGTCTTTATTTCTCCATCAATTCTGAATGACAGCCTTGCTGGATAAACGATCCTTGGCTGCATGTTTTTCTCTGAAAGAGCTTTAAAAATGCCCCCTCAACCCTTTTTCTCATTCCAGGTCTGTGTAGTCAGGTTTGACGTAATTCTGATACCTTTGCCTTGGTACATGAGAAATTTCTTTGCCCTGGCCGCTTTCAATACTGTATCCTTGGATCTAATATTTGCGAATTGCAGTATGACGTGACGTGGCGTAGGTTTGTCGTGGTTGAGCTTGGGAGGGGTTTTGATGCCTCTTGGACACGAATGTTTGTTTCCCTTGCTAGATTAGGGAAGTTTTCAGCTACAATTTGTTCAAATATCTCTTCTAGACCTCTGTTTTTCTCCACCCCCTCGGGGATGCCAATGATTCTGACATTGGATCATTTCATTGAGTCAGTAATCTCCCGTAACCTACATTCCTGAGCGTGGATTTTTTTGAGTCCAGATTCTATTCTAGCTTTCTCTTCTACTAACCCATCCTCCAATTCGCTGATATGTTCTTCTGCCTCACCCACCCTGGCCGTCAGAGCCTCTAGTTTTGACTGCATTTGGCTCGTAGAAGTTTTAATTTCTGCCAGATTCGCTCTCATTTCCGCCCTTAGAGATTCTATATTCTCATTAACATTTTCGTTAATACTTTTTTCAAGTCTACACATCATCTTGACCATTGTTACTCTGAATTCCATTTCTGATAATTTGGTTACATCCATATCCATTAGTTCTGTGGCAGAGGCCACAGACTCATTGTCTTTTCTTTGCTGGGGGGGATTTCTCCTTCTCGTCATTCTGATGAGGAGAGGTTGTGGGGTTGTCCAGAACCCAAATTATTGACCGGGACCCAGGCCGTGCGCCCTTGTTTTATAGGGATCTTAGGGATGTGGGCTTCTTGATTTTTAAGCCTGCCTTCTGTGTTCTGGGGGAGGGGCCTGCCGCGCCGATACTCATTCAACCCTGTTTGGGTAAAGTCTCCATGTCTCCTGCGAGGGGGGATGGGGATGGGCACACTGTGAGCTGATCTTTCCAGGCTTTTGTTCTCTGGCGGCTTTCCCTGGCGGTTTGCTGTGCCTCTTCTGAGAATCAGAGCAGCAGTGGCTGAATCTCAGCCTCTGTCTCAGAACAGAGGGATCGCGGACCGTTCTCCACTGATGTTCTGGCCACTTTAACTCTGTTTCTGTTGGTGCTACTCAACCCTGCAGCGTCCCGGGATGTGCGCCCCACACCCGGCGTCCCAGCCCTCACTTCCAGGGCCGGCGTGTCTCTGTCCTTTGTGTTTCTAACACCGCCAGCCGCCCCCGCACACTCCGGAGCTCCCGGTCTCAGTCTGGTTCCAGTGAGTGCATTGGAGCTCCGGTTTTCAGACTGGTTGCATGCGTTCCCCGGCTCACGGTCTCAGTCTGCTCTCTTGCGAGTGCCAGTCCGCAAGTCCGCCCACTCCCCCGTGCAGGTGGCTACTGCTTCCCGGACCCCGAATGCAGCGGCTCCCTCCCCCTTCCGTTTATCTTCCGATATCTGTGCGTGGTTTCACGGCTCCCTGCTTCGTACCTCAATACTCAGCGCTGGAGATGTTCGTTTGTAGAGATCCAGATGTATCTTCCTGCATCTCAGGCTGATTCTGTGGATTTCAGGCTGGTCTGGTACCTATCCAACTCGACTCAGGGGACCGGATGAAAAAGGGGTCCCCTACTCCTCCGCCATATTCAATGCAACCCTCTAATCTACCTTCTTGATATGTGTCCTTGTATGACATTTATAAGACAAATGAAAATGACCATCATTTACTTAGCAAACTACTAGCTGACTTAAGATTTACAGAGATCTAGATTTTCTACCTTGAGAAAATGCACATTCTAAGGGAATGCCGAGACTCACTGACCCAAGATTCAATTAGAAGAATTATAAAAGACCCTGTTTTTAACTCAAATTTTTAAGAGGTATAGACATTAGAACATAGAATGTTGACGATGGAAGATAATGAGACGTTTTTGTTGTTTAGGACATTTTGGATTTTTAAAAAATTTCTCCAAGTTCTCTGAAAGATACTGAAGATAGACCAATCATCTATTTACTTTGCTTTCTGCAATCCTTGTTTGGAGCTTATTCAGACTAATGCACACAACAAATAAGCACACAAATGAAATAGGATTTGGCCCACTGTGGTAATTGCACACAACTATAGACTCATGGATCCTGAAGTCTGTTGAGTATCAGAAAAAAAATAAACAAGCAGAACACCAAGTAGATACTGGATTTAAGATTCTGTGTTCTAGTTTTTTCTACTTTTAAGCATGAAGATCTCTGGGATATACCCTAGTCAGACAGCTTAGAAGTAAAAAGAATGGTTCATGTATTTTGAATACTGTTCTTAGGACACAAAGTAAGATAAACTCCAAATGGATGAAAGACCTCGATGTGAGACAGGAATCCATCAGAATCCTAGAGGAGAACATAGGCAGCAACCTCTACGACATCGGCCACAGCAACCTTTTTCATCACACACCTCCAAAGGCAAGCGAAACAAAAGATAAAATGAACTTGTGGGTCTTCATCAAGATAAAAAGCTTCTGCACAGCCAAGGAAACAGTCAAAAAAACTAAGAGGCAGCCCACGGAATGGGAGAAGATATTTGCAAATGACACTACAGATAAAAGACTGGTATCCAAGATCTACAAAGAACTTCTCAAACTCAATACACAAGAAACAAATAAACAAATCATAAAATGGGCAGAAGATATGAACAGACACTTTTCCAATGATGACATACAAATGGCTAACAGACACATGAAAAAATGTTCAAAATCATTAGCCATCAGGGAAATTCAAATCAAAACCACACTAAGATACCACCTTACGCCAGTTAGAATGGCAAAAATCAACAAGGCAAGAAACAGCAATTGCTGGAGAGGATGTGGAGAAAGGGGATCCCTCCTACATTGTTGGTGGGAATGAAAGTTGGTACAGCCACTCTGGAAAATAGTGTGGAGGTCCCTTAAAAAGTTAAAAATGGAGCTACCCTATGATCCAGCCATTGCACTACTGGGTATTTACCCCAAAGATAGAGACGTAGTGAAGAGAAGGGCCATATGCACCCCAATGTTCATAGCAGCATTGTCCACAATAGCTAAATCGTGGAAGGAACCGAGATGCCCTTCAACAGATGACTGGATTAAGAAGTTGTGGTCCATATATACAATGGAATATTACTCAGCTATCAGAAAGAACGATTTCTCAACATTTGTGCAACATGGACGGCACTGGAGGAGATAATGCTAAGTGAAATAAGTCAAGCAGAGAAAGACAATTATATGGTTTCTCTCATCTATGGAACATAAGAACTAGGAAGATCGGTAGGGGAAGAAAGGGATAAAGAAAGGGGGGTAATCAGAAGGGGGAATGAAGCATGAGAGACTATGGACTCTGAGAAACAAACTGAGGGCTTCAGAGGGGAGGGGGTGGGGGAATGGGATAGGCTGGTGATGGGTAGTAAGGAGGGCACGTATTGCATGGTGTACTGGGTGTTATAAGCAACTAATGAATCATCGAACTTTACATCAAAAACCAGGGATGTACTGTATGGTGACTAACAAAATATAATAAAAAAATATTTTAAAAAAAGAAAAGCAACTTGGTTTATGGATTATGAATTCCTTGCAAAGGGGACACAACTTGCTAAATTTGACTTGCAGCACCAATCCTGCCTAGCCATCACCATCCCTTTGACTTTGCAATGGTAACAAAATTATTCTTTCACAGATTTCAATCTCCAAATGACATTTTTAATACACACACAAGGCTAATAGGCACCAAAAAATTGAAGGCAGTGGAGTAAAAATGCAAAGGCAAACAGTGGGATGAGCAGTTATGTAGTTCATGCTTTGATCTCTATCTCTGTCAGGGAGGTCACAGAATTACTGGAAAGAAGATGGCTGAGCCCTGTGCTGTGACAACCTCCCGCTTCCTCTCTGACTCAGTGTGCACATCTTTTAAATGGACCCTGGGAAGTGCTAGTACACTGCCTCTCATGTTCCAGTCCTTCTACCTGTGTAGAAGCAGATATCCAACGAAGACTGAAAGTCTGGGAGAAGTTTACGTTGTGGCCCAAGCTGTGGAACACAGTTTCAGTAGCAGGAGCTCTTGGGAAACACCCGTTGCTAAGTGAGTGTCTGCTCTGTATATGTGGGAGCTCATTTATGCGTGTTGGTGTGATACTTGGGTATGTATGCAGAGTACTGCACAACTCTCTTTCCATGGATTCTAAAGTATTTGGAAGGACAATTTCCTGGTTAATGTTTTCTTCCTCCATACTGAGCTCTTAAGAAACTGACCTGGTCTCATATATTTTCATGCTGTGGCCTTAAACCAATCACAGAAGATCATCAAAAGCTGCTCTTTGGTGCACATCCCCTAACTAGTGATTCTGAGATTTTGGTGAATAGGTAGGTGATACTGGACAAATAATTTCACTGATAGGCTCAGTTTCACTCAAATGTCAAGGGGGATTGGGAGGGAGGATTTGAAAAAAATGTTCATATGTCATGTGACACTTTAGATGAGCTTTGAGCTCCATGAAAGTATGGACCAGAGCTGTGTATATTGGGGGTTGGCAAACTATGGCCTGTGGGCCAAGCCATCTGTTTTTGCATGGCTTACAAACTAAGACTGGTTTACCTTTTAAATGACCACATTTTATCTGGGTATATAAATCCTTACACAATACTCTTGATTTTATCTCTTTGCCGGCAAAGCGTAAAAATTTACTATTTAGTCCTTGGAGAAGAAGTTTGTCAAGACTCTGGTTTCAGTCATTTCAACATCATAGCCTAGCACAACGCCTGAGACAGACATTAGGTAAAACTGTTCTTTATTGAATCCAATTATGCAAACTTCAGTTTTGACTATGGTTCAATGCCATAGTCCATGTCCCTCACATGGACTATGTGTCCCAAGCTGACCCATGACCACCTTGGATCAATGATACACATGGAAATTTTCTAGAGGTTTCTGGGCAAGACCTTTCCAATGGGATAACTGCAACAATGAAGCCCAGTACTACTACCAGTCAAGCAAACACGAGGGGAATAGGGCCACGAGGATTACAGGGAAAGGGTGCTCCTTGGCCAATGCAACCCTACCTCTGGTTCTCCTGTCAAGTGAACTAATTAACGGCTCTCCTAAAACAACTATTTATTACTTGCAGGTGTGGGGTAATTCTTTCATGGACTTTATCTCATTTTATCTTTGAGACAACCTGTGGTGGGGCACCTGAGTGGCTCAGTCAGTTAAACATCTAACTCTTGGTTTCGGCTCAGGTTGTGATCCCAGGGTTGTGAGATGGGTCTGTGTCAGGCTCTGTGCTCAGCAGGGAGTCTGTGGGTGATTCCCTCTCTCTTCCTCTGCCCCTCCCCACCACATGCACACTTTCTCTCCCTCTCACTCTAGTAAATACATTAATCTTAAAAGAAAAAAACAACCATTGGTATACTTCCATTTATGTAAAAGGAAACTGAGACTCAAGATGGTTTAATAAATAAACTTATAGCTAATTAGAGGCAGAGCTATGATCCATACTCTGGTTCTACCTTAGTCAATTCTCTAGTCTTAATATTCTATACTGCAGCTTTCAACCATGTCAACTGCTTTACATGGAACACTATAGAATATGCTCAGAAGGAGAAAATTTGACAATTGATTTGCACTTAGAAAATTTAGAACAAAAATATTTTTCTCAGTTTTCTTAGTTATAAACCTCTAGTATCAAAACTGTTTTCTCAGTCACAATCTACACAGGATCTTTGTTTTACAAAAAACATAAGGATAAAATATTTTTTTCTTAATAGATGCAGGTAGTTACACAGCTCTTAAGATGTTAGACATCTTTGTGATTTTTGGTACATCATAAAAAGTTTTATTACCATATTAAATCAATTGGACACACATGCTTTCTACAGATGAAAAACAGTGATAGTTAAGCTATCTTATTAAAAAACAATGATCTCTTTTAAAAATCCATTTCTGTGTACTTATTACATTGCATATTAAAGTTAGTTTGATTTCTTGGGCAAACACAAAAAATGCCGCATTGTCAAAGTAATTCCTGGGAAACTTGGCACTCTCACTGTGAATAAGCTCTTTCAAACCATAAGGGTGGCATTTGGTCATTTACTGCGGAAGCAGGCACCAAACGGCATTCTAGGTTTGAAAAGGAGGGTTTTCTCTCTGGGAGAATCTGGCTGAGCCAATGTATCTTGCACACTACTGGTGGGAGGTGAGAAAGATGGCGGTCCCATCAGGGTGGCTGCTCAATGGCACCCAACACCAAATGCTTTCATTTTCCACCAACCCAGTTCAGGCAGGACACCTAGATCAGAAGTCTGCTAAGCAGAGACAGAATTTGTCTTTTGTTTCTGCATGAGAATGAAACTCTCATAGCTAAATGGTACTGAAATGTCATCTGACATCTCTCTGGCTGGCTCTAGGGAGAGTTGGTGGTTTTCACCCAGCTCCCAGAGCACAGTGCTTCCCACACCAGAACTGTTCTGTGTTCAACTAAATTTTGCCAAACATAAAATAAGCACTGTTAGGAATACATTAACCTTAAGAGCTGAATAAATCAGTCAATAGCATTTATTTGTTGCTCTCAGTGTTTAATCTTGGCCGGGGGGGCGGGGATGGAAAGTCACAATTAAAAGAGAACACATGGGTTGTAGGTATGGAACATTTCACAAACAAAAATGTCAACTATAAAATTTTAGAGCCTGAAGAGAATTTGGAAAATCATTTTACAGACTATTTTCTAGGGAACATGAGCTCTGTCTTCCAGGGTCAAATGAGTTCAAAAGTGCTACATGAACAGGTTTCCTCCGGCAGGACCTCACGGTGCCTTGAACATGCTAATGCATGTGACAAATCTCCAAGTGTGGGACTGTAACTTGCAGCATTCCCTGACTATTTGGACTAGATTTGGGAATATTGCCTAGAAATTATTAGTTGACTTTCATCACTTTATAAATGAAGATAATGAGGTAAATGACTTAATCAAGCTAATTACTGGCAGACAAGAGCAGGACGGAACTCTTCTCATTTTGTATCTAGTATTTTCGGGTTGAGGCTGTTATGTGATCCTGGTTTCATAAAGTCTGCATTTTTGAGCCATTGCTCCTCCTCTCACTGAATTGATTGGTTGTATTATCAGGTAACCACAAATTACAGGAGTGAAAGAAGATGAAACATTTAGGGGATAATAGCTCTGTCCTCGAATCCCCCTCTGCTTCCTGGGAATAGTTTGCCAACTTACTCATTCTCTTTGAGCCTCAGTTTCCATACCCGACATATGGTAATAATAGCACCTATCCAGTTGAATTGTTCGAGCATTCATGAGAGGCAGGTGGAGGCCAGATTATCTAGATCTTATGAGCTCTGGCTATGAGGGGACTCCCACTCCAAAGGCAATGGGACCTACTGGAAGATTTAAGGTCAGGGTTGTGAATTTACCCAGAATAGAAGCTCTTTCAGAAAACAGTTTCCTCACAGCACCTGCTCCAATACATTATACTAAATCAATGTTTAATAGGTAACAAATGGCAACACAACAGAAAACATGCATAGAAACAATTAATAACAGCTTTACATGTTGCACAAACAAAACTATACAGTGAGTATGAGAGGAAATACCATCCATGTTTTTCATTACGAAAAATATGTATTTTGAATAGTAAGACTTCTCTATTTCATGTTTTACTTTGTACTGGAAATGAAAAAGTAAGCATGTTGAAAAGGAATTTGAACACTTAACTGACTGGACCCAGGAAGGTAATTTATAGTGTTTAATAATATAGTTAAAGCTAATTCCATTTCCCTAAGATGGATGGCTTTTCCAAGGCTCTGGCAGGTTACGCATTTTATAGACTTTAGGTGAGAAGCATCAACTTCCCCAGGACTCGATATAGACTTGCTTTGTTACCTCATTTGAAGGATGAGAAAAATAAATTTATGTGTCGGGAATTCTGTAGGGTCATTAACTCCACTCTGCCCTTCAAAATAAATATGCCAGTTTTAATTTTTCGTGCAAGTGGTTCACTTACATCCCCAAGTCCACACAGCCCTCCCTGGGAGACAGAGGTCATAAATCAGAACTAGTGTGGTCCTGTGTCAATGCACAGAGCTGCGTTCCCCAGCTCACAGTGCTTGGAAATGCAGATAAAGAGGAAAGGTATAGAAGAGGGGCTTTTATTTACTTTTGTTTGCCTTCCACACAATTTCTACAGGGAGTCTTAACCATTTACAGCTAGACATGCTAATGACTCTACAACCATTCCAAAACTTCCAAAATACTCTCACAAATAAAAACAAAGGACGCAATAAGTACAATAAGCCTTTGGGGGAAACTAACCATAAAGGACACCGAAGTGCACACAAACATACGCAGCTCTACCCTGCCCAGAGCACGTTCCTTTTGAAGACTAACCGAGGATCTCACACTTCAGCAATCCAACTGTTACCAACAGACCTCAGCGCTGCAAGACGCTTTGTTGTTAAACCACAACCTCTCATTGTCCCTTCAAGACATCCTGAAATATTCTCAACATCTGTAAGATGTACCACATGAAGCACAACAAAGGAAAAACAAACATGCTCCCGCAAACAACATGATGAAAAGTAAGTACACTTCACAGCGGCTCTCCTAGTTTTAATTAAAGGGAAAGCCATGAAAGGAAATTGATTTGGGGGAGAATCTGTTTTTTTAAGTTTCAATGATTTAACCTAACTAGTAGATTTTGTTAATGCTGTAATTAAAGTTATGCTAAATAGCCAAAAACTCAAGTGTCAAGGAAAATGCCATGGAATAATTTTATATAGAGAAGAGAAATTTAATTAAAAGGGACTTAATATTCATCCTTTGGGAACCTAAAGGCTACAAGTAATGGCACTGGGGAGGTATCTATCTTTCAGATTAAAACAACAACAACAACAACACACAAAAAAACCAACCACCCTTTTGTTAAGGAGAGGACTTGGGATTCTATAAATTGACAGTACATGAGCTTTTTAAGAAACTGGACTTTCTCGGGGTTGTAGATGTTTGCATGAGACTGAGTTTCTGTCAGCTCAGTTTAGCTGCTAGTACTATTCATAAAGCAACTAAGTTTGTGTTGGCCCTGTTGACCTCATACCTCTGTGTCCTGTTAGCCACTGTGGCAGACAGACTCTAGAAGGGCTACCATGACTCTCATCTCATACCTTTCACACCATGATGTATCTCCTCTCCAGTGAGTGTGATCAGAACCTGTGACTTACTTCTAACCAATAAAATATGGCAGAATATAAGTTACAGAATAGAAGTCATTAAAATACACATCATTAGGTCTACCTTACAAGGAGCTCTCTCCCTGGCTGGCTTTGAAGAAGCAAGTTGCTCTATGTTGTGAGCTGCCTGTGAAGAGGGCCATGTGGTAGTGAGCAGAGGGAAAACTGCCAGTGGCTTCAGCTACACACTGAGGCTTGTGTTCTGAAAGCCTGTAAGGAAGTGAATGCTAACAATAATCAAGGGAGCTTAGAAGTGGATCTTTCCCCAGTTGAACTTCTGATAAGACCCCAACCCTGGTCAGCACTTAAGACTACAGCCTCGCAGATGACCCAGTAAAGCTGTAGGCCTTTCTAATGCTGGCACATGGGATGTCAACGGGAGCTCACTCTGCACTCACAAGGGACAACCCCAAATTGTAGGGTGGTCGATGCCTGCACAGCTACCATGGAACAGTGGGCAATGGAGGATATGGTTTCATGTTTCTCCCTTTCTCCTTCAGAAAGGCAAGAAAGTAATGGCAGCAGATGCTAAGACCAGGCCAGAGGCACAGAGAGATAAGTAGGACAAGGAGAGCAGCCACGACTTGGAGGCTGAGGAAAATATGTCTGAAGCAGTGCAATTGGTGAGCAGTTTCCCCACCTTCTCTTTTGTACTTTCCACTGCCATCCCTTTGGTGGAAATCTTAGATTTTGCCACTGCCAAGTGACCCTGTGCCCTGGGCCTTGGCACTCTCAAGAGACCCAGACTATCTAGGCATTCTCTGGACCTCTGCTATCCCACTAAAGTATGTTAGGAGGCATAGAGCCTAGTAACAAGGGTGCTGGCTCTGAGGTCAGATGGTCCTGGATGAACATTGCAATTCTACCACTTCAAGTCCAATGACTATAGGTAATTTGTCCAACTTTTTAAAGAGGGACTCAGGGTGTTGCTGAGAAGATTTAATGATACACTGACCATAGTGTATGGAGCTCCTGGCCTGGAACATAGTGTGTGCTAAATAAATTATGGTCACTCTTTTCTGCTTTTAGGAAGCTTTAAGTCCTTCCTCTCCTGATGATGGTAAACTCAGGCACAGTCATGTGTCAAAGGATTATTTTACAAATACTCTCAGGAAGAGCATTTTGAAATGAGGGGCAGTGCCCAAACCCAAGGAAAGGATTCTCTAACACAGGGAATGTCAAATGCAAGGGCAGGCCAGGGGAAGAAATAGTTCCTATCTTTTGTTGTATCCTGTGGAACAGGGAACACTCTAGGTGCCACACATGTCTTTTCTAAGTTGAGCCTCAGAACAAATCTGGGGGGTAGAGCTCCCATTACTTCCTCTCTGCAGGTCCCACAACAGAGGTTTGGTAGATTCCATCAGTGGCCAAGTCACAGGGCTGCCACTATCAGTACGAAATTTTCTATCCTCTTCCCAAATGAGGTTTCTAGGGTGATTCCCCTTGAATAATATGGTATCTGCACATGTGTGTGCCATGGGGCCATGAGACAGGCCATGTGGATGCAGATGGAAGTTTCCCTTTTGTTTCTGGGGAGTAAGTGGCACAGACCCAGGCTTTCCTAGAAATATTACTCAGGGCCCAGGGTTTGGTGTCCACCCACTACCTGCTCTCCACCATCCCAGGCCTCTGCTCTTCCACTACCCTGGCTGACTGTCCCCCCAGCTCCTCCCTAAACCTGTTGTGTCGGCCCAAAAAATATTTGCCTGGCCAGTGTGTAAGAACTTAAGTAGATTTGAAATTATCAAACAGAATTTGAAAAATGTACCCATGACTCCAAAACAAAAACAAAACTTAAAGGAAAAAAAAAAAAAAAGAAAAGCTTGGTTTTCCCCCAGCTCACTCTGCCCGGGAAAGGTTATAGTAAGTTGAACAAAGCAAGCTACTTCGTCTTGACTTCAGGCACACACGAGCAAAATGAACAAAAAGGAACACGACGGAGATGTCCTCAGGGATAATGGAATTTGATGTGGTGGTGGTACAAAGGGCGGGCATATTTCAGAACCCAGATGAATTGCTAGGCACAAAATAGCCATCCCACGTCAACTGACAAAACTGTAAGTGACTGAAGACTTCCAAGACAGACAAAAAGATGATATCCTTGTGCTTTTCCACATCAGCTGTGAACTGGGAGGAAAAAGAAACACAGGCAGCTGAGTCTCATGGAGAAAACAGCACGACAAACAGAGAGGAAGCAGGAGAGGGGGCAGAAAATATGAATTACGAAGATGCTCATTCAGGCAACAAGTATTCTGCAAATTAGGGATAATACAGGGGTATTAATAGCATTTATTCCTTGGGGAGTTGGATAAAGCCCTTGGTGTGTATCTGACACATAGTAAGAGCCCCATTGCTATTAGTTATTTATAGTATTTACTGGTGCACCATTTGCAAGGCCCTAAGGTTGGGACGTCATGGTGACAGAGATGAGAACTCAGCTCTGACCTTATGATCTCTTGCAAGGGTGCAGAAGCATGCAGATATCCTGCTTTTGATTGCAGTTTTAAAGTATCACAAAAGTTGTAAAGAATGATACGATTCAATCACGTTGCTCAAATAACAGAGTGCCAAAGAGATCCTCACACGTACTTGTCTTAAAAACAGTGGCCAGATAGCAATACTGGACATGGACTCCTCAGCTGACAAATTGCTTCCCCTCCCCCTGCCCCCGCGGGGGGCCGGGAGAGCAGAGGAAGGGTCAAGATGGCAGAATGGGAGTGGTCACACGTAGTACCACTCTTCGCCTCCTTGTCATCTTCTGACATTATCCAGATTTGTACACACTCGCTTGTTTTGGTTTCTGTAGCTAATTCAGGGTGGAGATAATAAAGTGCATGGATTTAGAATGACAAAAGTTGTCTGTTTCATGTCTCTAATATTACGTTCCTAAGCAACGACAAACTGCTCTGGTCAGAAATGTCTTAACAGTAGTATATGGATTCCTCTGCATTCTTGCTCAAACACCATTTACAAATGTGAATCCAACTGTCTAAAGGCCTGAAGGAGACCTATTCCTTTCCTCTGCCAAAAATTCTAGGCTTTTTACGACGGTAGCAGTAACCTGACTCTTTACGAGGCATCAGAAAATTGATGTCCAGGCTGTTAAAGCCGAGTTTGCAGCTGCAACTCTTGCTGAAAGCACCTGGTTAGCTCAAGCAGTCAATATATATTGTGAGAAGAAAAGAAGTAAATACACACATATATATATACATATAACTTGTGAGTAGCTTTGTCCCCACCCCTCCCAGGGGCACCCGGAGTGCAGCCTAAGGGAAATCCTAGCAGTCTCTCTGGTGTTTGCGGGGCCATGTCCTTCTGTCGTTGACACAGGTGAGCCTCAGCTCTCTCATCACCACGAACACTGTTGGTGTGATCATGACATTTTAAAAACTGAAGGAAGGACAACTCCTCCAGGCAGAAGGCAGGCATGCCTGATCCAAGTAAACTCAAAATCCGGTTGGCATTGTTGGCCATCTTAAAATACCTTTGGGGAGTACCAGACATGGATGAGGAACTTGGCCCTCCTCTGTCCTCTGTCAGCTGCTGGATTAAGTGAAGGGCTAAGACGGTATTAAAAAACTACCTATTTCCTCATTACATGATCAGGCTGCATCACTTGGTTTAAAAAAAAAAAATCTCTGGAGGTAAAATTGTATCCTTTTCCTAATTTATCCAGGCTCCTTCAAGTCTATTTTGAAGAATTCCCTTTCTGTAGACAAATGGACATTGCCTTTTAGAGGCTTGCAGAGCATTCTGGTTAAGGAGAGACTATGGACTATGAGAAACAAACTGAGGACTTCAGAGGGGAGGGGGGTGGGGGAATGGGATAGACTGGTGATGGGTAGTAAGGAGGGCACGTATTGCACGGTGCACTGGGTGTTATACACAACTAATGAATCATCGAGCCTTACATCGGAAACCGGGGATGTACTGTATGGTGACTAACATAATATAATAAAAAATCATAAAAAAAAAAAAAAAAAAAAAAAGAATCTGAGGCTGGAGGAATTCTGCAAGCAGGGGTTTGATCCCTGACTCTTCATCTACCTACGAGCTGGGTGACTTCAGGCAAGCAGCCGCCCCTCCCCCCTCCGCCAGCTAGGTCTCCTTCTCCGGAAGGCGGGGAGGAGGCAAACACTGCTGCCCCAAGGCATTCTTTTGAGAATTTTGAGAGATCGTGACATGAAGTCTCTCTCTCAGTGCCTGGCACATCCTTCCTCAATTAAGTGGTAGCAACTCTTTTCTTGTTATGCAAGAGATGCCATCAGTCAGAACGCACAAGCTGATCTGTAAAGTAACTGGAAAACAGGTTTCAGGCAATGAACCATTCTGTACCTTAGAATGTGATCATTATACAAGCACATGTTCCATCCTTGTGGTGCGCTCAGAGATGACATCATCTGTGATTTGAAACAATACTTACGAAGGACACAAAACCCCACCAGGATCAGAGTAGCACCTGAACTTGAAGGAATTCCTTTCTCAGAGTGGCAATTTGAAAAGACAAGTTCGCTATGACTAGTGGACTCTTCACGGGTCAGACAGCTCTAGGAAGTCCTCGTTTCTGGCTGCCTGTGCCATTTCAATAATTCGTCCAAGTCATCTTGGACCTCTGCTTTCCTCTTTCCTTCTGTCCAGAAGAGAGAAAAGCCTATTGCCTGGGAGGAGGTTACTTATTCCCCCAAGTTGGACTCAGGAGTCAGATAGAACTAGATTCAAGTTGTAGCTCCACAGATCAAAAGCTGTATGGCTAATGATTTTGAGCACCAGTCTGTGCCTCTGGGGTTGGGGATCAATGGGGTACACTCCTGATAGGGTTGTTGGGAGGATTCAAACAGAATGTGTAAGAAATGGCCTGGGCATGGGAGGAGCTCAGCAAGGGGCAGCTGGTAAGATGGTGAAATTCATTCTCAGACTTTTTACTCTGAGGATTTTATCTTAAATTATCGAGGACCCCAAAGAGCTTTGGCTTATATGTGTTTTAATATGTATTTTACCTATGAGAAATTAAAAAGAAAAACCTTAAAAATGTTTGATTATTTAAAAATTACAACAAAGCCTTTGCATGCCAACATAAAAATAATTAAAAATAACTATTTTCTGAAAACAAGAAAAACAGAAAAGTGTCTTTTTTTTTAAATCTCCTTAAGATCTGTCTTAATAGAAGAGCATGGAATTCTTAGATGAGAGTAGAATTCTTTTATCTGCTTTTGCTATAATCTGTTGCAATATCACACATCGTGTAGCTTCTGGAAAATTCCATCTTACACTCAAGAGAGAATGAGAGCGGGAAAAAAGCAAATAATATCTTAGTGTTATAAAAATTGTTTTGACTCCATAGACTCTGTGATAGTGTCTCAGGGACTCCCACACTTTGAAAACAACTGACTTACAGCAACTGACTTTCAGACTCTCAACTGCAGAAGATGATCCAAATGCTTATATTGGAAAAAATGAGGCCAGTACATAAGAGACTAGAAGGAACATCAAGACCAAGAATATAATAAATCTGAGGCCCACTGAAGAATTTCCTTTGGGGGATAAGGTTGTATTGAATGGAGTGGGAGGAGAGCAGGAGGCCAAACATATTTACAGAATCAGATGAGTATGAATTATATTCTCAAAACAAAATGGACAAATTTCTGTGATGTTGGTTATCTAGACATCACAGATCAGGCTTCTCTGTCATGACCTTCTGACTTCTGCCCCCCATCTCCTCTACTCCACCCCAGAACAGCAGGAAAATGTCCACTTGCTCCCTGGATTATTAGATGATGTAGTTCTACCCTAGTAGGGCGCAGTGACCCAAACCCATGAAAAACTTAGAGGTTTTTCAGGCTTATAAACCTGGGTTCAAATCCCCGATTGGCCACTTTGTAGCTATGTGGTCCTGGTAAAGTTATGTAAATTTACTTCATTTCAGAATCCTCGGGGTACATTAAAAAAGGCCACATTCTCTGCAACTTTTCCCATCATAACATGAAGTCAATTTCCCCAATCCTTGAATTGGGCTGGCTCTGGGTCTTCATCACTAAAAGCAGTAGAAGCAGCAACATGGGACTTCTGAGCACAGTTTCAAGAGGCCTTGCAGTTTCCACTGACATCCTCCTGGAACCCTAAGGCCCCAGCACCTTAACCTATCCAGAATTGGCCTAGCAGCCCTCCAGAGAACCCCAGTGAGAACAGCAGAACTCCCACCCAGTCAGCTACAGAATTGTGAGCAGTCATCATTTTGTGCCAGTCTACCAAGCGAGTGGTATTTCCTAGAGTGACCCATTTGTCTCCATTTGCCCAGGACTTGCCCACTTCCACCTTTGGTCTCCCAACCGAAAAAGCCCTCAGTCCCATTGGGTCACCCCATTTAGAGTGCAGCCAGAGAGACCTCATGGAGGGATCAGAATGTGCAAGTCAGTGTTGGAGAGGAGGATATAAAATGAGGCTAAAGGCGGAATATAGAGCCTATACCATGGAAGATGTTTTTTCTTGTTTTCAATTTACAAAATAGCTCTGTAAGAACTTATTTTATAATACCTTAAACAAAATAAAGATTTCCATAGCTAATAAAAACCTGATCATCTGTTATCTTTGTCTACGTAACTCAGTTTCTCGATCAGAGCTAATTGCTTCCAATCTACCTACTAGTGTTCTCTGCTGCAAGAATCCTACCCTTGAAGCTCAACACAAAGGTAGCAGGCCCCTGGGAAATTACAACCCAAAAAGAGAAAGAAAACACTGGACTTAACTAAACTCAAACCAGCTGTGAGTTCTCAAAAACAGTATCACTGCTGAATAGGGAAAACACTTAATATTATATCATTCTGGGTGGGTCTAGAACACTTTTTTTTTTTTGGACAATATTTTTCCCCAAGGGCATGTCTAGTTCAAACACCATCCACGGAGATGGTCTGCAGGTAAGATCAATACAATGCACCCACAAAAGGGCAGACAGAACCCCCTCCCCCCCAAAATGATAAGATATGAGACTGAATTCTTTATAACTCTATTTTAGAGATGTTCCTTAGGAAGAAATATGGCAGGGCAAGAACCCTCGTAAAAATCTGAAATTTGTTAAATGATGGTGCAATCTTTCCCTCATGTCATAATTATTTGACCTATAATTTATTTTAAATGACCAAGAGGTAACAGGTCTCTCTTCCTAACTGAAATTGCCTGTTATTTACACAATTAAAATAACTTCCCTACTCAAGTGGCCAAAAGAACTTGACGCGTCCAAGAAAAGAACTATCCTGTACATCACTGAAGAATTCTGACTCGGCAAAAAACACATGTGAAATCATTTAGCAGGGTGAACAACAAAAAATGTCAGCCTTGGAGAATTTAATCAAGAAGGTATTTCCTCCTGCAGACTTCTGACAGCCAGCATGCTGTAAGTGGGTCCAGACACATATGTATTGCCTGCGTCTTCCTGGCACACAAGGACATATCAAGATACTTAAGAAAGATATCTCTGTGGCTCTGCAAATAAGCAAATGGCTGATTCTTGAGCTGGATCAAACTAGGATTCAATCAGCCAAGTATTAACTCCCACTGCTTCTTGGAGAGAATAAGTAAATATACAAAGAATATACATCTCAACTTTTTTAAGAATGGAAGGTAAGCAGGACTCCACATTGTTTTACACCCTCTAAAAGCAGTAGACCACTATTCGCATGGCATGGATTTGTATATTTGAGGATATACATGGATAGATGGCTATTTGCATCTATATCCCCATTTTCTGCAGCGATATCCCTATCTTTATCCATCATCCAGCACGACCGTACCTCTGTTCACCAGAGAATGAAGAGTATAATTTTTCCACTTCAAAGCACTAGATTACTCACTCCTGAAGTTTAACAATTTTTTTCATTCTGTTGGCAACCAAAAAGCCACTACAATAATAATTTGGGGTAGAGTTCAACATTAGAGAACAGTAGGTTTAAAAACTCAAGGTTTTCCTAATTAAAGTCAGCATCAGGAACTGAATTTTAGACTCATAGGTATAGATTTTCTAGCCACCTTCTAGACATTTATAGGCATTTCTAGAAATTTCAATATTTATTCTCTAAAATTAAATACCTCCTAGTTGATGAATACAAAATGTATACAAAGCTCTCTGCACAAAAACACAAATCAAAGAACCTTTTTTTCAAAGGATAAAGGTTTAACAAACACTAAATGAAATAAAAGTATGGCAATAATTATGCATTCAAGACAAAAAGGAGAATTTGATGCATCTAAAAGATTTAAATTAAACTGCAAAAGCTTATTTAAGTCGCTGTAAATGCCACTGATAGGGTAACATTTCAAAAAGCTTAACTTCTTTCCCATAGCCTCCATCCTCTTCCACCAGAACGAGGACTCGAGGCTTCTAACTGGTATTCCTTTTACCCACCATCTGTTCTTCACATAGAAACAAGAGTCAAGGTGAATAAAAAGATAACTGGTTCCATCAGTTCCTCTGCTGAACACTTCTACATGGGCTTTGGAGTTTTATGCTAGGAGCAAGGAAAACCCCTTACCTTGGGCAACAAGGCATTAGGTGACTGGCCCTCCCCTACCCCCTGACCTCACTGCAAACCACTCTGCCCCTTGATGACTGTGCCAAGCTCACAGGCCTCCTGTTCCACTTCTTGAAAACACCTGAATGCCTGAATGTTACTTTTCCCATTGCCTTGGGAGGCCCTTTCCCTGGCTCTCATTCTTCAAATCTAATCTAACATCACCTTCTCAGAGAGGCTTCCCGGATCATTTTAAGTAGCCTCCTCCCTGCTATCCTCACTCACTATTACCTCACTGTGTTGTTCACTTTCATGGCTCTTATCAAAGTCTGAAAGTATTGTTTTTTGTTTGTCATGTGTCTAGGCTGCTGGAAATTAAGTACCTTGGAAACTTGACCTTGCCTTGTTCATGCATTTCTGGATCCCAAGTGCCCAGAACAGTGCTGGGTTTTGGCCAAAGGACAATTGCTGTGACATCTACAGAACTGATTGGAGGAGAGCAAGGCTGGACTGGGTTGAACATGAGGAGGCTAGCACACTAGTCTGGGGGAAGGCTGATGGTGGCTGTGAACAAGGTGAGGGGAACAAGGGTAGAGAAATGGGGATGGGTAACAGAGCTTCAGGAGATAGAATCAGCAAGACTGGTACTTGGTTGGATACAGGAGATCTTAGGTTAGTATCAAGGCTTCCTTCTTCATAGTGAATTCTCCAAATAGGCACCTTCCTCTCTAAGTTTTTGTGATTAGTAAGTTTTTGGTGAAACCAGCCTGCTGCTGACCACAGCTGATTGGTACAAGGAGTGAGGTAGGACAGCTGGTACCCATACCATAAGTGGGGGACAAGATATTTCAGTTTTCCCAGGGCAGTGCTGGACTACTGCCCCTGCCTAATTATATAATAATCTCTGTCCCTCCAAAAAATGTCCTGATTTAAATAGTACATTACATGGTCACACTAGACACTTCAGAGAAGTTAGTTGCTCTTAAAATCATCTAGTATGAACTCTGCCCATCAAGAGCGCTCAGTGTTGAATAGTGGCCAAACCAATAAATCTAATTTCCGGCAACATATAAATACTAGGTGAACAAAAAGAGAATGGGCAGTGCTGTACAGGAGATGGAGCCTCTGTCTCTGAGGCCAGCTGCATATTCCAGAGGTAGACTTCTCTGGGAGCCACATTAAGGCTGACAGACACCTTCCCGCCTTGATCCCAGATAATCCTGCTAGCTACTTCCATTACTGAGAGTCATTTGAGCTAATCTCTTCCTCACCACTAATGAGTTTCAACTACAAAGCTACCACTCTAAGGCAGCAGAAGTGTCAGATGGGTGCTACCTAGGTCTTGCAAGGACTTGCCTGTCATCTACAGGAAGGTACACTAGAGAATCAGGAATCATCATGGCAGTTTCTCAACCTGTGATGGCTGAAGAAGCCAAGAGGACTGAAGACTTGACTTCATGCTGTATCCAAGAGCTCAGAGCTGGCAACCATGAAATGTTTAAGGTGAATGGAGAATAAGCTCTCCTGACGATTGTGAGCAACAAAGGAGAACCACAACCAAACCTCTCTCAAACACATCCACAAATCCTAGGCTTTGAAGTTATTTCAAACTTAGACACAAAGAGTGATTTTTTTTAAGTCCTAGTTTCAAGGTCTCATGGCTCAGTGTCTTCAAAACCAACATCAATTTCCTAATAGTTGCTCTGAGCTTTCAGTGGGCCATTGGTCTATAAATTATACCAGCTCCTGTAGCTTCCCTCCACCCACAGTTTTCTGTTGAAAAAAAAAAAAAAAAAAAAAAAAAGCTAGTTATGACTCCACCAAGCATCTTCTTAATACAAAAACCTAGGCGATAATGTGATTTGATGTTTAAGAAGGCAGTCTCAAGTTTCGTATCATTGAAACATTGTTCTGAGCAATTGATAAAATGCTTTCTATGGCTCCAAACTGGAGCTTATGCAGCTTTATATAGGTAATCTCCTATAAAATGTTATGGGGGCTCTTTTCTATTTCTGTTGAACAATAGCCACCACCCAGAAAAAGAAAGCCACAGTTGGGATGAAAGGTAGAAAATGTAGAAGCTTTCTCAAAGTATTCCCTATACAAGGGGATTCCTTAAGCATAACTTGATTCAATGGGAGGTGTAACATCTGAGTGATAACCAGCAACTTAAAATATTGCAAGGTCTACAATCCAATGATACAGCTTCAGAAATTGAGAAAAGTACTAATATAAGTCCCAAGCGCTGGAGATTGAAACAACTTTCTACCTCAAACAATATAACTGTAACATAGCATACAGTAATGCAAAGGAAAGCAAAAGGAAAATGGGTCTATGATATTGAAATCCAAGAAAGATACCTAATTATTGGCAAGGTTTACAGAAGTGTCGATGGAAAAAGCAGTACTGACATTTTCTGTCCTTTTATTCTCCCCTCATTTTTCTTTTCCTTAAATTAAAACTCACAGCAAAACAAAGCCTCTGGCAGGGCTGTGAAGAACACTATTCATTTTTCCCCTTGACCTGATTAGTCAGAATGTCTTTCGAACTATTCGTTTTCAATTTGCACCACTGCCAGAGAGAAAGGCCCTCAAATTAATGGTTGCATTGATTGTTTATGCCTCCAAGAGGAACATTAAAAAATTTCAGCAATGCTCAAAGAAATGCTGATCTTCTGAAAGGATTTTATTTAATGGATTTTTTAAAAATTAAGAGTTCTGGAAACTTGCCAAATGTGTGTTTAAAATTCCACTTACAAGTTTGGCTGTCTAGTGAGTTTGAGTGGTGAAGGCTTTGTCATTTCTTAGAATAAAAGGCTTTAACCTTAGATTCTTGGATCCTTGGACCCACCAGTAGGGATCTTGAGAGAACTGCAATTCTGGCTCAAATGTAGGGCCCATTTACCACCCTGGCTTCCCCTTCATAACAAATGCTGTCCCACATCACTTTTCTAAGTGCCCTTCCTGGGTGGTTTCTCCTCTCTGCCTCTGCTTTTAGAAGCTACACTTCAGAAAAAACTCAAGAGAAAAGGTTTCGACAAACATTGGTCTGTTTGGTTGGCAGAGCAAGGATGGGAATTTGTGCAGAGCTTTTCTTGGGCAAGTTTCTCTTCAGCTCCTGCCAAAAAGGTTCTCATGCTGTACCTCAAATGGGGGAAGATAAGCGATTACATGGCCATTCCTTCCTTTCTACATTTACCCTAAAGAAATGCAGCAGGTATTTACAGCAGGAGAAGAACCACATTAGAATCTCCCTTTCATTATTGGTCTCCCATTTTTATATAGGCCAATACAGTGATGTGGGGGCCTACTGACGATAGCAGCAGGCACAAAATCAAGACTCACTAAGGACTAACGAACAATATTCATGGATGAGAAGTAGAAAACTTTCTCTATTTTTATTGAGGTTGGAGGACTATGGTTTATGCCATGGCAAATGAGGTTTCATTAGATATTGAAGTAATTCTTATTATTTTAAGTGATGCTAAATGCTCATTTTTCTCAATCCCATCTCATCTCCAAAACTTTCTTATAGGTGTCTGAACCAAGCAGTCATAAATGCCCACATGCTTCTTTGTAAGTGCTTTGACCTGAGTTGGCACACAAGACAGGGGTCTGTCTTCAATGACACTTCATTTGAATGAGTTACAGGGATATAAAGAGACCTGTTTCAAACCAAGAGCATGTGGAATGCTAAACTACAAAAGGCAAAGGTCAAACTGTTTGAGACTTGTTATCTAGTATATGAAGCCCTACAACCACACCCCAAATCATTCGTAGGCTCAGATCTGCTGCTGGCAAATCAACACAGTCAAAATTATCCCACAAAACTGCAGGTGGAGAACAAAACACTGTGTGGAGCAATGGGGTCCTGCAGTCATCACCTACAAAACCTACACCTCTAAGAGTGATTATGTGCTCCCTATGAATTACGATGGGGTTTAGCCAATTTCTTCCCTACCCAAAACCATGGCACTACTCATCAATAATTGGTGTTGTTTCTACAACCATTGCTTTGACCATGTGGAATTAATACTCATAGGGACCTGGTAACTTCCAACACAACTAGAAATTCTGACATTTGTTGTCTGAGTCTTATGCCAGCTACACCAACATGGCTGACCTGTTGTTTACTAGACCCTACCTGAGGTCATTTCCCACTCTTGGTTCACCTCTCCGGCTTTGGAGTCTGTCGTCCTCTTTATGCAATGCAT
Organism: Ursus americanus; assembly: GCF_024610735.1. Lineage (NCBI taxonomy): Eukaryota > Metazoa > Chordata > Mammalia > Carnivora > Ursidae > Ursus > Ursus americanus. The sequence goes on along the minus strand of NC_142131.1, from coordinate 50,267,745 downwards.
GGAATGTTTTTCTCTTCTTGATTACATCATATTACTCACATCCTTTTAAAATCTTAAAAAGCTCTTGTGTGAAGCTTTCCTGGAATCACTGATCCCGTTTTTTAGGTTACAAATAATAGCCTCTGGTTCATTTTCCTGGGCAATGCACTCTTAAAAACTGATTTTATGACCTGGTATGGCACATCTTCCTTTACCCTGAAAGCCCCTGAAAACTGTCCTTAACAAACACTTGAGATGCCTAGTAGGTCATCCAACTGGGTTGGGGTAGATTGTGTAAAATGTAGTAGATTGTGTGAGCAGTTTCCCCTGGTAAAAAGGTTATTTTAATACTGGCATGGTTTACAGTTACTGGTACATGGTAATAATAAAAAGCAGACCAATATTTAGCTGGTTTCATTATTGTTTAAATTCTCTACATTGAAACTCCTTTTTATAGGCCACCGTTGGCAGATTGTTCCCACTCCATCCTTCTATGCCATTGTTCAAAGCAACTCCAAAATGACCAACTTCTATTCAAAACCAAAGCAATTCTGCAAAATCCTCCTTAATGAAGCACTTATTTTACCCAACAAAGATTTCAAAGACCATAGGAAAAACAGCCAAACAGTGTGTACACTAGCAATTATAGTCATTCTTCCATGGACTTAAGATTGCAAAAGACAATTGCATTGACTTTAATGCCTTAGCTTTTTCCTTCTGTGTTAATACAAGTGAAATAAAGAAACTAGCCACTTTTCTATAAAATCTCAGACTTACCTTTCATATGGTAGTTTTGTCTCCACTATTATCAGCTGAATCTCTTTTGGAGGTTCCCTTCATTTAAGTACAACTGGTAACTCCTAACAAATGACTAAGCTGAGTGAAAACGCTATTTTGTCTTTCTTTGGCAACGTTCCTGAGATCCAGGGCTCCCCACATATAAAATCATGTCAAGTAATTTACCTTCTCATTGCCGAAAACTCTTTCAATGTTGTTCTTCCCTGGTGTACTAGTTAGGAACATGTAAAGAGCATGAAAGTGTGTGCAGAGATGTAATGTGGCAGGACTTTAAGGCCAGACCAGGAATGATACACACTATTTATGCTCATCCTTTACACCATTCATGGGTCAAACTCAGCCACATTCCACACCCAGCAGCAATGGAGACTGCAGAGGGTCTGGCCAGGAAGAATAAGAAAGGGATGTCAGTGACCAATTATTGCCTCTACCACCAGACAGTAAGAGCCATGAAGTCCAGGCATGCTCAGTCCAGTCACTACCAAAACTCTTGTGCTCAATACAGTGCCTCACACATTGTAGGATCTTAGCAAATATTTGCCACCTGGATGCATGGTAAGCATTGTGTGAACAACAAGGAAAGGACTGGACCTAGGATAAAATTCCAAGACTATAAGTCTTACCTCTAATAGATGTGTTAATCTGCTAAAAATCCAAAAGGAAACTCAGCTGAGCCCATGAATGCTGATAAACGTTTATCATTTGGCTGAGCATTTTGTAAGTCAAGGACAATTTATAGCAATTCGCTTAAAAATTGTTCAGTTTGAACTTTCTAAATAATTTACACACATACACATTTGATTACACAAGCTGTTTGCTGAATAAATGCCAAGAAAAAAAATTGGTTTCACGTGGTTTCCAGAGACCAAAGAGAGGGCAGGTAAACACTGACAATGAACAAACACAGCCTCAATTCAGCGTCTTGGTACAAGGGGCTTTGGGATAAATGGGAAAAAAAATTCTCTGTGTTTTGAGTTTCCCTTGAAGGACCTCACTATTGCAAGTCATTCAGAAAGCCTAGCAACCAATTTATAAGCTCTCATAAATCAATCTCTGCTAGGCAGTAGCCCACATTGTGTTCAAATTGTAAGCATTTCTACTTCTGCCAGGAAGGAATACCAATGTAGAAGCTGTGGAGATGCAGCTAATTCTTTCAGGTACAATAGGAGAACAATGAGGACTAATGGGCTCCATTCTTAAAAATCACAAGAGAACTATAGATTAACAAGAAAAAAATATATATATATGCCAAAATAATAGGCATTAGAAAACCAGGGTACTGCACAGATGGATTGCTCCTGCCTGCCAAAGAAACTAATGAAGTCATTCCCCCTTCCATGCTTGAAAATGAAGAAATGAAACACATGCACATTTTAAGAAAAATGAAGCAGTGGGTTCCTTTTACTTCAGACTGTGTCGTTTCTTCCCTAATGGACTGACGATAGGACATGAAGGGTTTTGTAAGTAAGTCATGGCACATCCAATCATGGCTTGAACAAGATGTTTCCAACCCATTTAACCGGATACTACAGAATAAATAAGCATATATAATCAACAGACACTAAAAATGAAGTACAAATAAATAAATAAATAAATGAACCACAACAGTCCTCCACTTACCTGCGGAATGTGCCTGGATTCTCTTCAATGACGCTTGCAGTCGATTCCACCTCCACCTTGATGCTGGCACCCAGATGACCCAATTCCTAGTTGTGGGTTGTGGGGCAGCTTAACTGGGAGTTTACAGTTTAGTACCTATAGACACGGGAAATATGACATAACAACGTTAGGACAGAAACACTGCTTAGTGTTTCAGGCTTTAGGGGACACTGGAATCACTGGAAGAGTTCATTAAAATCTAGGTTGATGACCTCCAGTCTGAGGTTTTGATTCAGTAGATCTGGGGTGGAGTCTCTGAATTTCTATTTTTAACAAGTTCCCAGGTGATGCTAATGCTGCTGGCCCAGGGGCCACACTTCTAGAACCACTGTATTAAGCTAAGAACCAAACACCTGATTGAAGATGCTTCATTTATCTGGAATACAGAATAGGTTTGTGGCCTTGAAAGGATAGAGTTTTATCCAAACCATAAGTACTTTCATATTAGTACCTATCATACCTACATTTATCTAAAATTTTTTTTTGATGTAAGGATTTTCTTTTAACATAGTGAAATGCTAGTATAAGCAGCATAAATTTGCAAGAGGGTTCACAGCATACAATTTAAAAACAAGTGAAATGGAGTATTTAATAGTTTTCAAATATAGATACTTATAAGCAAAATAAAAAGAGTAAAATAAATTTTAAAAGTGTCCGTTAAGCAGACAGCATTTTTCCTTTTTGCTAGAAAGTAACATAAATTTAGGAATACATTTATCTAAAATCTTAACCTCCCTTTCTCCCATTGACACCCTATACAAAAAAAGGGACCCACCCACTCCCCATGTCCTTGCACCAGAAGTTTCTCAGAAGCTTCACTAAAATAACCTCGCATCTTCTTCAGGGTCTCTCTTTCAGCGTCACTGACTTTAGATAAATAATGCTAGTTCATTCCTCATCAGCATGATATCTTCAGCTAGTCCTTGGGAAGTTCACCAATTTGCCACTTGTCCCGAGTTTAAGTAACAGGAATGAGATCATCAACCTCTCCTGGTCGGTCTCCTCAATCTTTTCATTCTGCTCAAATCCCAGCAGGCAATGGACAGGGAGATCCCCAAAGGCTAACAAACTCTAAATTACAAGTGAGGGCTACATGCTGGAAGGCCCCCTAGAGATAGTCTATCTTGGGTTAAATTAATCTGTAGCTGTATTTGGTGTGGCTGGTACAGTGGCTCAGGAAACCTGCACAGATGTGGTTCAGAAGGGGCATGGTCTCAGCAGTTTGCTCGTCCTCCGGACTTGCTACTCCCTTCACTCATTTATATTACCTGCCCAGGCCCTCTGGATTGCGGAAACTGCAGCACCTGAAAAACCCACTCACTGAGTGAACAGGAAAACCATGGCTTGAAGGACTGAAGCAACTTCCCAAGAGTTACATCGATAGCTAGTGCTGCGTGCTAGTGCTTGAACAGAATTACAACCTGTGGCTCAAGGCTCCTTCCTGATTTTTTGCTGCTTTCCCACCTTTGCGGTCTGTATGGTGTCAACAAAGATCTTAGACAGGAACTTGACCAGCACTGTCACTGATCTTGTTCTGAATTATCCTTAATGATGCAAATGTCATAGTGGTCCACATCAGTCTATCGGGTGGCCACGTCTGCCTAATCAGCAAGGTACCTTCCTTAACTTGGTACCTTTCTCAACACCGTAACTTCTCTAGAGTGTGTTGAAATGTGTTGAGGTTCCACTTCCCATTTTTAGGTGTGTGGGGGGTGGAAAATATTACTTAAAAACAAGTCCAGGGTCAAAGAAATGACTCGAGCATTAGTGTTGAAGTAAGCGGCAGAAATGGTATAAGTTTTCACAAAGGCATTCTTTAAGAACAGGAGAAAAAAATGAAATTAGACCAAAAATCTTACTAACACTGAGTTTTAAAACATACTGAAATCAAGAGAGATACACTTTTCCTTGGCTCTCTTTCATTTGGCTGCCTGAGCTCTTCTCCACGTTGCTTTTGTCCTCAGTGCAGGGAAAGAATTCACCTGTTCCAGTGTGACCTCCTGGTTCCAACTCTTGACTGCCAAGCAAGGGACAGAAGCAGGAGAACCAAAAGTAATGATTCTCAAAATTAAGCATGCCTAACATTCACCTGGGGAACTTACTGACGATGCAGCTGCCTGGTTTCTGCTGCCAGATTTCTGTTGGGCCTGAAACCTACATAGTTGAGCAGCACCCACAACTGTTTTTGATGCTGATGATCCTTCAGGGACACTGGGGAAAATGCCTGTGCTTCAGAGAAGTACTTTTCAAACTTTTGTGTGCCCACAAATCTCTGTGAAAATGTGGAGTCTAATTAAGTAGGTCCGGGGTGGGGTCTCACAGGGTCCTGGAACAGGCTGGAACTGCTCCTTGGGTCTCTAGGATTTAGAGCTGTGATGTCAGTCAGTTGCTTGTGTTCAAATTCAGATCTGCACTGTGCTGGCTGTGAGTCTGGAAAAGTTTCTCAACCTCTTCGTGCCCCATTTTTCTCATCCTTAAATGGGATACACTATTAGTACGTATGATTGTTGTGAGCTTTCAGTGAGAGAATAAATGTAAAACTTGTAGCACGTACGGAGGCTTAAACGTCAGCTGCTATAGTCATTTACAGATATTACGCTTTGACATCTGTGTTTGATACATGCATACATCACTGGGGGATTTAGAGAATCACAGACTGGTGTCTTGGTGGGGGCCTGCCTGGGGGACTTGAGTTCAAAGCCCCTTTCTCCCACCCCCTTCTTCCTCCCTTCCATACAAAATACACATTCTGAACGTGCCAAAAAGCCATTCTCTCCTCTCAAACCAGAGATTCCAGGACAACATCCAACTAATGGGCCATTTTAGTAGGAGTAGGGGAAAGAGAAAAAAACAAACCAAAACAAAAAAAGCCCAAAACCCAAGTTTTGAGCTGTGCCCATTCTAACAGATTCTGAACTCCTTAAAGAAGTACCACATCTTCTTAGAAAAACAAAACTCCAGAAGTTTCTGTGTAAAGCATCTTGTACAATCATGGGTTCCTAATAACACAGTTCTCTTCTGCTGCCACCAACAATATTTCCCCTCAGACATCAGTAAAATGCCCCGATTGTAGGTCGGCTTGCTAAGAGAAATAAAGCCAGTAGCTTATCAGCCCCACAGGTAAGGGTCATGAACAGGGGAGCTAAGTTCATAAAGTTTCACTTCTTGGCTCTACTTACTGTGTCACGTTGAGACAATGTGTCTGCCTCCTCCAGCGCAACCTGTAGGAGACTGTGAGAGCAAAGCCACAGCCCAGTTGCGTCTTATCTCATTTTCATCGATGATTCTTGCACCTCAGTCTGCAGAAGTATCTTCAGGGAACAATTTTAAGCTTGTAGATATCCAGACCACACTTGACAAGATGCAGATGCAGTAGGTCTGATAGGAGCACTAGATAATCTGTATTTTTTAACTGACACACCAGTTAATTCTGAGGCAGGTAGTCTATTGTCTGGGAAACAAAGCTTTTTGAAGAGTAAGGAATAATGCTTAGACGTAGTGCTAGTTGAATAGGAACAGCTGCCCAAACCTTTGGTTAGTGTGAAGCGATCCAATTCTGGTGTTTTGAAGCAATCCAATGACCCCAAGAGAAGCTAGCGTTTGCTGAGTGAGCAGCGACTGAGGCTAACCGCTTCTTACTGACATTCCTCTGAGAGCTCTTTACCACCATTAGTCTCATGAAGCAGAATGAAGTTGGGGCTCAGAGGGCTGAAGAACCTTGCCCGAAGTTTTACCACGAATTAGTGTCCAAGGTGGAACCGTAACCTGTAACGGTCTGCTCTAAAACGGAGCTTCTCGAACTTCAGCAAACATCAGAATCCTGCCAAAGGCCTGTTAGAACAAATTGCTGGGTCCTATCCTCAGAGTTTCTGGTTTGTTATGTCTTGGGATGGGGCCTGAGAGTTGCCTTGCCTTCCCTTCCCCTCCCTTTTCCTCCCCTCTCCCTTTCTTTCAAGATTTTATTTGGTTATTTGAGAGCGAGCGAGAGAGCACGAGTGGGGGGAGGGGCAGAGGGCGGGGGAGACAGAGAATCTCAAGCCAACTGCCAGCTGAGCAGGGAGCCCGAGGCAAGGCTTGAAGCCACAACCCTGAGATCATGACCTGAGGCAAAACCAAGAGTCAGAGGCTTGACTGAGTCAGCCAGCCAGCCTGAGTTTGCATTTCTAACAGGTTCCCAGCTCCTGCCACTGCTGTTGGACTTTGAGAACCACAGCACTAGAGTTAGCTGTTGGGCCTTCTTCTAGAAGTCTGACGCCGTGCCTCTTTAGCTACTCACCAAGGACAACGTATAAAAGCTTTCTTTTTCCTTCAACTGTTGCTCCGCCATCAAGTACGTGTCAAATGGCCAATGAAGCTGCTGTTAAGCCAGTTCTTAAGTGTCTTCAGGTGTTACCTCATCAAGCATTTGCAGTTGTAATAAGTCGTCCCCTCCCCTCAAGCAGAACGGACAACCTCTCCCTTTACGGTGGTTCTTTTACAAAGATTCTTCTGCTGTATTTTTTATTTCTTTGCTTTAAAAATGCTGAACCGTGCTTCTCTTCCAACTAAGCAGTGGTGAGCAGTGTGCCGCTCTAATCAGTCCTGGCCAATCAGGTACTAAGGAAATAATCCAGCCCCTCTTTTCCTCCCTCCCTTTGTTTGGTCATGAAATTCCAACTGGGATCTCCATAGTTCTTCCATGTTTGTGAATGGCCCCATGCTTGTCTCCTGGAACTTCTGGGGTTTACTCACCCCATGGGCACCCACATCCACTCCAGGCACGAGTGCAGACTTCTTTGTAAGGAGGCTCTATTCCAGCCGGAACTCCTTTGTTCTTCCCAAGGAGGGGCGAGCCTGGCCCGCTGAGCTGTTCCCAGGGCGGAGGGCTGAAGGAACGCCAGGCAGGGGCGGGCAGGTGCAACGACTCTGTAAAATTCCTAACAGCTGTGACGGCTATTCTCTCAGTAGAGCTGACAAGCTCAGAGGCAGAAGTGGTGCTGGTGCCTGTGTGTGTTGGATGGGTCTCCATGTCCAAAGCCACATCTCTGAGGCCCCCTCTTTTGCGGGATTCAAACTGCAATTTGATTGGATGGATCTCATGATACTACTTCAACCAGCCTTCTGGATAACTCTTCTCCAACTCAAGAGTCCACCAACCTGGGCTCTTGGAAATCCTTCCACTGCTCCGGTGGGACTGGGTAACAGGTTGGAGGAGTGGAACACCAGGGTGCAAATTCACTTGCACTTACCAAAGCAGTGGACTTGACCACTCTGAAGTCAGTGTTTTCAACTGTCAGATGGAGACTTTTCTGCCTACTGCACTGAAAGAGTGGGGGAAGAGGATGGAACAGAATATGACACATGATGGTGCCTGGGATGTGTAGGCTTTCCAAAATTAGGAGGAGAATCTGAGACCCAGTAAGCCCTTAAGATTTTTCTAATCTTTTTCTCTATGTAGAAACAACTTTTTTTTTTTTAATAATGATTTTTTATTATATTATGTTAGTCACCATACAGTACATCCCCGGTTTTCGATGTAAGGCTCGATGATTCCTTAGTTGTGTATAACACCCAGTGCACCATGCAATATGTGCCCTCCTTACTACCCATCACCGGTCTATCCCATTCCCCCACCCCCCTCCCCTCTGTAGCCCTCAGTTTGTTTCTCAGAGTCCATAGTCTCTCATGTTTCATTCCCCCTTCTGATTACCCCCCCTTTCTTTATCTCTTTCTTCCCCTACTGATCATTCTAGTTCTTATGTTCCATAGATGAAAGAAATCATATGATAGTTGTCTTTCTCTGCTTGACTTATTTCACTAAGCATTATCTCCTCCAGTGCCGTCCATGTTGTAGCAAATGTTGAGAACTCATTCTTTCTGATTGCTGAGTAATATTCCATTGTATATATGGACCACAACTTCTTAATCCAGTCATCTGTTGCAGGGCATCTCGGCTCCTTCCACGATTTAGCTATTGTGGACATTGCTGCTATGAACATTGGGGTGCATGTGGCCCTTCTCTTCACTACGTCTGTATCTTTGGGGTAAACACCCAGTAGTGCAATGGCTGGATCATAGGGTAGCTCAATTTTTAACTTTTTAAGGGACCTCCACACGGTTTTCCAGAGTGGCTGTACCAACTTGCATTCCCACCAACAATGTAGGAGGGATCCCCTTTCTCCACATCCTCTCCAACAATTGTTGTTTCTTGCCTTGTCTATTTTTGCCATTCTAACTGGCGTAAGGTGGTATCTCAGTGTGGTTTTGATTTGAATTTCCTTGATGGCTAATGATTTTGAACATTTTTTCATGTGTCTGTTAGCCATTTGTATGTCTTCATTGGAAAAGTGTCTGTTCATATCTTCTGCCCATTTTTTGATTTGTTTATTTGTAGAAACAACTTTTGAAATGGTAACAAAATCTGACTCTGGAATCAGCATAGTTCAGAGGGCACGTGACTGGGACCCAGTTAAGCATGCAGGCGAATAATTTTGACATGCATTCACACCCATGCTCTGCTATACACTGGGGGTGTGACCTTCGTGAGCTTAGGCAAAGTCCCTGATTTTCAGCTTGCTTTCTTTCTTACTGAGTTGTTGGGAGCATGACATAATTATGTATTAAACTTTTAGCACAATAATACATAAAAATACTCCATAAATGCTAGTTACTTTCACTGATAAGTATTTGGGGGATATACATACCATAACATTTTGCATGTAATTTCGGGGCATTCATGGATTTCTCTAAAGTCTATCTACTGGTACACAGAGACTTGATGCCCCTGCGCCCCGATGATACATGATACACAGTACATTCCATGTATAATGTTATTGATCCACCACTCAGTGGGTTGCTTTACAGTGTATTTTTTCTTCTCTGATAATGCGTTCGTGGACTTTTCAGTGTTCTCCTACAACCAACTGAATGTAAAGCCCAAATGTAGCCTAGAAGCCTCTGAGTCTTGGAAATCTGTTCAAACTCAGCCTGGACTCCGGTGACTTAGCCTGTGCTGGTGCATGTCTTTTCCTATGGTGTCATCCTCATCTTTCTCTCTGCTCCGTCTCTGGTTTCTGCTGGCCCTTACACACAGTTTCTGTTGAGCTCTATGACATCCATGAGTAGAACTCAGCCCACTAACAGGTGTTCACATGAAATCTGCGCTGAGCATTTTAGAACCTTGGTGAAGAGTCACACTGCAGAGTGCAAACTTTCACCTTCTTGACTGTCCCATCCCGCTTTCCCTCTTGCTCTCCAGCATATCAGAGAATCTCCTCCTTCACTTCCTACACTCAAAGTCCTCAGCCAGACCTAGGCCTGCCAGGGTGTTACTTTCTATCCCATCCATTCATCAAAAAAATTTTTTTTCAAATAAATATGGCGCCTTTCCTGAAAAGTTGGGTGAAAAATTTTCTTCCTCTCATTTGTATGAATTAATGTCATTCGTGATCAGGATGTCTTATTCTATGTTCCCATTGTTTGGGAGAGTAGTCATCACATAGCAGCTGTTTATCTGTTGGATGAGAGGAAGGGAAAAAGGGAAAAAAGAACAGGAGGAAGGAAGAAAAGAAATCCCCGGGTATGTACTGGATCCAGACTACGATTCCACGACCCAGCTTAGTGATCACTGTTGAAGGTAGCTGTCTTATTGTTACTGCTTATTGTTACCCTTTGTTTCTCTTTCATTCCCACTCAGCAATTGTTTTCCCAAGCTAATTTCTAGGCCTCACGATAGAGTCATACGGTAGTTCTTCCTTTTACTTCCCCCATTAAGTGATCGAAGTTCAGACAACTCGCTCCATAATCCCCTCGCAGGTAATTAGTTGACTCAGGGGGCATCCTCAAGAAGCCAGAAGCATGTGGGCTTTAATTTCCCTTTCTGAGATTCTCTTCTATTAACTTCACCTTTCCTCAGCCAGGGCAAAAATTAATTTATATGTCTCCTTTCTCCGGGCATCATTTGTCCCTCCAACAGCTTGTGGGTTTTTTTTTTTTCTTTCTTTTTTTCTTCTTTGGAATAGACATATTCTCAGTTCTTGTAAATTGAGCAAGAAAAAAAAATTTTTTTAACAGTTCCTCCTGGTGTAGCTTTTCGTTTTTCAGAATGAATTTACTGGGACCTGAAAGCGATCTGCTTTGATTCAGAGCCAGAAATGTGGGGATCTTTATTGTTTTTGGAGACTTCTCCATGGGATCCTGGGAGACATTAGGGTTGGTCCTTACAGACTGAGTACCCTCTGTTGTATTGGGGGGTGGTGGCCCAGATCGAGCAAGTGTTGTGAATTAAACAGAAAAATGGGAAGGAGAGGACTAGAAGCAGCCATGGACAACTCCCTGTTTTTTGTAAGGAAGGAGACTGGTTTCCCCTCAACACAGATACACTCTCTCTGCATCAGCCCCAGCATGTGGCAGAAGAAAATCAAAGATGGATCTGTCGCTTATAAAGTTGGACTAATACATTCAGACAGGTAAAATGGAATTGACTGACCAGACTGCTAGCCTGTTATTTGATCTGGTGAGTCAGATTTACATTTGCACACAGTTTGTGTGCTGTGTGAGTAGGGGGGACAGAAAGGTTCGTTTCTGTATACGAAGTCCTTAGCCACACGTCCATCATGTTGTTAGAAGTCAGAACCAATCTTGGAGTTTATTTAAACTGGTCAGTTGGTTACTTGAATATATACAGGGCTAAGGATAGCACAGCAGCTGACTACCTTAGAGAAGCAAAGGGGAAAGGCTTGAAATATTTGAAAGCGAATCCTCAAAACCTTTGGAAAATACTGGTGGGGAGATGCCTGGCTCATCTTCTATTTATATCAACCTCTATTCTAGATGATAAAGGTTAAGTGTAAAGAAGACTGGGTCTTTGACTCCAAGAGCACTGTGGTCTGGATGGATAGAGAAGCAAATGAGTAATTAAAAATAGATGACGAAATAATATGAATTCTAGCAGTCGAGGAATTAAGGTAAGTTTTCTTAGCAGACTAGCATTAAAATTACACTTGTATTAATTTGGAAAACACTTATGAGAATTTTATACTGAAAGGCAGAATAATCATTGTATACGTATATGTACAATATTTCCTCTCTACCTTCAAGATAAAACTGAACTCCTTCAGGCTGAAGCTCTTAAGACTCCCCGTTACCTGGCCTTGACACATACATCTCCAAAAACATCATCTACTTGTCTTCCAGCACCCCTCCCCACCCCACATCACACCCCAGACTTCTCTAGAACCCTGAGGAACAACCCTACTTCCCCATTCACAACATTTCAGGGTAGGTACATATGAAACAACATGACACAGAGAAGTCGAATTATATTTGCATTTTCCCCAATCATAGAAATAATAAAGTCTCCAGGCTTTTTCATTACTTCACCCCACCCTTGTCTTCTTCATTTTACACCACTCTGGATTGAAAACATGCTTAAACTGGAAAAACGCAAGACGAAGTACTGTAAAGAAAGTTTATCTTTCTTTTTTTTTTTTCCTCTAGGGTTTTGTTTTGCTATGATGTGTGTCTCCCCAGCTTACGTACAGCTGGACATACTTGCTCTCCTTGACTGGCTTCGAGATCAAAGACAAGGTAAGCTCCGAAGATCTGGATGAAGTTTTCACACATTTTAAACCACATTCTGCATTATGCAAGCCTTTTGCACAGGCAGGTGTGAATGTGTGAATGTGGTAAAGGGAACCATACCACAAACCGTAAAGAGAGCAGGAAGATGATCACTGATGGAGATGCTAAAATACAGACCTTGAGTTACAGATTCCTCACCAGCTCTCCAGACCCTCTGTTAGCTGGAACATGAATATGTTACCAAGGAAAGCCCCTCCCTTGTCTTTCATAATCACTTTGTGCTTCCTAAACCACATTGCTTGGGCAGGATTGACACTTGATGCATCACACTGCTGAGTTTCTTAAAGTGAACACGGGGAAAACCATAATGCAACTGTCATTTTAACACTGGGAATTCAGTCAACCTGCAATGCCCAGTGATAAATCTAGAATGTGAGTCAGGGATGCTGATGTTCTCATCTTTCTGTCACTAGCACCAAGCAAGGTATCCAATCTGAAAGAGATTCATCATTCAGTAAGTCAGCCTCACAATTCCTTTTTCAGAAATAATTTACTGGGGTTTGGGAATGAGCCTGCTTTGATTCAGAATAGAATGTTAATGTGGGGTTATGTCTTTGGAAGCCCTTTTCCTGGAATTCTAGGAGAGATTAGGGTTGAACCTTAGGGATGGCAGCATGGTGCCAACGGAAAGGGTCACCCAAATGGCACTGCACTTGTGTGGTGCAAGATGAAGACAATTCTGCTTTCCTGCATTGCCCTCAGGGAGTCAGGAGTCTACTGCCTAAATTTGAATGTTTATTCCAAGAGCCATTTGGGAATGAGGGGTAGGATTTGCAAGGGACATGTACAGTCACATTAGATGATCACCAAATGGCCTTCTAAAAAGTGTGGTCCCATTTTTCTGTGGGGCCTCACATTTGCAGTAAGCGGAGGGCAAGTTTGGGGATTTCTTGGAATATCAGTGGAGAGGTTGAGGACTGCCTCCAAGGTCTTCTTTCCCTGTCCAGTCTCCATGTAGTTTTCTGCCTCTCTGATCAACGAATGCTGAACAGATATTTAGAGAATCTTTGTTTAAATTTATACCAATCACCAGTCCTTCTGTGGAGCCATTATGAATCCAGACCATGCTACGGAGCCCTCTGTGTGTGCCCACCAGCTGCCAGCAGTGGCGCCACCTGCCCCAAAAGGATTCCTCCATGAACTCATCGCTTTGCAGGGAGGCCAACCAACGAAGAGTTCAAGAGTCAGAACAGCCTCAAAGAATTAGGTTTATGATTGTCAAGTTCCCACTGACAGGAACTGGCTGGGGAGGTTACAGGAAGGAGGGGAAAGGGTGGAGAAGCCACATGTCTTAGAGAACCCAGCAAAAGTCTTAATAAATAGATAAGAATCTTGTTCACTTAGCATTTTCAATATTAGAAAGCAAATAGGACCAAAGCAGTGTCTAAGAACTGCATGTTCTTCCCTACTAACAGAAAAGAGATTCCACAAACTGATGTGCGCTCAGCCTTCATGACTGGTGCAGGAGAGCATTAAGATTGGGTTGGGCATCAGCTCAGAAGAGACTAAATGATTCAGCTGGTAAACATCAAAAGAGAATCGATTTCTCCTAAAGTGTCCTCTACAATATTGTCTCTAAAAGGTTAGATTGATTTTAATAATATCCCACTGTCTTGTGAGTTCCTATTCATCCTTCAAAACCCTCCCTAATACCAGTATCACTGACCAAGAAAGCATTCCCTAATCTCCCCCAGTGTAGGGCATCAATTTGCCTTTTCCACACACACATACCATCACTCTTTTTATACTCAGCTGTCAGGTGTTATTTGCAAGTCTGTCTCTCCTGCTGGATAGGAGCTCCCTGAGTCCAGACAGTGGCCTAATTTATTTCTGGGTCCTTGTTTTAACCTATAGTGTGGCACTATAAATGGCATATACCTACTCAACAAAGGAACACACTTCACGTAAGTACACTATTTATTCTGCAACTTCTGGTGGCCATGCATAAACATCCTGGTTTTCTTTCTGGCTGCAGGTCACGGGCTAGTTACTCTCATCTAATGAAATTATTTTGTGGATGAGATCACTGAAATTGAGTAATTCTCTCAAGGCTGTAGGACTTGTTAAATGACCCAGACATTTTTTCTAAGTTTGTGACTAACTTATTTGGTATGAAACCTGACCCACGCTGACATGAGGCTATTTATAGTTTTTAGTTATTCCATTTACTATGAATATTCATATGCCACACTATAAAATATTAGTGCATTTATTGTGTACTGGCCCTTTCTAAAATAAGAAACATTGAAAATTGTCTATTACATCTTGCCCCAAGGAGTTTAGAAAAGGTACCATGTACTTGTACGGTATGATTTCATCAAGAGAACCCATATCATACAGTAAGTGTCCTTTTGTTGTTAGTGCTTATTTCAGCAAAACAACGTCAACAGTCATGTCAAATTGGTGTTAGCCACTTGGCTTGTATTGTTTGTGTTATTCTGTTTGCATTTAATTGTCAATGAATTGTGGGTATAAATGTGTTAGAAACCATATACATTGTACTGTTAATTTCTAATTTTATATTTATAATATCCAGGTACTATGGTAATAAAAGTAACATAAGTGAATAAAAAAATTAAGGAAATCAACTTAAAAAAATTGTATAGTTAAAATTAACTTGAAAAAAAAAACCCTTACATGTCCCCAGGGGGACAGTATAAGTGATTGTATGCATGATTATGTACATATATATGTATATATAGCACTAGCTGTATACATAAATACATAATATGTGCTGTAATAATCATGGCATTATACACACTCAGATTAGGCTTCCTCTTCTCAGAGTCACAGAAATAACTGATTCTTTCACTCACCATGTCCTTTTTCTCCTTGAGCAGAGGCCATGCTAATCTTCTCTGTATCACTCCAATTTTAGTATATGTGCTCCTGAAGGGAGCACACAACTTGTCCTTTTTCTGATCCCACCCCCACTTCTTCAGGGACCACACACGCACACAAAAATTTCGGAGGAACGAATGGAATCAGCCAGCTGACTTGGAATGATGAAGGTCTAGCCATAATCAGAACACTTGTATATTGAATCTCAGCCAGAAGGATGGAAATTTAACAATATTTGTGACATTCAAGATGGTAGTTACATGCAGGGCCCAGACAGATAAAAGAAATAGATGGGGTGCGCAGGCTGTAAGAAAGAAAACTGCAGGGTGATGAGGGATGGCAAATTGAAACTCTTCAGTATCAGAGTGAAAACAGGCAGTGGGGAGACTATGGTAGGGAAGCAGCCAGTCATGGGAATTTGAACTTGAACACCAGCTAATTACCATTATAATTTGGGATTGTGAATCCAATTTGCTCTATCTTTTCGTTTTCTTTTTCAAGGGGGGTGGTGGGGAGAAAACCAGGGTTCTGTGTGCATTCTCCTGACTTTCTATATTGGCAACTAATTCAATGAAGAAAAATAGTGTAGATCAAATAAAATACATCTGTGGGCCAGATTTGGTCTTCAGACCATCACTTTGCATCCTGTGACTTAGAATCTGATGGCATCATTAGCATCCTGAACAAACTTGTCACACAT
This sequence comes from Ursus americanus, assembly GCF_024610735.1. Lineage (NCBI taxonomy): Eukaryota > Metazoa > Chordata > Mammalia > Carnivora > Ursidae > Ursus > Ursus americanus. The sequence goes on along the minus strand of NC_142131.1, from coordinate 50,252,147 downwards.
GGTCCCCTATTTCCAACCCTGGATAAAAGGAGATGGAAACTTTTCTTGTGGTAAATCATATTATTTTCATCTGAGGTGATAGCTTTGGATGTAACTCAAGGGTTCACTTCTGGAAAAGAGAAATCTCTTTTTGCCCTTGTTTGTGGCTTAATAGTATTAGAAATTAAACTGGATTAAAGACACTGAAATAGATACTCAAGGTCCAATCTCATGGTGTTAAAGACTCTTCCTTTCAAAGTGGATCCTAAATTGAAATTCATCCTTTTCCATTCCCTTAATCCAGACTTCTCAGAGTTGATATAAGGTGCTGAGTGTCCGATGTTGAATGTTTCACTGGGTCAATAGAACCTGTGAAATCAATCTGTTCAGTTAACAGATGACAAACACTTAATGATGCAATGTTTTCTGAGAGCAATATTGTTTGGAAACATATTTGCAAAGTTGGTAAAGAAGACAATTTTCACCTTTCAACCCTCACTTGTATTCTACTCATTTCCTTATGCAACAAAATGCCTTGAGTGTCTACGATGTACCGGATGCTATTTTAGTTACTGGCGATCTCACGGAGATAAAACAGACAATGTCCCTAAATTCCTTTAAGTACAAATCAAATATACAAGAATACATTTGATGTCACTCCTAGTAAGTATTAGAAGTGTTACACAAAACCAAATATAAAATTACAGACTACCCTATCCTGAAAGGATACAGGAAAAAATTGCAGCCATCCTGGAGAGATAAGGGAAAAAAGTGCTGAGAAGGAAAGAAGACAATGAAGAAAGGATAATAGTGAAGACAATGAAATTGAACCACATACAGAAGCAGGAGAGCACAGGCAATTCTCTGGATCAGTTAAGCAGAGAGGCCTGACCCTTCATTTATGGATTTCTTTCTCAGCTGAGTTATTTCATAATTAGAAATTGATAAACAGAAATGGTTACTTTTATGAAGTTGAACTTGGGGTTCGTGTAGCTGCACTAGGAGTACATTTCCTAGGCAGATCTCAAAGAAAATTCCTATTGGAATGAATAAGCTCTAAAAGTGTCCAAGTAATAATCACAGTTTAATTTTGAGAGGTAAGGAGGACTGAAAATAAGACAGCCCCAATAGAAACAAAGATTAACGATGATGTCTGCTTATCAAAATGTCTCCAGCAAAGAAACTAAACAAACCTGGTTTCTAATGTGGTTTGAGTAACTGTTGATCTCCTTTACTTTATCTTCTATATCATGCCTTCTCTGAATAAAACCCTTGGAAAAAAATCAGTAGGCTGGTTGAGATCACCAAAGCAACACTGTCTTACAAGTCAAGTTTCCCCATCAGCCAGTTTTCCCAAGACAGATTATAGCATTTGTATCAATATACTTCTGTTAAACACTTCTTATGTATTTATGAAGGCAAAGCCTGCAAGTGCCAAAGTCAAGGAGCTAGGAAACTTTATATTTTAAAGAATTGATAAACATTTCCTCCAGCCTTCCTATAGAGACATATATTTGACCATGGCTTTTCTTGTTCCTCTAAAACTGTGTCAGCTAATGGGCAGAAATACAGGCTTAAAAAAAACCCAACTTTATCAAGTGTAAGAATTTTTTTTTCTGTTTATACATCTAATTAAATCAACAGAAATTCAAGGAATTACCCAGATAATCTTATAACATTCACAAACCAATTTCAATTTATAAATAATTGAGAATAGAGTGCTTCATTTGAATTGTTGGGGTAATTCAGGTAGTACATCTTCTTTCTTCATTTGATGTGTGTAGACTTCCTTTATAGAACATAGAAAAACAATGTTTAGGATTTAGGAGAAAAGACAACCCCTAAACACTAAAAGATGGATTCCTAGTGGTCATTCATTCATTTATTGAAATACTTTCTGCACATTTAACATAGGTGGGGTGCTCTATTTAACAATGAAGATATAAAGATGAATAAAATGGGGCTGGTCCTACCCTCATGAAACTCACAACCCACCGGAGGTGGGGAATGGGGATGGACAACCAACCAGACACCATACAGGTGATGCAAGTTGTGAAGGAGAAGTTGAGGGTTTGAGGGAAGGGATTCATTCCTGCGATCAGAGGCATCTGCTGAGATCTAGAGGGTACATAGGAAGCTGGTATGAAGGAGAAGGGAAGAAAAAAGGGAACAAGAGAAGCCACCCAGGACACTGCAGCCCAGGGCCCATCTGACAACAGGTGTGGGAGAGAAGCAAAACAAGAATAACAGAAAAACTAGAGAGCCACGTCGCAGTCAGCCCTCAGAATCACGTGCAATAATAAAGTGTGGTTGTGTGAAGCCACTTCACTTGGGGGCATTCATTACGCAGCAACAAAGAAACAAAACACAATGGCTTCCATTCTACAAGTAAAGGCGATGGTCATTGCTAGTGGATCCTGATGTTGTAGGAGCCCAGCTGAGCCTGAAGCAGGGAGCTTGGCGTGCCAGAGCATGTGCCTCCCAGGCCTCTGTTTCGTGCAAAGAAAGACAGCTGCAGAGAAAAAGGTTGAGGAGCAGGCGCCTGGATATCCGTAGATCCAGTGGTGAAGTTAAGGAAATGCGGCCCTTCTTCCACAGGCAGGCCTCACAGCACACGTCTGAGTCCTCCGCAGGCTTTTTCTCCACATCTGGGTGGAACCCAGTGCAGGGTTGCTGAGCAGCGACGGCCAAAGGGAATATGGCTACGCTTGGAAGTGCCTGGAAGGTTCCATGGCTTTAGGTGCTCCACATGTCACTCCATGAGAAAGGGAACAACTTCAGGAAGGGTTGAGGCATCGGCTCAAGGCAGCCCAGATGGTAGGTAGGGACGCCAGAGGAAAAGAGCATGAGTGCACTTCCCTGTGAGAACAGCCTGCCCAAAGCAGCTGTGGGGGTGGGGGGGAAGGGTCAGAGTGCTGTGCTGCCAAGGCCAAGAAAATGTCCATCCGTGTGATACAGGGCTCTCCTTCAGCCCCAGAACAGCTGTTTGTCTTTCTGTTGTTTTCTTACCCTCCTGTTCTTCATTATTCTTCCTTCTAGGAAAGGTCACCAAACCTCTCTAAATCACATTTTCTTTATCTTTAAAATGGGGACAATGATAATATCTACAGTAAGAATTAAGTAAGAGAATGCACAGAAAGCACTTACAGTACTGAGCATGTAAGTAAAGATTCACTAGTTGTTAAATATATTATTATTTTACTTGGAAAACTCTCCTCATCGATTTGAAAGCAATTAGCTAATAGCTGGCTGTAGTGTCCTTCTAAAAGATAATGACCATTGGTTAGGCACAGGATTAAAATGATGAAGAAGTGTAGTGGTGGGCATATCAATCATTATTCTGTGCTTGTGTAAACCTCTTTAGGAGATGACCCTGAGAAAGTCAGCAGGAGACACAGAGAGCTTTAGATAGTCAACAAGTACTTTCTGCACACCTACCAAGTAGGAAGCCCTGATAATACAGGGATGGACAAAACAAACAACATCTCCCTTGTGGAACTTATAAGCAAGAGGAAAGCAAATATTAAAGAAATAATGATCGGAATAATGATCAGTTGCAGCAATTATCAACTGCTAGATACTCCAAAATGCCCACTGCCTACTTACCCCTTTGGGTAGCATTTTGTATCTTCCCAGGAGACTACTGGTCCAGGAAACAGATTTGTTTTTTCTTAAAACAACAACAACAACAAATATCTCAGATCCAGGCCACTTACTATCAATACAAGTAGGCATTTTACTTCTGAGTCCCAGTTTCCTTATTAGTAAAACAGCAGATATGATCATTCCAGTGTCCAAGGATTATCGAAGGAGGGTTCGTTAATGGAGAGCATATGCAGAAGTACCTCAATGCCTGGCTGGTCAATGGTGCCCAGGAAATATCAAGTTTCCTTCCTTCTTCCATTTTAGGCACACAGTAAACTTGCAGGGGGCTGCTGCGAGTATCAAGTGTGAAGAGATAAACTGAATAAGTGTAATCCACTTATGTGACGTCTATGTTCTTTATTGGGAGAATTGGGTGCATTAACAGTTTTTTGTTTTGTTTTATTTTGTTTTTTGGGGGGGTGGTTTGGCAGTGTTATTGAAAACTCCCTCTCCTATATTGTTTTGTTACTGAACTTTAAGCCAGTCACTAATGAGAAACCAACCAAAACCAAAACCATTTCATCTAAGCAGCAGGCTAAAATTTGTCTTAATATCTGATAAAAGACTATCCCCCAGTGAGAAGGAAGAGCACAAAAAGTGCGTGTGGGTGTGAGTGTCTGTGGAACTGCTGGGGAGGTGGGCAGTGGGGAAGTGATACATACATGTGGGAGTCTGACCTAACCTAAGGGTCAATTGACCTCCTTGGGAAATGGAAACTCAGTAATTGTCAAATTAGGAAATAGGCAATTTGGGATTTTTTTTTTTTCATAAGAGGTTTAGTGAGTCAGCATCTTATTGGGAAATGATTGTTTACCTAATTATGCCATGTTTCTAGTTGACAATTTCAGAACAAATTGGCAATGTAGTCAATAATGACAAAATACTGATGAATCATAGAATATTAGAATCTGAAGGCTCTTGAATGATTTCTTTCAGCTCTTGTTAATACTGGTTTTCTTACTTTCTAAATATATGTACTCACACACAATATTCTATTGTACTTTATTATACTGAAAGGAAAGTTATTTTAATAATTTGGACTTCAGGGATCTAACCTTTGATATTTTAAGTGCCCCTTTGTTAGTTGCTATAGGCAAGCACAGAGGGGAAGAAAGAAGTATCTTATTTGCCTTTGGCAATTTCGTAGCTTCCTTTTTTAATTGCCTGAAGTTGGCAACAGCATCCCCTCAAAATGTATGTTTTTTATCAATGAATGTACTTGATGGTTACTATAAAGCAGCTATTTTAGGGAAGTTTGCAGATAATTCCATGCTTCAATCAGGGACTGTACTAATTTATAGCAGGCTAGTATTCAAGATAGTTGGCAGAAAAAAGGAAGAACTAACACATGGCATTTTTTTCTTTCCTGGTAAAACAGTTTAAGATGATTTTAACAAATGGGCTCATTAACATAGCCTAATATCAAAATATTCAGTTGTGAAACCAAATAATGTGTGGATTCTATGTTCTACGGACTTCAGGGATATAGATCCCAGATGTTGTTTGGAACCAAATGCAACTCAAGGAGTATTTTTAACAGCTAATAAGCTCTAAATGTTAGATGAACTACTTGAGATTTTCAACCATAATATCACAATATCTTAACTAAATTCTTATTTCTTTTTATTACTTACAGAAAAAAGTGCTGTGTAGGCTAAAGTCAATTTTGCCAGCTGGCAGGATCTCAAATGTCTATAAATTCTCATGTGAAGATTTTCAATTTTCAACATACAGATTTTTCAGTCTTTGGTAGAAGACTATTATTACTTTACCACTTGTCATTTGGAGAGACAGCCATCAAAGCTGTAATTTGTTTTATAATTTCATGTTTCCTGCTCTAAATCCATGGGTAAACCGAAGCTCAGATTGTTGAAAAAATTAGTTAAGATTTTAGTTTACTTAGGTGTGGATATTTTACCACAGTCTAAATTTTTGTAAGTTCAGTGAATCACATATTTCCACAGGGTAAAGTTTTCATTGTAATGCAATCTGAAGACCTCATATACTTGTGGCCATTCAATTCTTACTAGAGATTCATAGATTAATAATAAAATATAATCTGTCTGTTCATTTCTTGCATTGATATATTACCAAAAATATCTACAACACCAGGCTTGATGGACTGTGGCCTTTCTGCCTAGAAAATGAATTTAGAAACTACAACGGCTTGACACTAAGTTGAACCTTGAAACATTCTCAGAGCCTCTTAGCAAACAGCTGCAAAAAATATGTAAGCAGCTGAGCGCCTAAGCATTTGTTAATGACAAACAAATGGGTACATTAGAAAAGGCAAATAATTTCCCAAGTGCTTCAATATGGAAGATTCTTACGGTTTTTGAACTAATTATTTTTCTTTGTCTGTCAATAAGCATTTTGGTGCACCTAAAATTACAGGAAATTATCACCGCGAAGAAGGACAAATTCATTGATTCTCTAGTTCATTCTGGTGTTTTGAATTTGAAATATTTAAATTTCCGACTATAATACCAACGTACCAGTGTAGAAAAAGTAAAGTCATCTGAATTGTAGAGAGACTGTCAGAGTTTTCTCAAAAGGACATGCTGCATCAGAACTGGGGGAAACCTCTGGGTAATTCTTAATTAGGAAGATTCCTGCCAATGTTATTACAGTTGGGGTAACTGCTACTACTTTGTAGGAATAAGGATTTATTTCCCCCATAAAAGCAGAGCCACCGGGGTCTCCCGTATGGTCATGTGAAAGTGGACCAACTGTTTTAAAATGTGTAGCCATCTTAGGACAAAAATTACATTTGAATAAGGCAAATTAGGTATCCTCAATTTAGTACCAGGTCCCACTGGTACTTCGAACCAGAGATTCCTTGTTGCTTTACGGTCACAGATCAGTGACTTTTCTCTCTCAATTTTTTTTAATAATATTTTTTTATTATATTATGTTAGCCACCATACAGTACATCCCTAGTTTTTGATGTAAAGTTCCATGATTCATTACTTGCATATAACACCCAATGCACCATGCAATAAGTGCCCTCCTCAATACCCATCACCAGCCTATCCCATTCCCCCACCCTCACCCCTCTGAAGCCCTCAGTTTGTTTCCCAGAGTCCATAGTCTCTCATGGTTCATTCCCCCTTCTGTTTACCCCCCCCACCTTTCTTCTTCCCTTTCTTCCCCTACTGATCTTCCTACTTCTTATGTTCCATAAATGAGTGAAACCATATAATTGTCTTTCTATGCTTGACTTATTTCACTTAGCAATTTCTCCTCCAGTCCCATCCATGTTGCAGCAAATGTTGAGAAATTGTTCTTTTTGATGGCTGAGTAATATTCCATTGTATATATGGACCGCGTCTTCTTAATCCATCTGTTGAAAGGCATCTCGGCTCCTTCCACGATTTAGCTGTTGTAGACAAAGCTGCTATGAACATTGGGGTGCATATGGCCCTTCTCTTCACTATGTCTGTATCTTTGGGGTAAATACCCAGTAGTGCAATTCCTGGATCATAGGGTAGCTCTATTTTTAACTTTTTGAGGGACCTCCACACTGTTTTCCAAAGTGGCTGTACCAACTTGCATTCCCACCAACAATGTAAGAGGGATCCCCTTTCTTCACATCCTCTCCAACATTTGTTGTTTCCTGCCTTGTCAATTTTTGCCATTCTAACTGGCGTAAGGTTGTATCTCAGTGTGGTTTTGATTTGAATTTCCCTGATGGCTAATGATTTTGAACATTTTTTTCATGTGTCTGTTAGCATTTGTATGTCTTCTTTGGAAAAGTATCTGTTCATATCTTCTGCCCATTTTTTTTATTTATTTCTTTCCCATGTATTGAGTTTGAGAAGTTCTTTGTAGATCTTGGATACCAGTCTTTTATCTGTAGTGTCTTTTGCAAATATCTTCTCCCATTCTGTGGGCTGCCTCTTAGTTTTTTTGACTGTTTCCTTGGCTGTGCAGAAGCTTTTTATCTTGATGAAGTCCCACATGTTCATTTTATCTTTTGTTTCTCTTGCCTTTGGAGATGTGTCATGAAAAAGAGTTGCTGTGGCCTATGTCAAAGAGGTTGCTGCCTATGTTCTCCTCTAGGATTTTGATGGATTCCTGTCTCACATCAAGGTCTTTCATCCATTTGGAGCTTATCTTTGTGTATGGTGTGAGAGAGTTGTCAAGTTGCATTTTTTTTTGCATGTAGCTGTCCAATTTTCCCAGCACCATTTATTGAAGAGACTGTCTTTTTCCCACTGGGTGTTTTTTCCTGCTTTGTCAAAGATTAGTTGCCCAAAGAGCCAAGGGTCCATTTCTGGGTTCTCTATTCTGTTCCATTGGTCTATGTGTCTGTTTTTGTGCCAGTACCTTACTGTCTCTCATTTTAGATCCACGCTTTCTGGGTTGACACCAGTCTCTGAGCGCTCACTTGAATTCATGGTAGATGTAGATATATGTAGATGTAGATGCCAAGTCCTGCATCTGTGGGAGAGTCATTTCAGTTGGCTGCCCAAATAGCTCTGGGACTTAAATTTTCTTCAGGAATCATCCTGTCTTTTCAAATTATCTGAATCAGTTTCTTCAAGTTTCAAATTTCAAACCAACAGATGTTCATTGTGGATCTTCTCTGCTGGTAACTACATTAGACATACAAAGTGAGATAAAATCCAGGTCTCCGTACTTGGAGTGTGAGAGGGACCAGCATGAAGCAGAGTGACCGCACTCCACCATGTTGGAAGCACCACGATCACTAACTGAAAGGAGCCGTGTGAAAAGCCAGGCTCGAATTTGGGCTCTATCACTTATCAGCCCTCTGCCTGAATTCAGTCCCCTCCTCTGTAAGCCCACATCCTCACATCACAGGCCTTATAGGATTACTGTGAGGACAAAGGAGATAACAAAAGGACAGCTCTTATTGTGATGTTTAGTGTATGGGCATTTGTCATGAATGATCAAATACTCTTACTGTATTTGTGTAATACTTGTGCATTTACCAAAGCGCATTCATTTTTGGAAAAATTCAAAGCTCGTAGAAGTACAGAAATCATGTAGTTCAATAATAGACATCTCTATCAGTCAGGGTCCAACTAGGAGACAGAAAGCCCACCAAATCTTTGACAGAAATAACCATAAGTATAAAGAATTATTAACTAGTTATGAAGTTGTCAACTAGGTAGCCAGGAAAATAAAAAGAGAAAACTAACGTGGCAACTGCAGGAAGCAGCCATCACCTCAGGGCTGGAGGAACACAAAGAAGAGGCTGAAATGATTAAAACTTAGAAGCATGGAAAGGGGCACCCAGAGTCAAAACTGAGACTTCTGAGGAGGGAGAACTGCTCAGTCTTCTCTGAGCTCCAACGAGGCACTGTGTGGGGCTGGGGTCAGACTCCGAGGGGAAGGAACTGGCCGGCTGGGGTTGATGTACTAATGGGGATGCAATGAAGCTATCTCTCCATATGTAGGAAAGACCCTGAATTGATTCAGCTGCTGCTATTGGAAGGCACTACCACTGCCGAGATTGCAAAGAGAGTGTTACCTAGCTTCCTTCCTTATTCTAGTTCAAGAACTTAGCCTGAGTTTCAAGTCAATCCCCTGTCTTTAACACAAATCTTCCATTCTTATTTAAGCCAACTAGAATCTCTATAACTTGGGGGGGAAAGCCTTAACAGAAATTTTGTGACTCAGAGAAGCAAAGGAACATCTTGCCTGAATGCAGTGTACTTTTTTTACCACACTACCAGCCTCCACACGACCATGTATATTAAAAATCTGCACTAAATGTTGCAATCAGCTCAGGAAACACAGGTTAAAGTTTTGCTTATATAAATTCTGACATGGCCTGAGACACTGCGCACATTAGTGGAAATTAATTGAGACAGATCCATAATCTTGGAATTATTCTCACTGCTTCTCCGAGTGTGCCCCTCACACGGAGGTGTGCAGAACATCCATAGCAATTTGGAAAGAATAGCTCTTGACAAACTTCAGTTCCACCTCATATTTACAGGGCTGGTCAAAGGAAATCTCTACTTTTGTAAAGAGAATGTGCGCTCTCTTTATAATCAGTGACCTAACAAAATATGTTCATTTTGTTTGCCAAGTATGGTGGTGTGGTTCATTTCAGCTAACACTTTGGTGAATCGAGTGGTCTTAGCATCATTATCGTCAAATCTCTCCAGTGCCAAAAATGCTAGAAAAGCCCGTTGCATATGCTGTAGTAGGATAAATCATGAATGTTCATCTGGAAATTGTTTTGAGTAGAAAGCTAGTGGTGTTTCCCTGTCCCATCAAGAACAATTATTATGGATCATGTATTAGGTGGGATTTACTGTTCAACACAAAATCTGTTTGGCACTAAAAAAGGTAATAGCAAGAGAAACCAGCAAATGGTATGGGTGTGGGAAAAAATCAGCAAATTAGCAGCACAAAATATTTCAGTTAATGCTTTTCTGATAAAAAAAAAAAAACTTGTCTAAATTGCAGGATAGGCATAGTTGAGGGATGGCGGGTGTGCAGAAAAGCAGGTTTTAGCTCAACTAAAATCCAACACTTGGTCTTCACAACACAAAGATGTGATGACTGATCTTATCACCCTCATCTATTGTGTGTGTGTGTGTGTGTGTGTGTGTGTGTGTGTGTGTGTGCGCGTTTAATTTTGTAGTTACAGCCACACATACTCAATATCAGTTTAGCATCCTATTATCATCATATTATCTGTGTGGTGCTGACCCACACAATATACCCAGGCTCTTCTGAGATTTAATCTTCCCTGGATCTACCCTTTTAAAATCTTAATTCATTCGTATATGCCAAAGTGTTTGCAATTTATTCCTATTCCTTCCATACCCTATTTCACCGCAGAAGAGCATTTTTTAAGTATTTAAAGGGAAATGGAATTATGGCCATAAAAAGCCTTTAGCTGTCTATTGATGGAAGGCTCCCAAGTTTAGAAGTCTAAGCTGTATAAAACTAGAAGCTGTACAAATAGTATAAGTTTAGAGGCAAAGAATTTGTGGTGTTTGATTGTACAGGTATGTGCATGATCCTGTGTGATACTGGAGCTTCTCTGAAGACCTTCTAGGTGCCTTTCTGTTCCTCTCACCATAAAACCCTCAATCCCAGGTCAATTTGGTGTGTAATCTTAAAATATTCTGAGAAGGTGGTTCCTTATAGCTGAAGGTTAATGAAGCAGGACTCAAATTCTCCTTAATAGAGACATGGAGCTAGGACTTAAGAGTGGTGGGCTAACTCCACTCATTTAGACAACAATAATGGGCCAGAGAGAAACTCAATATAGAAATCAATATCTAATTTCAGTCAAGCATATCTAATGGGTCAGGCACTGTTATAGCTATTCCGTATGTATTAACCCATTTAGTCCACTCAAGAATTTTATGCAGGGGTACTATTATTATGACTACCTTTAGAAGAGGAATCTTAGGGTCATAGAGGCAAAAAAGTTACCTGTGGTCATGTGATTTGTAAGAGCCAGAGACTGTATTCAAATCAAGGCAGCTGGATCTAGAGCCTACATTTCTAACCTTGGGCTCTACCATTGCCCAAAGACCTCCTCAAAGCCCTGGACTGTTGCATGGGGACTCTTAGTTCCTTAGTGATTAGAAGTGTGCTCCACACTGTTAGAGCAGATTTCTTAATGCTATCAATAGTTGTCTTCTACTTGATAGACTTTATCATAATGGAAATTAGATAATTATTTGGGTAATTACTTGTTTAATGTGTCTTTCTCTTGACAGACTATATAAAATTAGCGTAAGAACAGAGACCAGATTTGTAAATTCGCCCCTGCATCTCCCTTCTGTAGGTCTAAATTCAACATACCAAAGGCATTCAAGAAATTATTGTTGAAATTTTTTTGAAAGACGAAATTGTTTTAAGAGCCTGGGTGGCTCAGTCTGTTGAGCATCCAACTCTTGGTTTTAGCTCAGGTCACGATCTCAGAGTCCTGAGATCAAGCCACACACTGGGCTTCATGCACAGCATGGAATCTACTTGAGATTCTCTCTCTCTCTCTCTCTTCCTCCCCCTCTCTGCCCCTCCCCCACTCTATCCCACTCTCCCTCTTAAATAAACAAAATACTTAAAAAAATAAATGAAAGATGATTGACTATTGTATTCTCTATTGCTGTGTAATGAAGCTTTCATCCTAAAACTTAGTGGCTTTAGACAGCAAACATGTATTATCGTACAGCTCCTGAGTTTAGACTTTGGAAATGGCTTTCTGGACAGTTGTGGCTCAAGATCTTTCCTAAAATTGCAGGCAAGGTGTTAGCTGGGGAGCTGCTGTCATGTGAGGGCTCGCTAGGGCTGCTGGGCCCATTTTCAAGATGGCTCACTCACATGGTAGGAGGCCCCAGTTGCTTGCTATGCACCTTTTCATAGAATAGCTTCACAGAGTCCTTACAATGTGTCAGCTAGCTTCTCCAGGGTAAGCAATCTGAGAGAGGAAGACAGAAAGAGAGAGGAGGAAGTCACAATGCTTTTTATAACCTACTCACATAGTGTCTGTTAAACCATATTCTACTCATTAGAAGAAAGTCACTTTGTCTAACCTACATTCAAGAGGAAAAGAAGGGTAGACACTCCCTCTTATAGACAGACATTTGTGGACATATTTAAAACCACCATACCTTTTTTATATAAGCAATATTTAACCTTCTTTTATATAAGCAATATTTCGGCATGCAGGGATGGAGCTCCAGAAGGGGGAATCTTCTTTGTGGAGAACAAATACAGAGCAAGGGCACAGGAGGGAAACAAGATTTGTTGGAGAACAGCAAGTATCCTAGATTAGAAGGTAGAGTAAGGATAGAGGAATCTTTAAAGGGGAAGGTGGAAATAAAATGTGCAGTGGCAAGAGAACTTGAAAAGTTTTTCATTTGCAATAATGGACAAAGGAAACAGTGAATGACTTGATTAGAAAGGAAATTCCTTTAGGAATATTTGTCTGGGGAAATAAATTCAAGCACTGGAGAATGAAACCCAAAATCATTAGGAGACCCTTATCTTTGCAGGAAGGCTGCTGGAACTTCAACTTGAGCAAAACAGTGAGAGTAGAAAGCAGGGGACTGATATTACGGTGCTTGGTAATTAATTAAATAGGAGAGGAGCCCAGAAGGAGTTGCCAAAAGTGACTGGGTCTGGGTGATGGTATGCTATTAATCAAACAGGAAGTAAAGAGTACAAGGGGACAGAGGTATGACTTTTGTAAGCAGATTCTACAGGATTAGAAATAATCACAGGACACTGACTGTGTACCTTCCTAAGAAGATGATGAGATTGGATTGGTTTGTTGACCCTGGATTATGGTAGGACAGTCAAGAGGCAATAGCAAGCAGGCAACCAAAATGTGAGTCAACATTTCAGGGGACAGCTTAGGTTCAAAGACCAGCCTGACTGTCCCCACAAGTGGACAAACAGGTGATAGACAGCCTGGAGCCAACCATGGTACTGGGAAGTGTCAGGAAAGAGATTTCTGCTCCTTATTCCTAACATAAATTCTATAGATAAAAGGGCTTCATGTTAATGGTATGACTTGTCTTTTTAAAACTCACTTCTCTTTGAGGGTTGTCCTGAGGAAAAAGTGCTCACACAGTGACTTCAGCTCTGGCTAGGGAGTCACTGCATTAGGTTTCTACTGCTGCTGTGACAAAGTACCACAAACTTCGTGGCTTAAAACACTGATGATATCTTGTCTTATGGGTCTGGAGGCTAGAAGTCCAAAGTCAGTCTCACTGGGCTAATGTCAAGGTGTCTGTCTGCAATGCTTGCTCCTTCTGGAGCCTTCGAGGAGAGAAACTGTTTCCTTGTTTTTGCCAGCTTCTAGTAGCCACCATATTCCCTGGTTTGCGCTCCCCTTCATCCATCTCCAGAGCACATCACTCCAGCCTCTGCTTCCATCCTCACACTGTCTTCTCCTCTGACTCTGACTCCTCCAGTTTCCTTATAAGAACTGTTGTGTTGACATCAGACCTACCTGGATAATCCAGGATAACCTCCCCATCTCAACATCCTTAATTTATTCACACACACAAAGTCCCTTTGACCACATAAGGTAACATTTACAGGTTCTGGGGATTAGGACACAGACATATTTGGGAAGCTGCTCTTCAGCCTACTATAGCCAACCAAATTCAATTGGATCCAAATATACCCTATGCGCTTCCAAATCACAGGTTTCCCTCCTGAATACATACAACGAATGTGAAGTTTTTAAAACATCTCTTCTCCCAACTTCTCAGCTTCATGGAGTTTTATGTTGGGTTTTCTCATCAACAACATCATTATCATCACTCTGAAAAGCCCTTTGGTCTCATCACAGAACTTCGTGGTCTAAAAGGACCTCAAATATCACCAAGTCAAGCACCAGTGGAATATTTATTTCTCTTGTTCTTCAGGCCTGAAGATAGACACTGAAGCCCTTGAATTTACTTCTCAGTTTCTCACTCAATTTGTCTGCCTTACTTGCCACTGATTCCCTGGCAACTCACTCTGCCACGGTTTCTCTTTCTTCAGCAAAGAGTATGCCTCAGGAATTTCCAATTTGATATATTCAAGATCCCAATCAGAGAAAAAGATATAAATTTCCCATTATGATTAGACTAAATAAAATCTGAAGTCCCTTCAGGCCCTCAGTTTCTAGGATTCCGTTAAAGGTTTTCTCAAAATGATTTTGATGCCAACTCCAATGCAATATAAACTTGCATCGTTTTTCACCAGAAATGATTTCACTTGAAAGAAATGACTGAACAGTAAATCATTGAATTGTTGCTCACTATTGAGTGAGGTGGCTAGGATGGTTCAAACTCCTATCACATAGTTTGTGATGAACTTTGAGCTATACATATGTTTAAATATCAGAAGTGTAGTGGAAAGAGCTGTGATTTAAGGTCCAAGAAATCTGGATTCAAATTTTAGCAATGCAGCCAAGCTTCAGGAAAGTATGTTAATTTCTCCAAACCTTTACTTCCTTATTGGAAAAATGAGAATAGCAATACACACGTACAAGAACTGGGGGGAATTAAATGTGACAATGATGTAAAGTACCTAGCACTGCTTGGAACACAGTAGACACCCGACAAACACTAATCTCAGCAATTCAACTAGTGTTTATCTTCTACTATGTGCCAGGAACTGGGCATGGCTCCAAACCTTGGCCCCCTCCTCTTCACACTCCTCACCCTTTAAAATATAAAAGCGATCTGACCCTATTTTGATACTCAAGATCTTTGTTAAACTGGGTTAATGTCCATAATAAGAGATAATGGTTACCAAATATATTAATGATTAGCAGATTAATAGTTATAATGTAAAGGATAATTACTCATTAACTTCCATAAGGCTCCAAGTTTACTGATGGCTATTATTACATAGAATTATAAAGTGTAAAGAAGAAAAGTAGTGGTTACATATGGCTGGCATATTCAGGCAGCCAATAATAACTGTTAGAATCTTCTAACAGATTCTAACAGAATCTGTAAGAATGAGTTCTTACAACAGATATGCTCATTATTGAAATAGCAAAACATTAAATTAGAAATTCATTAAAAATGAAAATCCATTCTCTTTGTATAGTTGTTATAAATTTGTTACAATTTTCAGCAATACTATTATCAAGTTTTCCTTCTTTCATTATTCATAACTAAATAGAATCAAATTCAGATTTAAAAATAAGAGTTTAACTTTTTAATTTCTTATTCTTTAAACTTTCTAAAATATCTTGTGTTCTATATAGGGAGAGAAAATTTTTACTGTTATGTGCCAAAGCAGATTATTGCTCTACCTTTAACCTGAACAGTGAATATGTTTGAGGTCATCATGCTCCCCTGTACAAGGAATATATACCATTGTGATATTTCTCAAGTTTAGCTCTGCCTCCTTAGAGTCCTTCTTTGTAATATCTTATCTGAAATTGCTAACAAAGGTTATAAATTCAGATGATAGAAAAATTAACTTCTATCTACCCATTCCTTTGACTTTTATTTTTTCTATATTTATGAAATTATTTTCCTTAGTACCATAGGTACACTTTTTTTAGGAAGAGAGAGAAAGAGAAGTGGTCCATTATATATTTTGGGTTCTGAATGATCAACTTCTACCTCACCTTACTTAGTTGGAAGACAGTCTAAAGTTCACTCACTCACTAAAAAACAAAACAAAGCAAAACAGAGCACACTCAGAGGCTCCTTATTTGGCAAAATACACTGAATATATATCAGTTGACATGGAACCAAGGATATGAGTGTGCTGGTTAAAATTCATTTAACTTGAGCGTTCATTTATCATCCCTTCTGGAATTAAGATTCTTGTTTTTTTAAACTTATTTGACACAGAGAAAAAGAGAGCACAAGCAGGGGCATAGCAGACAGAGGGAGAGGGAGAAGCAGGCTCCCCACTGAGCAAGGAGCCCGATGTGGGGCTCAATCCCAGGACTCTGGGTTTATGACCTGAGCCAAAGGCAGACGCTTAACTGACTGAGCCACACAGGTGCCCAGGAATTATTATGATTCTTAAGACCCAAATTAAATTTCAGCTCATGACATTAATGGGGTAGTTTCATTAATAAAGAAATTCTGGATAAATAAAAATCAAAGGCAGGGGTTTGAAAGGTTAACTGCAGAAGGACTATAAACACATTGAAACAATAGTTCAAGCCAAGTAAGTTTGTAGACCTTCAATTCATCTCAATTCAGAAAAGAGCACTAGGAATATTTGGCTACTTACATAATACTTGCTTGTCAAGACCAAAGGGTTTTCCTTAATCCAAACTGTAGTTTTCTAGTGACTTCCAGTGGCATGTATTTAGCATGGTTATTAATTTGTTGTATATCTTCTCATGGAGATTATGTTAACGATAAACTACTAAGTGTAGCTTAACGCTCTCAGTCACAGGCTTTGGGACTGGCCCATGATAAAGATAGCTAGGAGTGTCACTTATCTTCACATTTTTCCTTTCCAATAACTTGAATGGAAAACATTTTAAAATAAATTTTTAATTTTAATTCCAATTAGTTAATATACAGTGTGTGATATTAGTTTCAGGTGTATAGCATAGTGACTCAACACTTTCATACATCACTCAGTGCTCATCACTACCAGTGCACTCCTTAATCTCCATCACCTTTTCAACCTATCCCCTCACCCACCTCTCTTCTGGTAACCATCAGTTTGTCCTCTACAGTTAAAGGTCTGTTTCTTGGCTTGTCTCTCTCTTCTTTTTTGCCCCTTTGCTCATTTGTTTTGTTTCTTAAATTCCACATGTGATTGAAATCATATGGTATCTCTCTTTCTCTGACTGGCTTATTTCACTTAGCATTATACTCCCCAGAGCCATCCATGTCATTGCAAATGGTAAGATTTCATTCTTCTTTATGGCTGAGTAATACTCTAGTGTGTGTGTGAGTGTGTCTGTGTGTGTGTGTGTGTGTGTGTGTGTGTGTGTATCTCACTTCTTCTCTATCCATTTATCTGTCGATACACACTTAGACTGCTTCCGTATCTTGGCTATTTAAGTAATGCTGCAATAAACATAGGCATGTATGTATCCCTTTGAATTAGTGTTTTTGTATTTTGGCGGTAAATGCCCAGTAGTGTGATTACTGGATCATAGGGTAATTCTATTTTTGACTTTTTGAGGAAACTCCACGCTCTTTGCCAGAGTGGCTGCACTAGTTTGCATTCCCACCAACAGTGCACGAAGATTCCTTTTTCTCCATATTCACACCAACACTTGTTATTTCTCGTGTTTTTGATTTTAGGCATTCCAACAGGTAGGAGGTGATATCTCACTGTAGTTTTAATTTACATTTCCCTGATGATGAGTGATGTTGAGCATCTTTTCATGTGTCTGTTGACCATGTGGGTGTCTTCTTTGGAGGAATGTCTGTTCATGTCCTCTGTCCATTTTTTAAATTGGATTATTTGTTTTTTGGGTGTTGAGTTCTGTAAGTTCTATATAAGCTTTGGATACTAACCCTTCATCAGATACGGCATTTGCAACTATCTTCTCCCATTCAGTAGGTTGTCTTTTAGTTTTGTTGATCGTTTCCTTTGCTGTACAGAAGCTTTTTATTCTGAGTTGTCCCAATGGTTTATTTTTGCTTTTGTTTCGTCTCAGGAGACATTATCTGGAAAAATGTTGTTATGGCTGATGTTAGAGAAATTATTGCCTGTGCTCTCTTCTAGGATTTTAATGGTTTCCTGTCTCATTTAGATCTTTAATCCATTTTGAATTTATTTTTGTGTACGGTGTAAGAAAGTAATCCAGTTTCATTGTTTTACATGCAGCTGTCCAGTTTTCCCAACACCATTTGTTGAAGAGTCTTTTTCTCATTGTACATTCATTCCTCCTTTGTTGAAGATTGATTGATAATATAATCGTGGGTTAATCTGTGGGTTTTCTATTCTGTTCCATTGATCTACGTGTCTATTTTTGTGCCAGAATCATAATATTTTGATTACTATAGCTTTGTAACATATCTTGAAGTCTGAAATTGTGATACCTTCAGTTTTGTTTTTTCTTTTTCGGGACTGCTTTGGCTATTCAGGGTCTTTTGTGGTTCCATACAAATTTTAGGATAGTTTGTTCTAGTTCTGTGAAAAATGCTGTTGGTATTTTGATAGGGATTGCATTAAATCTGTAGATTGTTTTGGGTAGTAAAGACATTTTAACAACTTTTGTTCTTCCAACCCATGAGCATGGAATGTCTTTCCATTTCTTTGTGTCATCTTCAATTTCTTTCATGTTTTATAGTTTTATAGTTTTCAGAATACAGGTCTTTCACCTTTTTGGTTAAGTTTATTCCTAGGTATTTTGTTATTTTTGCTGCAGTTGTAAATGGGATTGTTTTCTTAATTTCTCTTTCTACTGCTTCATTATTGGTGTATCAAAATGTAACTGATTTTTGTGCATCAACTTTATACCCTGTGACTGTACTGATTTCATTAACAGTTCAAGTAGTTTTTTGGTGGAGTCTTTAAGGTTCTCTATATATAGCATCATGTCACCTGCAAATAGTGAAAGTTTTACTTCTTCCTGACCAGTTTTGATGCCTTTTATTTCTTTTTGTTGTCCGATTGCTATAGCCAGGACTTCCAGTACTATGTTGAATAAAAATTGTGAGAGTAAATGTCTTGCTCCTGACCTTAGGGGAAAACTCTGTTTTTTCCCACTGAGTATGATGTCTGCTGTGGGTGTTTCATATATGGCCTTGATTCTGTCGAGTTAGGTTCCCTCTAGTTCTACTTTATTGATGGTTTTATCATGAATGCATGTTGTACTTTGCTTTTTTTGCATCTACTGAAATGATCGTATGGTTTTTATCCTTTCTCTTATTGATAAAAGTCTCACGTTGATTGATTTGCATAAATGGCATACATTTTGATTTAAATTTTCCTAGTTGTTATCCATACGTTTAAAAAAAATAGTGTGGCTGTCAATTTTATGAATGAAACCATATTGTCAGTATCATGAATGAAACCATGTATTCCCTCATACAAATGTAGAAATCCATGTGTTTTTCTAACTACCCTGATGTCTTTCTTCTATGCCATGTATATTCTGGGATTTTTGAGACAAACATGTACTATTTTAAGTTATTATTTTTGTAGTATTATACATTTCCCTTTTCAAGAATTATTAAATTTTTATGAACAATTCTATATTGAAATGTCATTAATCAACTTTTTGTTAAACAACTTAGTCATTCTTTGTTTTGATTCATTTGGTCCTGACAACTTTTGCCTTCAGAAGCTTGTTGTTTTATTATTAATTTATCACATCCTCTTAAATATTTTATTTTTTCTTATTATTTGACTTTTAATGTGTATAGAAGACCTCTGAGGGCAAAATGGCTTTTTTCCCCAAGTAATCCTTCTCCCCACCATAGCACCCAAGCCTCTGCCTCTTTGTAGGAAATTGTCTTTACTTTTGAAGTTCAGTTATGTAACCAAGATATGCATTAGTGCCAATCTCATTTTACCAATTTTGCTTGCTACATGATAAACACCTTTAACCTGCAGATTCAGATCTTCAGCTCAGGACAGTATTTTTCTACAGTATCTAACTTTTACTTCAATTTCATGTGTTTCCCCCTCATTTTCATCTGTCTTTTAAACCCAGGACCATGATTCAGTCTTTACCTGACAAATTCAGTTTTCCACAGTTGTGATCCTACTCTTTACTGACAATCATTTGGTTAAAAGTTTTGTTGTAGTAATGTTAGTTTCTTCATACTTTTTCCCTCTCTCGTCCCCTTTACTTTTAAGCCTAAGCCCCTCATGTAATCTTTGTTCTTTGTCTCAGAGGCTAAGTTTTATCGAATTTTATTGTGAGCACAAAGCAGACATTATCTGAACTTTATTTTTTTAATGTAGTATTTCTTTTTCAAATGGATGTTCTTTCTTTATTTGTTGATTACAATGGTATCTATTTTTTTTTCAGAATGTTTCTATAGATTCTGTGTTGTTTATCCATTGTTGAACATGAGAGATTGAATTAGGCATCATGCTAGGTCTCAAATAGGTGTGCAGGTTGTGTGGGTTCTCCTCATACACCTAGACCATGTTGGTATATTCCTGTAATGCCTAAGTAGGAGGCCAGCTGGTATAAATTTACAGGGTTAGTTCAGTGATTCCTCCAGCTAGCTGGGAATAGGTAAAGATTTAGGGTTGTGGGTGGGTCCAGAAGAACCAGTTTGTTTCTGAACCGTTTCTTCCCAGCTTTTGAGGAGGAGGTAGAAATCACCCTTCTCTCTCTGTTTTTATGGTTTTGCCCAGTTTTCATGCCCTGTACTCGATGTGTCTGTGTCTGGCCTCTTTATTGCTGTCCAGAGTCTTGGAAGGGCTCTGCCACATTAAAGAGATTTCAGCCACTCTGAGTTTTCCTTTAATGGGGTCACAATTATTCTTAACTTCCCCCAAAGAGCTGCTTCGGAAGTTTTTCATCCAAGGTGGCAGAGTGGTTCCTAATGGTGAGTTCCCTAGGTCTTCTCCTTCCCACCTTTGCCTCAGATGATTGTCTCCTCCTCCAGCTAGGAGTGTGGGTGGATTCTGTCAATTGCCTTCATAGATACTTATTAAATCTAATTTTTGTTGAGTTGTCTACCTATAATTTTAAATAGAAAGACCATAGAAATGTCCTAGTGGTGTAACTTTCATAAAGTGACACTTCTGATACTAAGTCCAACAACTTCAGTGATGGCATTGCTTTGGGAAATCCCGCATTCTCACTCTGCAGCAGCAAATTTCAGGTGGAATAGAATTTACAGTAGTCAGTATTTGTCTTTAAGTAAACTCCTTCCCTTAAAGGAAAAGGTACCAACGTAAATGTTGACAAGAGATTATTAGCATCTGTTGACAAAGCTTGAGCAATTCTCAGAGCATAGCTTAGAAATGCTTGGAGTGGTGACAGCATTAAAATTCTTATCATGTTATGAGAAATCTCTTCTACTTAGGTCATAACTGTACTCTTGAGATCAAGACAGAATTGTCTCCCAAAGCTTTTTCATCAAACCTTGAAATTCTATCCTTTGCCCCATCATCTTATTGATCCACCTGAGCACCCCATGCCCAGACCAAGGGGTCTCTTAAAATCACTATTCTATAAATTCTTTAGATTACTCTTTCATGGTCCAGAATGCTTCTGAGTGTGTGAATCTCCAACTCTTAATTAATTGTCAAGGCACAGTGGAGTTTTAAGATATGAAGAAATCCAAGTGGCTAAGAAGCATATGAAGAGATGCTCAATCTTACTAGTATTCAGAAGAATATAAATTAAAACAACCAGATGATCCATAAAACCAGATGAACTATTCCTTAACCACAAAACTGGCAGAATTTAAGAAGTTCTCCAATACCAAGTACAGGTGGGGAAAGGAAACTCATCATCACTTATGTGCCAATTGGTGTGATCACTTTGGGAAGTGCTTTGGTGATATGAAGCATAATTTGAAATGCCCATAGCCTAACGCCCTCAGTCCCACTTCTGGGTTTATATCCTAGTGAAACTTTTATACATGTACAGCAGGGAGACATGCCAAATAATGTTCTTTGCAGCATTGTTTTAAATAACAAAAAATTGGAAACAATTCAAATATTCATCTGTAATTGAACAGGGATTAATAAATTATGATATACTGATAACCATGGAATGGTGTGCAACAACTAAAATAAATGAGGAATATCTTCATACATCAATATGGACAGATCTTAAAAACTGTTGCATAACAAAAAGCAAGTTACATTTTTATACCATTTATTTAAATCAAAAATGGCGAGCATAATAATGATCTACAGTGCTTATGGATACATGTAGACATACACACTCACAGTAAAAGTTTAAGAATGTGGATTAGACATACACTATACTTACAATAAGAGTTGCTTTTGGGATTGGAGAGTGGTAAACATGTTTGAGGATGAGAACAGAAGGGTAGTCAACTTTCTCTGTAATGTGTGTGTTTATTTCTTTAAATAAAAAAGCTCTTGAAGTAACTACTGCAAAATATTGTTCATTTTGAGGGGGAGTACATCAGCATTTGTTGTATGATCCTTTGTAAACATTAGTTGTTTTTGTCATTAAAAATATCCCAGATATTTACCCTCTGAGTCACTGGTCTCCTATAACTAAATCCCTTGGGGGCCAGAGCACCTGCAGATGAGCGGGGCTTCCCTTTTCCCTCTATACCTCAGAAGCTGTTGGGTTAGACACTGATTACATCTGGGCAAAGTTTTTTGGCAGCATTCTGCTCAGCTGCACACATGGTAAATACCCTCAAAGGGCAATGTCAATCCAATTTCAAGGGGAGAAACTATTTTAGCATTACGATTCATCTGCAGTGATTTATTATTTTTTTTAGTATTTTAGGATGTTAGAATACTATCTAAATATAAAAAACTCAATAGCTAAATTGTGGAAGGAGCCGAGATGCCCTTCAACAGACGAATGGATTAAGAAGATGTGGTCCATATATACAATGGAATATTACTCAGCCATCAGAAAGAACGATTACCCAACATTTGCAGCAACATGGACAGGACTGGAGGAGATTATGCTAAGTGAAATAAGTCAAGCAGAGAAAGACAATTATCATACGGTTTCACTCATTTATGGAACATAAGAAATAGCAGGGAGATCGGTAGGAGAAGGAAGGGAACAATGAAGGGGGGGTAAACAGAAGGGGGAATGAACCATGAGAGACTATGGACTCTGGGAAACAAACTGAGGGCTTCAGAGGGGAGAGGGGTGGGGGATTGGGATAGGCCAGTGACGGGTATTAAGGAGGGCACATATTGCATGGAGCACTGGGTGTTATACGCAAACAATGAATCATGGAACACTACATCGAAAACTAAGGATGTACTGTATGGTGACTAACATAACAATAAAAAATTTAAAAATAAATTAATTAAAAAAACTCAAATGAGACATTTCTGTACTCTGACAGTATTCCTCCTTATCTCCTTTGCATCTTTAGCTGGTATTCCCAGGAGTGTACAATCCTCTGAAAAGTAAATTGTGAGCTCCTTATTTTAAAACACAACAATATTGGAGGTAGACACCTGTTCCTCCAACTCTCCATATTTAATAATCATCCTTTTCCATAACTAAAAGCAAGAGCCTGAGTATTATGAAAAATAAAATACAGGAGACGAACTGCACTTCTTTGGACCTCACCACAATTATCTGCAGTGTTGTGAAGCATTTGGAAGGAAATTCTGCCTTGCCTAGGGCTCAAGAGAGGGCTGAAATTGAAGAGAAAGGATCAACATGGGAGCCGTCCCAGCTCCGCCTGAAGTGCCGTGGTGATTAGAGGAAATGACATCAGTTCCTCTTACAATCTGGAAAAGAAACCATTTAAGGAATCAATGGATGGTTGGCAGAGCCTATCATCTGTAGTTTCTGAGCTATATATCTTCATTACTATCACATACATGAATCAGAAGGAACCTCAATTCCATACAACTCAGTGCACTATCCCACATAAATGCATCACACTGGTTATCAGACATGGATGGTTATTATATATATAACACACATATATATGTATTACACATATATTATACACACATGGGTATTATATATTATGCAATGTTATAATATATAATATAGTATATATTGGTTATTATATGCTTATATAATATATGTTATACATATATGTATTATATATATGTAAAATATAGTATATATGGTTATTATATGCCAGGGGAAGCTGGACATTTGTCTTATAGGGAAACAAATACTGATTTCATATTTATTGTCCAGATAGCTTAATAGGTTCCTTATTAGGGAATTCCAACTCTATTGTGGCTCAATTACAAGAACCAGCAGGAAGAGGAAGAGTGGAACGACACAAGATAGAATTACTCTGACCATGATGTGTGCAATCACTTCAGCTGTTGGAATACTTTGGGGAAGTTCACACAGCTCATGTGAAGTCAAGAAGGAGAGAACTTTTTCCTGATTCGTGCTGTATAGGGACCACTGAAAAAGAACACATAGGAAAATGCATGTGCCCTGGCGAAAGAGCCAAGGCAGAGCTGACATAAGACCCCCTTTCATCCTGCAAGTTATTTTTGGGCTAGAATGTGTAAATAAGAACAAGATGGATAGTTCCTGAGGATTTCAGAGCTGGAACAGAGAACTTTTTCGTGGAGACAGGGTGGAACTGTGGAGGCAGTCACATTTCAAGGAAAAAGTCTTCAACCATGGAGGGTTGGCTCAGGAGTCAGTGGTCGGGCAGCTGGAGACTGAAGACTCACACCTTTTAACCCATAAAATCTGTTTATAGATCCTTGAAAATGTTGCATGCTTGTGGTCAGGCCTGGCTGGGGAACTGCACTGCAGTATCCACAAGGCATACTGAGCTTGACTGAGCCTTTTCCTTCTGAATCATTCAAATAGACCCCACGATACTTATTGGGACTTTGGGGGCCACATAAACAACAGCTCACTTCCCCTCTGGGGTCAGATCTCATTGAGAAACATATCACTGGAAATGAGATAGCTAAAGATCAAAATGCCAGGTTTTCATGATGAAGTGGAGTAGGACGTAATGTGGATCTGTGACCACCAACGCTTTTCTCTCTGAATGAAACCCTCCTGCCAGGGCAGAGGGGGACAGCTGTGGGCCTCCTGCTGGGCAGGCCACTCAGCACATGGGTACAGAGATGAGGCTGCTCCCATAGAGAGAATGCTAAGCCCCAGGCCCAGGCCCTTCTCCCCAACTAACCCAGCTGGTCAGGGACGGGGAAGAGAAGGAGGAAGGGAGCAGAGAGAGAGGCCCAAATGTTTTACCCACATTTTTCCTGTCTAGGGGACTGTGTCCCTCCACAGAAGTACAAAAACTGTTATAGTGTCTGTAATTGACTAAAATACTCCATCCTAGACAATATAATAGAGCTGTTTATTTTAGTCCACATCCTAGGGGTCAGGCTAATTAACCTTAATAGAAATATATACTTTGGCATTCCCGGGAGCACTCAAATATCCCCTCTGGAAAATTATAAATTAGTTGTGGTTGAGAACCAACAATGTCAGCCCATCCTCCTCATTACAGATACAAAATCAAGGAGTTCCTAAGACTCACCTCCTAAGACTCATGGTCACAGTTGGCTAACTGCAGAGCTGGGATGAAAAGCAAGGGCTCCTTCTCAGTGGGCCAATGGCCTTCTTGGAAAGAACTATATTTACTTTACTGCTGGAATATTATTAATTACCTTTTTTCAGTGCTTATTACATAACAAGTGCAGCACATGTGTTACCCCATTTAATCCCTATAACCACTGTGAGATTGGTAATATTGTTATTCCCATTTAACAAATGAAAAATTTGGTGTCTCAAGAAGGACTTGCCCAAGGTCACTCAGGGAGTGAACGTAGAGCAAGGACTCAAACTCAGCACTGGGGGCCAGAGTCCAGCCTTCTTCACCACGTCAAGGCTCAAAGAGTCCCTTAGAGAAAAACCTGTCTAACACCAGCCACTTCACTGCAAGGGAAACAGGTCCAGAGAACAGTGGGAGCTTGACTACACTTATTTTATAAATGTAACTCAGATTGCCCAAAGATTCTTCCTGATGGTGGGTTTTTTGAGTACTTTCCAGAAGAAATGGATCATCTCTTCTCCTTATTAATATATAGAAGTCCATATGATAAGTGCTTAATAAGTAACACAATAGAGCCTTTGACTTCTCACACTATTAATGATGAATATCAGAATATTTGGTGGGTTCAGTTAACACACTATGGTTTCATTTATTGAGATGATTTTCAATTAAAAACTTATTAACCAAGCACTGAGATAATAAGGAAAACCAAAAGCCAAAATATAATATTCTTTAATTACATGAAGAAGTCTTTGTAAACAAAGGCTATGTAATATATTTTGATTTCTCTATAATAAACAAGCAGCCCTACTGAATTCTAATTACTTACAGGAATTCTTTTTTTTTTTTTTTAAGATTTTATCCATTTATTTGACAGAGAGAGAGACAGCGAGAGAGGAAACACAAGTAGGGGGAGTGGGAGAGGGAGAAGCAGGCTTCCTGCTGAGCAGGGTGCCTGACGCAGGGCTCGATCCCAGGACCCTAGGATCATGACCTGAGCCGAGGCAGACACTTAATGACTGAGCCACCCAGAAGCCCCTACTTATAGGAATTCTTGATCCTTGAATATTAAAGGTGGAAAACACATGCCTTAATAAATAAAATTACTACAACTTTAATAGTGAGAAACAGTGGGGTCTTCCAGTATTTTTGGTGTCTATTCAGAGTCAATGGAACGGACAACACAGTTAATTTGATTCATGTAGATTATCATGATATACTGAGCCTCATCTTCTGCCTACTCCGCTCATCCAAACACATACAAAGGAAGATTCTGGAGGGAGCAACATAACAGGATTACCCGCAGACAATTAAAACAAAGAAAGATGGCCAGGACATGGGATTGTGAGCCACTGATTCTTGCCACATCACTGTCCCTGAGAACCATGGGGAATATTCATCAAGAGAATGAGAACATTAGCCTGGAAAACTGATAATTTCAATTGTGCTGAGATTTTGGCCCCAGTCCTAACATTAAACTTGATGGAGCTAGGCCAGGTCACAGGCAGGATTCTTTTCACTGAGCCTAGATCGGCCCAAGTCTAGAACTAAGCAGACTGAAGCTTCACATTTTTCTCCAAAACTCAAGGCCCTATTCCTAAATTTTACCATTTCCATGTGGAGTTGGCTGGTTGGGAGTACATCCACCAGCAAGGGAGTGGAGCCCTGGGGAAGTCAGGGGTCACCCTCTGGTAGTGCATGGACTATAGGTGGCCCAAAGATATATTTTATTTGGCTTCAACAGCATTTAAAATTATAATTAATTTTATAATCAAGAGGTTTTTTTTTTACATGAAATAATTAGATTTTTAGCATTCTTAAAAAGCTGGCAGATGTGGCTAACTGGGCCTACTTTCCTCCAGAAGGCTGGTGCTGCCTCATGGTTGCCCCTTTCATGAGTCATGGACTCCCCCATGTACCCAGAGCCCCCCAGCCTGGTTTGTCTACCTCACTGAATGTATTAATCACATAGCTCTATAGTATTTGACTTTAAAACTCTTGTCTGATCTAGATTGCTAGAATCCCCCAGGAAATAAAACCCAAGAAGGAAGCAGACACTTTCCCAGCTCAACTCTGGCAGTCTGTCCTAGTCATGTCTTTGGTTTTGTGTAGCATTGTCCTTCCTTTGAGAAGGGAGTGAAATGTAACATGGCAACCATCCTTATGGGACAAGGAGGAGGAGGAGGTGGAAGAGGAGGAAGAAGGGAAGAGGAGGAGGAAGGAGAAGAAGAGGAGAAGGAAAGGGGAGGTGTAGAGGGAAAGATTGGAGGGAAGTGTTGACCCTGTTGGAAGCCAACATGGTGCCTAGAATAGGCGTATAAGAAACTCTCTTAGTCCTTGACAACCCAACAAGAAAACATTATTCGATCTTGTCAATTCTGCCAAAACACAATCAATCCTATGGGGGGAAAATCAGTCAGTAAAAGGTACATCATTGGCCGATCCTACTTTTTTTGTCCTAATTGACCATTACTCTTTGTGCTCACATTTACTTTAGTGAAAAGGACAGCTTTATTTCTAGGATAATTAAAGAAAGGATCTTGCTAGTCTGGTCACTGACTGTAAAATGGAGATTTCTTGCTTCATTTATGAAGTTGCATCAGGTAATTGAGGTGTGTATGTGGGAACCTGGGTGACAGAGAAAGCAGACCAGGAACAGCATGGCCCCATCATCAGTATTCAGAGTTAAGAGGCTTGCAAATGAGTTAACTGTGATTTACTTAGGGTTCCCGGAGTAATTCATTCCCATTTCTTTCACTCCTGAATAATGAGCTTCATATCTTTTTGAGTGGATAATATTTCTAAAATGACCTGACAATTTATTTCACATTGTCTTGGTATAATAATTCCTTTTTGTATTAAAGCTGTGTCCACAAAGGAATTTATAAATGGATAAAATCCTTTGGACCAAACTCCTGTATTGCAGGATGAGCTCATGGACATTGAGGAGACCTGGGTCATTGCCTCAGCTCTGCCATCAACCACTGAATGACTCAGCACAGTCACTCCCCCTCTCTGGGCCTCAGAATTCCCATCAGGAAAAGATGTGAACAAGGCAGTTCCTCAGATATGCTGCAGCTGTTATCTTTTCAGAAGCAAAGAGTTGTGGAAAGGGTCCCTAAATTCAAGCCCAGCCAGTACCACTGAGGACTAATACTTGAGCAGATACAAGAGTAATATGAGTTTCTCTCTGCATTTCTGTATTTAAAGACCTCCTATTCAATTTGATCGCTTAATTAAGTTCAAAAAATATGGATAAACCAAGAAATCATAATGAATGATATATATCCTAAGTATTTTGACACATGTAAATGTTCATTTATTTCCCAATTTTTCACAGGCCAAAACCTTCTCTTTGGTTTTGAGTATGCTGATTGCAGTCACCCATTAGGAACTCTCCATGATTTTCAGTTTTGATTTGTTTAAAAGGGCACAAGAACTTAAAAAACTTTGAGAAGCAATGCGACTTATAAAATTCTTCTAGAGTTTTATTATTTTGTACCATTTTCTGATTGTCTCTCACCCACACCTAACTTACCACACTTTCTAGTTTCTTCCCTTTATTAAGACTCCAAAGAAGTCAACTTTTTTTTCACAAGAATAAACACTGTTTTTGCCTTTTCAGTTCATTAGTTAATATATATATATATTTTTTACTTTTTATTTAAATTCCACTTAGTTAACATACAGTGTAATATTAGTTTCAGGTATACAAGTGATTCAACACTTACATACAACACCCGGTGCTCATCACAAGTGCATGCCTTCATCTCCATCACCTATTTAACCCATCTCTCCACCCATCTCTGGTAATCATCGGTTTGTTCTCTATAGTTAAGAGTCTGTTTCTTGGTTTCCCTCTCTTCCCCACCCCCCCATGATCATTTGTTTTGCTTCTTAAATTTTACATCTGAGTGAAATCATATGGTATTTGTCTTTCTCTGACTGACTTATTTTGCTTAGCATAATACTCCTTACCTCCACCCACGTCACTGCAGATGGCAAGATTTCATTCTTTTTTTAAGGCTGAGTGATATTCCATTGTGTGTATGTGTATGTATATACACACGTGGGGTGTGTGTGTGTGTTTACATCTCACATCTTCTTTATTCATCTGTTGATGGACATCTCTTTCCATAATTTGGCTGTTGTTGATAATGCTGCCATAAACATTGGGGTACATGTATCCCTTTGAATTACTATTTTTGTATCCTTTGGGTAAATACCAGTAGTGCAATTGCTGGATCATAGGGCAGTTCTATTTTTAACTTTTTGAGGAACCTCCACACTGTTTTTCAGAATGGCTGCACCAGTTTGCATTTCCACTAACAGTGTAAAAGGGTTCCACTTTCTCTTCTTCCTCAGCAACACCTATTGTTTCCTGTGTTGTTAATTTTAGCCATTCTGACTGGTTTGAGGTTATATCTCATTGTAGTTTTGATTTCATGTATTTCCCTGATTATGAATAATATTGGGCATCTTTTCATATGTCTGTTGGCCAGCTGGATGTCTTCTTTGGAAAAATGTCCGTTCATTTCTTCTGCCCATTTTTTTGAGCTGGATTATTTGTTTTTTGGGTGTTTAGTTTTGTAAGTTCTTTATAGATTTTTGGATACTAACCCTTTATTAGATATGGCATTTGCAACTATCTTCTCCCATTCAGTAGGTTCTCTTTTAGTTTTGTTGATTGTTTCCTTCACTGTGCAGGAGGTTTTTATTCTGATGTAGTCCCAATAGTTTATTTTTGCTTTTGTTTCCCTTGTCTCAGGAGACATTACCTGAAAAAATGTTATTATGGCTGATTTAGAGAAATTATTGCCTGTGCTCTCTTCTAAGATTTTAATGGCTTCCTTTCTCACATTTAGGTCTTCAATTCATTTTGAATTTATTTTTGTGTATGGTGAAAGAAAGTGGTCCAGTTTCATTGTTTTGCATGTTGCTGTCCAGTTTTCCCAACACCATTTGTTGAAGAGTCTTTTTTCCATTGAATAGTCTTCCATGCTCTGTTTAAGGTTAATTGACCATATAGTTGTGGGTTCATTTCTGGGTTTTCTATTCTGTTCTACTGATCTACTGTGTCTATTTTTCTGCCAGTACCATACTATTTTGGTTACTACAGCTTTGTAATATAATGGGAAGTCTGGAATTCTGATGCCTAGCTTTGCTTTTCTCTTTTAAGGTTGCTTTGGCTATTCAGGGTCTTTTGTGGTTCCATACAAGTTTTAGGACAGTTTGTGCCAGTTCTGTAAAAAAAAGCTGTTGGTATTTTGACAGGGGTTGCATTAAATGTGTAGATTGTTTTGGGTAATATATAGACATTTTATCAGTATAGGTTCTGCTAATCCATGAGCATGGAATGCTTTTCTATTTCTTTGTGTCATCTTCAATTTCTTTCATCAGTGTTTAATAGTTTTCAGTACAGATCTTTTACCTCTTTGATATTCCTAGGTATCTTACGGTTTTGGGAAAAATATGGAACACTTCATGAATTTGTGAGTCATCCTTGCACAGGGACCATGCTGATCTCCTCTGTATCATTCTAATTTTAGTATATGTGCTACCAAAGCAAGCACTCATAAGTTAATATTTAATTACATTATGAAATTGCAACTGTATGTTTAATTGGCATGAACAGGTTTGGGGACAAACACAACAATGTTTGGTAAGTACAAAACTCAAATGGAGTGCATGGACGTACTAGAGTGAAGCATACTGGTCATCAGCATGCTGAGGCAGTAGTTAACCCATTTGCTTAAGTCAGTTAAGTGGAGTTGGATCAGAAAGACCACCCACTGAATGTTTTATCAATTCAGATTATTTGCAAGCAACCAAAACCAAATTAACAAACTTAGGCAAAGAAAGAAATTTATTGGATGGATATGAGATGACACAGCAAACTGAAGGAAAAGCTAAATAACCAGTTCTCAGAAAGATGGGAGCTAGGGAAGTGCTAGGTATCTTGGGAGCAGGCAATGGACAGTCTATTCCGGGTTTATCGCTGGATGAATTGGCTCCAGTGTTTTTTCATCTTCATGTCACTCTGATTAAGATCTGAATGTCCATGAGAAGGACTCTCACCAACTTATATATCACATGGACTCTCTTCAACCAAGGAACAACAGACCCTGGAAAGGATCCTCCCCCAAGACTGCATGTACTGGGGTGGGATCATTCTCCAAAGGCAACCAAAGAAGGGGTGCTGTAAACAGAGGAGGGGAAATGTGGGTGGTGACCAGTAAGTGTGGGCAGGAAATCACATTTGCCAGGGGGAGGCTTGGAGCCCTAGACGTGAGTTCTGATTCTATCTAGAAGAAGGTGGAAGGTGGTAAGAGCAAGGAAACCTATGGCTGCTGTTGCTTTATGCTTTGACATGTATTTCCCAGCAGCTCTCAAGGCTTCTACCTTCTGAAACTCTGAGTGAAATGTGCCAATTTCCTTGACCACCCAGATTCTTCCAGCTGAGAGTAGGTGTGGATGTCTGGATCCAGACCCCATTTTGTCACTACAGGATCTTGGGTGAGCCATTGCTTCTAAATACACCAATTTCTCTATACACAAGATGGAAGATCCTTCCAGATGTAATGTTTTTGTCATTTCTGTATCTGGACACATCCCCTTTCTTCATACATTTGAGTATAATTCAGCAAAACAGATATACCTCTATATTGTTTGTTGGAATTATTTTGCATGCCAGGAAACATTAAAGTGAAAGCTGCACTTTGGTTTCAATGGAACTAAATAAGATATAAATATGGTGCTTAGAGATAAATTAAAATACCAATAAAAAGCATTAAAATACATGCTGCCACTCATTTGCACTATATACCAGCTAGCTGGCTAATATACTAGACTTCTTTTTTCAAGTTGCTTTTCTATTCTTTTATAAAGATAAGTACACAAGAGATTTCTGCTTCTGCCATGAATTCTTTTTTAATGGCTCCTCCACCCCCATCCCCAGTGGCTCATTTTCTTATTCTATTTTATTTGTTTTTCATTTATTCTATTTTGCTTGTTTGTTTTTCAGTACATTGGGTTTGGTTTGCTTCCTTTCACTGACTATTAGAATGAGATTCTCAAGATGGTTTCTTGCAGTTCTGATGGAAAGAAATGCATTGGTTTCTTTCAGAAAACCTCTCTGAGGTGACCACTGAGGATATTATGCCCATTCAAGGCTTTGTACTGTGATACCTCCAAGAACTCAGACCCTACCCAGGGTAAAGGGGAGAAAACTCTACTACCTGGCAGGATGGGAGCTCAACACTGAAATTAAATCCTGTCACAAACAGAAATATTATTGTGCCCTTGAGTTTATGGACTGAGAGATTTAGCCTACAGAGATTTGAACTTTATTTAATTGATGAAAAGGAAGGCAAGTGACAAGTCATATATTTATCTGAGAAAAGTCACTTTGGCAGCCACGTGGAAGATAAGTGGAAAGGGAGAGAGAAGAGGAGGGGAGGCCAGTTGGTTGAATCAACTGGCTAGAATGGACAGACTGCAGGGGAGGAAAGCTAACTCATCCTCTACCTCTTCATCAAACCCATTTCCTTTCTGTTGGGACATATGGCTAGACTACATTTTCCAGCCTTCTTGCCAGTTGGGGCAATGTTACACAAGTTGGACAAGAGTAATTGGGCAGAAGTGAGGTACACTTCCCATATGAACCTACTCGTACCCTCTCTTCCCCAGTCCACCAGCTAGCTGTGTAGACACCAGGGGGCCCTGGCAACCATGTGTGGATGGAGCCTCCATGGGGCTGGTCCCTGAATGACTTCATGGAGTACATACAGACAGACACACCCTCAACATGGGAGCGAGAAATAAATTTCTGTTTAGATGCCAAAATTTCCAAGTTCATTTTGAATACAGCTCATGTCATCATCATTAATATAATCCCTGAAGCTCTCTGGTTAGAGCAGAGCTCAGTCCTCTGCATGCACTGTTGTGTAACCCCTCTGCCCCTATCCGAAAAAATAGAAAAGAAGAAAATACATGTTACACATCATTTTACCCTCCAGGGCTGAGTACTCTCAATGATCTGGTATATTTTCTCTCATTCTTTATTTTATTTCTTTCCTATAGCAAAAACAGGTTACCCTTAGTTTGTTGAGATATTAAGTTTTTCATCCAGTGACTTATTTATTGATTCCACCTTCATTGTAAGCCTGTGTGTCAGAAACTGTGCTCAATGCTATGGATTAAAAGAACAGACATGACCCAGTTCCTGTCCTCAAGGAAACTATAGCCTCGTGGAGGAAAGAGATGGTAGGTAAGCAGGTAATGACTAAGAAAATGACACAGAAAATATGTCAGCAGAGTGACAGAGAAGGGAATTAAGGAAGCCAAAAGGAAGAGTACCTAACATATTAAAAAAAAAAAAAAAACTGAGTTCTTTCTATATGTTAGGGACTGATCTAATCACCTCTAAGATGTAAACTAATTTAATCCTCGTGACAATCCCATGAGATACACATCCCAGTATCTCATCTCAATGTTACAGGTGAGGAAACCAAACCACAGAAAAGTTCAGTAATTGCCGCTTTCCCAGGGTCTTGCTGAGAGGGGGTTTAGAGGGGTGTGTGTGTGTGTGTGTGTGTGTGTGTGTGTGTGTGTGTTCAGAGTTGACTTAGAAAAGTTTCAAAGACGGGGGTTGCGAAAGACAGTTACATGTGAGAAACTACAAGCAGGATCATGGTCACCTGGTGAAGCTGAGACAGAGCAAGTGGCCTAGACCTTTGGATCTTCCTACATTGCTAGTGGCCTCCTGACATAGACTCATCTCAGGATGTGAGGTTCTAAAGAGAATCTGACTGAGCTAACAAATTCTGCACAGGCAGAGGAAGACTGCTCACTGGAGGTGTGGCTTTTGACATCATATTGACTCCACTAGCTAGTACAACAGGCCCAAGTGGTGTGCTGGAATCAAAAATACTTGCAACCTCTCATCCCTGGAGCCTGCAGCTGGTAGAAATGAAACAGGACATGAAAAGAGAGGAAGGACCTCCTTCCTCTCCAGTGATGACAGCTGAAAGCTCTATCACATCCAGAGGGAACATTCATCTTCATAGACCCAAAGCCTGAATGCTGGTTAAGGAATTAGGTGCCTGTGATACTTCATTGATGAGTAAGAGGAAGTGGTGACACTGGGAGAGGCTGGGTTTTCAGCACAGACCTGTGAACAAACTTGGCATGAATCCATCCTTAAATCAGCTATAAGGCAGCCTCTCAATCTTGCAGTCCTCTTGCAAAAATCATGGAGACAAACAATCTCAAAAAAGCATCCACACCAAGCCAACCTTTGTTCCCCCTTTCTTTTCTAAGTTCCACCCCCTCATTTCCTTGATGATTTTTTAATTAAAATCTGAACTATCCCCATCAGTATCCCTCTCAACTGCCTGATATTCTTGCCCTTTCTGTAGGACACCATGAAAAGGGCCACTTTCTCCCCCTACCCCAGGATGGACAGATGAGATAGGAGTGGCTATTTCACTCACCCATCACTTCTGGAAATTTGTGCTTTCACATTTTCCTGCCTACTGTAGATCTTACATTGAAAGCAGGCATTGTGACTGCCTTATTTGGAGAAAGAGACCAGAACACCAATCGGCTGTTAAAATATGCAGAATTTGGGGGCTATGAAGAAACTCTAAGAAGCCGTAGTCACTCCATGGCCCAGGAGGAATCTCAAAGGGGAACCTGCATTCCTCACTTAAGCAGGGCTGGTCTTGAATCATTGTTGTTCCAATATTAAGGAAGGCTGTAGAATTCCAGTTTCAGATGAATATTTATTACATGAAGTTACCTTGCAATACCTGCTACACTCTTGCAAGGTTTTTCTTGGTTCATTGTTTACCAAAGTATGTGGTGAATACATGTCCCACCTGCTGACACATGAGGTTGTTGAAAGTGGTTCATGGACAGAGCATTTAATAACACTGACTCACAGAAGGCAAATGTTGTTCTCTTTTAAATGGTCTTTCAATCTCTCTTTGGGCTTCAAGGTGAAAGTCTGTGTGCTGGTGTGCCTTTAATAGCTTTCTAACCAGAGCTAATCTGCCTTTTGCTAAAGGAAGAGCAAGCCTCGGTCAAGCAACAGAATATTTTTAATAGATTTCTTGAGGTATAACTGACATAAAACAAACTGTATATTTAAAGGGTGTGATTTGAAATTCCATGTATACACCTTGAGACCATTACCACAATCAAGTTAATAAATATTTCCACTACCCTCCAAATTTTCCTTGTGACCCACTGTGATCCTTCCCTCCCACACATCACTATTCTCACCCCCTTCCCAGGTAACTGTCGACCTTCTTTCTTCTACTATAGAGCAGTTTGCATTTTTTTTGAGAACTTTATATAAATTGAATAATACAGTGTGTACTCTTTTTTTTTTTTTTTTTTTGGTCTCGCTGCTCTCACTTAACATATTTATTTTGAGATTCATCCAACATGACTGTCAACAGTCCATTCCTTTTTATAGCTGGGTAGTATTCTATTATATGAATAAACCACAATTTGTTTACCCATTCACCTGCTGATGGACATTTGAGTTGTTTCCAGTTTGGGGCTATTACAAATAAAGCTGCTATGAACACTCATGTTCAAGTCTTTCTAATTTCAGCCATTCTGGTAGGTATGTAGTCATGTCACACTGTGGTTTAAATTGCATTTCCCTAATGAATAATGACGTTGAACATATTTTGTTAGGCTTTGTTTGCCATCTGTTTGTCTTCTTTGGTGAGGTGTCTTTTCAAAATATTTGTTAATTTAAAAAATGTGTTGTCTCCCTGTGATTGAGCTTCAGAGTTCTTTATCAATCTTGGAAATAAGTACCTTATTAAGTATACAATTTGCAAATATTTTTCCCAGGCTTTCTCATTCTCTTAAGAGTGATTTGTAAGAGCAAAAGTTTTAAATTTTGACAAGTTAAATTTGTCCCATTTATCAATTTTTTTTTCTTCTATATGTTGTACTTTTTGTGTCTTACTTAAGAAATCTTTGCCTAAGCCCAGGTCACAAAGATTTTCTCTTATTTTTTCTCCTAGAAGTTTCATAGCTTTAGATTTTTATATTTAAGTCTATAATCCATTTTTAGTTGATTTTTGCTTACGGGGTAAGGTATGAATTAAAGTTCTTTTTTTTTTTTTTATGTGATACTCAATTGACCCATACCATTATTGAAAACGTTATACTTTCTCCACTGGATGACCTTCATACCTATGTCAAAAATCTATTGTCTATCTATGTGTGGTTTTATCTCTGGATTCTCTTCTACTTCCATGATCTATATGTTTATCTTTACACCACTATTACACTATCTGGTTTGCCACAGCTTGATATTAGGTATTCTAAAGGCTCTTTGCATTTCCACATAAATTTCAGAATCGGCTTGTCAATTTTAATCAAAAGACCTGCTGAGATTTTGTTGCGCTGCAGTGAATCTATAGATCAATTTGAGAAGAACTGACTTCTTAACTACATTAAGCTTTCCAACCCAGGACCCTCAACTTTCTCAATTTGTTTAAGTGATCATAACATATCCAATGTTCTTCATCCCTTTGTGTAAATCCACATTCCCACCTAGTATTTTTCTTCTTCCTGAAGGACTTGCAATATTTTTTGTAGGGCAGGTCTACTGTGATTGTTTCAATTTTTGTAGGCCTAAAAATGTTTTTTTATTTAAATTTTTTTATGTTAAAGGTTTTGCTCTTTATTGTAAGAATGGCTATAAACTATCAATGGAGGTTTAGTGTACCTTTATTTTTTAAAGTTATTTCTCCTTGGTAAAGATTTCTAGGTTAACAGTACTTTCACTACTTTAAAGATGGTGCTCAAGTGTCTTCTTGCTTGCATGGTGTTCAACGAGAAATACACTGACATTCTTGTTTTTGTTCTTCTCTATGTACCATGACTTTTTTCTTCTGGTTGTTTTTAAGATTTCCTTTTTTTTTATCACTGGTTTATAGCAATTTGATTATGATGTTCACTAGTATAGTTTTCATTGAGTTTCTTAGATCTGTGAATTTATAGTTTTTATCAAATTTGGAAAATTTGGGGCCATTATGCTTTTTTTTTTTTTTTTGGTCCTCTTTCATCTCTTATCTACTTTATGGACTCCAAACACAAATATATTAGGCTGCTTAAAGTTGTCCCACAGCTAACAGATGCTCTTTTCGTAAACAAACAAAAAAACAAGAAACAAAACAAAAAACCCCCAACTCTACTTTGCTTCATTTTGCATTGTTACTATTGTTATGCCTTTAAATCCATGCATCTTGTCTTATTCAATGTCTAATGTACCATTAATCCCATTTGTATATTTCTCATCTTATGCACTGTGATTTTCATTTCTAAAAGCTCAATTTTAATCTTTTAAAAAATTGTGTGATATGACATTTTTCCTATCTCTGTTGTCTCTGCTTAGCTTTTTAAAAATACAGAATATAGTTATAATAACTGTTTTAATGTCCTTCTCTGCTAATTCTAACATCAATGCCAGTTCTGGGTTGGTTTTAATTGATCGCTTTTTCTCCTCATCATAGACAGTGTGTATCTAGTAACTTTTTTAGATTCATTACAAAACATTGTGAATTCTACCTTGTTGGGTGCCGAGTATTTCCATATTCCTCTAAATATAATTGAGTTTTGTTCTGAGTCACAATTAAGTTATGTGGATACAGTTTGATCCTTTTGGGTTTTGCTTTGAAGATTTGTTAAATACCAGAGCAGTGGCCACTCTAGGGATAATTATCCACCACTTCTGCGTTGTCTATGCAATAACTTGTGAATCATGAGGTTTTCTGATCTGGCTAATAAGAGCAGACACAATACTTGGACCTGTGCGAGTCACAAGTACTATTTCCTCTAATTGTTTGGGGGATTCTTTCTCCATCCTCTTGGGTTCCTCCTATTCATGTGCTGGGCAGTGCTCTGCTGAGGGCTTAAGGGGGAACTTCCACATATCCCTCAGGTAGTTTCAGTGTAGCTCTCTCCTCTCCGATCTGTGTCTTCTGAATTCTTAGCCTGTTCTCCCTGGACTCTCAGCAACATGTCTTCCATTTGGGGAGGTTCCTGGGTTTTGCCTGAGTTCCTTTTCCTGTACTGATGCTTCGATACTCCAAACAATAAGCTGGAGCAAGTGTTGGGCTCACTTCACTTGTTTCCCTTTCTCAGAGATCACTGTCCTTTGTTGTCTGGTGTTCAGTGACCATTTCAGTTGTTTGAGGCAGGAAGGTGGACATGGTCCCTGTCACATCTTGGCTTGGAACAGAAGCACACAGCTAGAATTTTATAATACTATTTTGCTTCATTATATTTATTTCTATGGCTACCTTCTATTTATGGTCATTGATAATTGACTTTTCCTTTGGAATAGGTAATGCAATTTTCCTTTTTAAGTAAATTAGTTCAAATGTGAAAAAAGTAAGGTCAATTTTAAGAAAAAAATAATTAGTAAATAGTAATAAGGGTAGTAAAGAGATATGAAAAATAAGAAAGGATGGGAATTTGGGAGAAGAATGCCCAAGGTTATCTGTAAGATCTAGTAATGCTAGGTATTATAATGTATTCATCAAGACCTGGCTCAGGAGAGTTGGCTCAAAACGTCTACCAGCTTAAATCTGTTAGAGCTTATGGGTGATGTCGAGGATCACAGAAGTCCTGATTTGCAAGATGGCCAGATTTCATGGGGGTTTCCAGGATAAAAGAAGGGAATTTGCAGGCGCTAGCTGATATATCCTGTCTTTTTTATGATGTGGACTCCAGATAAGTAGCACTTTTCATACAGGAGGTGCTCAATAAAGATTCTTGAGGGGAATTGATAGCAGACACAATGCTAAGTAATGGTCAGTCAATTTACAGGCTCAATAATTCTGAAAAAATTGAGGGAGCTGTGTGGTTTGCCGTGACACGCAAAGACAAACATTTGATTGCTTTTTAAATTTTTAGTTTGATGACAGGTCTCACCAAATAAAACCAGGACTATACACTCTCATTTAAATGAAAGACATACACCAGCTTTCTGTTGGCATTGTTGCTGCCACAGACACGGCAAAGCAACCAGCTGTGACCCCTTAGAGACCCGCTCCGCTAATTGATGGAAACAACAATTGCTCTTCTGGATCGATCTAGAGACTGAACGTGTAGAGAAAACCTAAATTTACTTCTGGCCTTGATATAAACTCATGTGCTTGCCACTGGCTGGCACAATTGAAAGTGCCGTCCTCAAAACCAGCCTGCCTATAATGATTTCTCGTGCTTGTTGTTCTCGCTGTTGTCAGAACTCTGTCCCCCAAATAATACGCAAACACCAACTTCTGCAGAAGTCAGTAATGATGCAGGTTTATCAGCCTAGAAGGTCAGCCTATATTATAGAGCAGACAATTTTGGCTGATTAGAAGCCTCAAACACTGATAACAACTCAAACATCTATTACTGTTTAAAACAAAACAAGAAAAGCTGGCAGCTCTCCCTCCTGCCATTTATTCCTTGAGGGTACGGTCAGAAAGATGATGACATCAGATTGTCCAGAATCACAGGCCTGTGGCATCAAGCATTTGCCTACTTGCATCAGGAAGTGCAAAAGAACACAAGGGCCGTGTGGCAGGACCGGAAAGGCAGAGAAAACAACTTCGCTAGGTAGGGATAATATGGCCAAGGCAGGCAAGGCTGTGGAGACAGACAACCCGGGTTTGAATCTGGGACCTCTTATCACTTACTGGCCCCAGGACCAAGGCAGGTATGCTGACCTCTCCCCAGACTCAGTTTTCTGCCTGCAGAATAAGGGAAGTAACATTTACCTCACAGGTCGTTGAGAATTAAATAGTATAATGAATACATAACTCTTTTAAACCAAAATTTACTGTGGAAATACCAGGTATTAATTACACGCATAGATAAACCTTTTATTTATTTATTTATTTTTTTTTTTTTTTTTTAAGATTTTATTTATTCATTCGACAGAGATAGAGACAGCCAGCGAGAGAGGGAACACAAGCAGGGGGAGTGGGAGAGGAAGAAGCAGGCTCATAGCGGAAGAGCCTGATGTGGGGCTCGATCCCATAACACCGGGATCACGCCCTGAGCCGAAGGCAGACGCTTAACCGCTGTGCCACCCAGGCGCCCCAGATAAACCTTTTAAATTTGGTAGATGGAGCTTTGGAAAATGATAGAAACTTCTGGACTTCAAAAACCTTTGTGTTCCTTGAAATGCTGTGAATGCTGGGAAGACAATACTGTGAGTGGGAAAAGTCCGGGCATCTAAGACCTGGACTTGATTGTTATGTCTACCACTTCCCAACTAGGTGACACTCATCAGTAAAAGGGAAATCTTAAGAGGAGCTCCTTGAAGGGTTACTGAAAAATTAAATGAGATAGATGAGGTAGGCTACACAATTATTGGGATTATCTGTTTGGAGCCAGACAGAAAAACATAGTTTCATGAATAACATCTTTCGTGCAAAGAATTGCTTGAGGATCTAAAATTATCTGAATTTAATGGAGGAAATTATATGCTCATAAGTATGGCTATTTCCATAGGATTTAGGATAATTTCTAGTGGCATTAAGACCTGTCTATATTAGAGACGTCTCACTACCCCCAGCCATCACACCTCGAGCAAATTCTGTCCACCAGCCATAATCACCCCACCTCTATTATCAAGCAGTAAATTATTTTTTGCCTTCGTGGAGAAGCAGATCCTTTGGTGCCCATCATGTGGGCAGTCTTTGCAGTCTCCCATCTGGTGCATACAAGAGTGAAAACCACGCTCACTGTGCTTTTTCAGCAGGGATAACACAATCACCTATTTTGTAAGTACGCAACTGTTCAACCGGCTCAGACTCCCTTTACTTCAGAATGTCAGGCAGCTATTAAATTTTCGCTTTGCCATCAACCTCAAGTCTCCTCCCCGAGGACTTTGTGTGGGACACTTTCTCCCCTCCCTGTGAGCTGTGCTGGGCTCATTATTGAATTTTCTGTTAGTGAGTGAGGAAATCAAGGAGACGTGAGGTGATTTCAAAAGTACATGTTCCCCATCCTTTTTGGCAGAGCTTAAGGGGAGAGAGAGAACAACTAGATTATTTTAGGACTTTATTTTATTAAGAGAAAATTAGTGGTCTCTACAGA
Organism: Ursus americanus; assembly: GCF_024610735.1. Lineage (NCBI taxonomy): Eukaryota > Metazoa > Chordata > Mammalia > Carnivora > Ursidae > Ursus > Ursus americanus. The sequence continues at coordinate 50,210,814 of NC_142131.1, read as the reverse complement.
ATGATTCACATTTTTTAAAAAATTCAACTTATAGTAATTCCAGTGATTCAAGTAATTAGGAAGTTAGTTTTGCCATCAGTGAAAATACCAGCTGAGACCTCCAGGACCTGGGGTTCATAACACAAGGTAAAGGACAGAACGGGAAATCAGGTACCAACTAGATGTATCATGTGTCCAGTAAGGTAAGACCGCGTTCGTTCCATCTTGCAGGACGAATGATTTTCCGAAGGGCTATGATTCACTTCCAATCCCCTCTACCCCTCAAAACACAGCAGCATAAACTGTGTTACTCCCTCAGGTCTCTTCAGACGAGGTCCAGAGTGGCAGTTTCTTATTACCATGCTCCAGGCCCTGAGCAGGACATTTTACATTCAAAATTTACTTAAGCCTCATGATACCACTGTGAGGAAGCGTTCTTATCACCCAATCTTATAGAAGGAAAAGTGGAGTTGAGCACGGGGAAGTAGCGTGTTCCCTGTTGGCAGCTAGGGAGTGGTAGGGCTGGAATACAAACCAGGTCTGTGCCCTTCGGTGTTAGGGTGTGCGGCCTTGCTAGAACCATCTTCCTCTTGTAGCCCTACTCGCCCTGTGAGGTTCAGCTGGAGGGCTTCCTTCTGTAGCAAGTAAATATTTGTTAAGCAAATCTCAACTACTCTCCTTCTTTTACATCATTGGTAATATGTTACCATCCAACATTCACTTCAATATCCACAGCACCTGTATGGTGCTTAAATCTCTGATAATCTCTTCAGTGCTTTAACACTTTACCAGAAATATCCAACCATCCATCCATCCATCCATCCATCCATCCATCCATCCATCCATTCTTTCATTCCTTCAATATCCCCTGATAAATATATCCTGACTGCCCATACTCTCTAGGCACTGAGTTAGGTGCTTGGAATACATGGTGAACAAAACAGACATAGTTCCTGCCTTCATCAAGCTTACAAGTCTTGCAGAAGAGAAGAAGAAAATTAATCCAATAATCACACATATGTACAGCTACAAACTGTGCCAATGAAGACATGCAGGAAGTCGTGAGTGCACCTAGCAGGGGGTCCTGACTTTGAGACAACTGGAGGGACCTCTCTGGGGAAGTGCTGTGGGCCGAGAGTGAAAGGATGAGCACTAGCAGCTATTACTTCCTGAGTGTTTACTACATGCCAGGCTTTGTTCTGAGCATGTTGCACGTAGTTACCTCATGGAATTCTCAATACAGCCCTAACTGCTATTTCCCAGAACCAGGCTTCTCAGCACTACCCCGAGCGTTGCCTATCGGTGAGGCAGAGGGGAAGCATTCCAGAGCAGGAGTAGAGGCTGCAGGGCGGTTGGAGATGGAGACACAGAAAGCAGAGGGGAAGGATGTTGGATGCAACAGCAGAGATGGGGAGGGCCCCTGCTGAGTATCTGGCCCCACTGCTAGGAGTTTTGAGAAATCACTGTATTTTTCTTAAGCCAGGAAAGTGACATGATTAGATGTTTGTCTTCAAAGATCACTTTGGCTGCTGTGGGCACTGGAATGTGGGAGAGCAGGGTGGTGTGAGGAGACTGGCTGGGACCCAACTGCTGTCCTCTTGGGGAGAGCCTGCCCTAGAGTGGTCTCCCGGAGATGGAGTCACGTGGTCAGATTCAAGTACACACGGGTAGCCCGGTATTCGACACCAGTTAGATGTACAAAATTCACGTAGATTTATATGACAAAATACAGTTTTTTATATTTACATTCACTCTGACTGGCTTTGGTCTATGCCCTCAAGTCCCTAAGCGATATACTTTTCACTCCTTAGTTATGAGTCCTCCTGGCAGGGAAGTTTGGAAGGTGGTATTTATTACAATCATAGATGCCTGGGGGGCTTCAGGGCTCGGGACACATACAACCATCCTGCAGGCAGCAGGACTAAACCCCTTGGTAAACAGGCTGATGTTACTTGGCATTGAACCCAGGAGCTGAGAAAAACTGAATTCAGCAAGCCCAGGACTTTTGTTGGGTCAGTGTTTCAGTCTGCAAATTAAAAACAAATGCCATAAATCCTCTAAGCTCTGAGGGCAGGTTCAAAGGGTGATTTCAAAAGACTTTTACAACTAGGAAGTACAAGTCCTGTTGTGATAACACGCCCATACACATATAAGAAGTACATAGACTTAATATATTAAGATACTCCTGAAATTTTTAAACTAAATGGAAAAGTGCTAAGGACCATTCTTGTTTGCAAGTATTACAGATTGTATCAGGGACTGGACTTAAAAAAAATCAGGAACAGGAGAAAGATCCCCCCCTAGTTTATACATGAAACTACGTTGTGCGCACTCACACACATCTACAAAATGAAGTGGATAGCTGAGGCATCCATCCACCTAATTATTAACCCCAATATTGTCAGATAAGACACTTGGCATAAGACATGTTTTGATTTTTTGCAAAGAGGTGGTGTCTGAACTTGAGTCATTGATCAAGGGTATCTTAAATCTATTCAGAGTGACTGAATTATTTGGTGGCTGAAAGAATATTCATAAAACATGGAAGCTGGGAATGGTGTTTCTGGACTTCCATACTTGCAAATACAGGGCATGGAGAATTTACAAAGGGTCAAGAGTTTTTTACTGAGTTACACCCCTAAAGCCACCCGTGACCACATTTCTGAAGAGTTCGGCAGAACCCCCACTTCCCATGAGGGCAGAGCATCTAGTAATGTCTCCAGGAATGAGCAAAACCCCACATGAAGCCAAGTGTTTATGAGTATAAGCTCTTTTGGCAACATGTCCCATGTCACACAGTCTTATTAGGAGACCAGGGTCAATACTTCGAGCTCCATTTTAGGGCTGGAGCATAAAGAGACTCACTGAGCTCTGTGAAGCAGTAAAAGTGACAGAAAGCAATGAGGCTCATTTGTAATCCTCTTGCTTGGATCTCAGTTCTCAGGTGTGTATCTCAAGCAGGTGTGTTTGCGGAGACACACCCTCCTTCCTCCCCGGGGTCTTCCCTTCTCCCTTACTTCCTCCATCTGTAGCTCTGAAATGCTTCTGTGAACAATACTGTGGGAGTCCCAGTTGAGAGAACCAAGGCAATGGGCCATGTCACCCAAGCCAAAATCAAAACAAAACTGTTCCTAGAAAAAAGAGGAGAATAATTTCTGAGCCAGACTTTAATAATGGAAAGCCAAAACTCAGATAATTGGGGTAATTGTGGTTTGTTTGCTTTGTCTGTTTGACTTAATTAGCTGACTAATGTCCTTATTGTTAATTATATTTGGGGTGGCAGAACCCCAAACCGTAAGGTATCCCTGCCCTGGCTGATTTGGGGCAAGTTGCTTTATCTCCTTGAGTCTCAATTAGAAAAATTCCCTAAATTATACATATTTTAACTTATATTATACACGTTTCCTCAACTAAAAAAATTATAAAAGTGCTGTGAAGGTGGGAGGAAATAACTGCTCAGCCCATACTGAAATCTCAATAAGAACTTGTCACTGTTTTCCCTAGGGTGACATGTGAAACCGGACTTACAAGGGTAAGAGGGAAGGTGGGAAGGGCTTCCAAGGAACCAGCCTTTGTTAAATGTCTACTGTGTGCCAGTGCATTCAACAAAAAGGTGTGTCCTCTCTCTGCATGTTGGCCATGCCACCAATGTACTTTCCTTGGGCCCCAGTGAGTGGGCAGTTCTCTATAACCAAAGAATGGGGTTCCGCCTAGCACTCCGGTTGGAACATATATTTTCTAGTTACTGAGAGACCTCAGATGAAGCATTCAATCTCCTTGACCCACAGTAGTGAGGAAGTGGTTCCCTTTTTCAATTCTTTCTCAGTACTGATTCCATCAAGCAGAATGTCCTCAGTTTGGAGTTACTGAATCTTTAACATACCTTTTACAGTCTGTAATCTTCAGTTTTAATTGAAAGAAGCAGGTCATAATCTCAGAACCTTCATCAGACAACTGGCTAGCTAGAGTTTAATTTTTTCAATGTCTCTTTATGGTGATTTTTTATAATTAGAATAATACCAAGTTTTCTTTTAAATAATTTTTAGTGAAAAGGGGATGTGATTTAAAAGAATGAATAAATATTAAGTAATTGTGATAAAGACATATAAGGATCGAAGGAGTTGGGATGCTGATGTGGCAAAAATCATGGCCATTATATTATAGTGATGGACGTTTGGGAGCTACTGCTCGGAAGGGGCACCAGGACTGTTTTATAGGGTCTTATGACCTCTTAGCCTAGTTTTAAAGCCATCCAAGGCTCTCAACCCAAAGGAATGAAAAGGTAACAGACACGGTTGTGTGAATCTACCTATGGACTGTGATGATTCACTGTGTGAAATGCCATGTTCTTGAATAGAATGATAAAAACACACATATACAGATCATACACAGTCAGCCAGAAATAAATCTCTAGGCTGCTGGCAAAGCAGCCAGGGAAAAGAAGTAGCCTAACTCCAAAAAATCAGACCCTAGGCCCCTTACATCTGTGCTCCAGAGGACTGTAGTTTCTGCACGCAGGGTGAACGTGAAGGAAGGTAAAGATGGAACGGCCAACGAAAACAAAAACAGTGATCAGGTAAGAAGAAGCCATGGGGCGCCCGGGTGGCACAGCGGTTAAGCGTCTGCCTTCCGCTTAGGGCATGATCCCAGCGTTCTGGGATCAAGCCCCACATCAGGCTCCTCCGCTAGGAGCCTGCTTCTTCCTCTCCCCCTGCTTGTGTTCCCTCTCTCGCTGGCTGTCTCTCTATGTCAAATTAATAAATAAAAAATCTTAAAAAAAAAAAAAAAAGAAGAAGAAGCCTTTTCTTGGTATCAGTGTACTTACTGTATTCTTACTGCATGCATTTGTGATCAATAAATCCCCATTTCTCTTGGAAAAAAGCATAAGCAAAGTATTTTGTAGTAAGGGGTCATTAGTGAGCATACCTCAAGAGGTAAGAAAGTAAACAGAAAATCCCTATGAAAAGAAAAGACCACAAGGTCTTTGTCTTCATGAACTTACTTAGTGTATATACTAATGTAACACTCATGCTTCCAAGTATGATTTTCTCATTTCACAGATGGGAAAACAGGATCAAAGGAGTAAGAAAATACCTCTCTGTTAGTTAAACAATTAGTAGAGATAGAACAGGAATCCAAACGTAGGCCTAACACCCATTCATTTTTCGCTCTCTTTTCCAACTGGATTGGATAGTATTTTGTTTTCTTGTTGGTTTTTGTTCGTTTGTTTTTTCTTGTTTTTTTCTTTTTAAATCAGGATCTTTAGACATAAGATTTAAAGGTTCTGCTTTCTTTTCTTGGAATCTGAGACAGCTTTATCTGCAAGCAATTTTTTAGGTGTTCAAAGCAAGTTTGGATCCATTTTATTATTTCATTTGTTTATGCAATAAACTTGATGATGGAATAAATCTGTGACCTAGAAGATAGTGTGGACTCTTTCTGGAGTTCTTCCTTACATATACACCGTTCAACTTACTTGTTTTCATGCACTGATTCATTCATTTGACTGTATTTACCAAATGTCTGCTCCGTGCTTGCCACTGGCTTTCATCTTCTGCATTTACCCACAAATGAACGCGGAACTGTCCTGCATCACATAAGTTGCACACACTATCATCATGTTAAACGTGCTCCAGCCACACTTGATCATTATAACTACGTTCTCCCCAGGGAAGGTGAATGAAGACGACCTAAGAAACAAGTGCTTTGATCAGAGAATTGGTTTCCAGGAATTTTTTTTTTCTTTCTTTTCTTTCAGTTTAAAGGGAAAAAAATTGAAAAAGAAAAAACCCACAGGCAAAAGAAAGTTTCTTCAGTATATGGACGAGCTCTGAAAGATCTTCATGAATGTCAAAGTGCACAAATACACTCTCTTCCTCAACTCCTCTCAGCAGCACAATGTTTAGAAGGCTCGGAATGTACAAATGGGGACACAGGTGATGCCTTAGGGTTTGAAAGAGAAGTTAGTAAAATGAGCTTCCTTCTGTTTTGCTCCAGGGCTCCTCAGTGTAACTTTTCCTGGTAATTTCTACCTAGAAAGTCAATTCAACTTACTGTCTTGCTTCATCTAAATGGACTTTTCAACATCTCCGTCTTCTTTCATTTCCATTACTTTATCATTCTTGGTTTGAATGATATAACTGAATAAACCTTGCTACCGTTGTATTTGTCTTTATAAGAGTGGCTTGAAAGCCTCTCTTTTGATGAGACTTCTATCCCCACTATTCTGTTCTTTCATATGCAAAGGCTGATCTTTTTAGAAAAAGTTTTTCTGATGCCTTTTTGCTTTTTTTGTCCTTAAGTGCCAAACAGATCTTTGGCTCTGACCAGAGATGGTAACATGGGTTTTTATTTAGGCAAAATTCAGGAGTAGAACATGGAAAATATTACAGATTGTATGTGCTCTTTTACTTACTCACTGAATAAATTTAAGACACTATTCATTGACTATTAATGTAACACATTTATCAAACGCCTAGTGTCTGCAAGACTGTATGCTAAGATTTGGCAATGAAGTGCTAAACAAAGGTATACATTGCATCAGACTGCTTTAGAGAAGAGAGTAATTGTACAATCAAATACCAATTACCTTCAGGTATACAGAATCAAATATCATTGTTCTCTGCTCTAAAAACATGACACGGCTATATGTGGTATGTACCTGCGGATGTAATGAAGCAATATTTAGTAAAGCTGTGTTGAATGAATAAATAAAGAAATACAGAGGTGGAGAAGAAAAGTCTCTGGAAAGGACAAGTTAAAATAATCTAGAATTAGGGATTTTGGTAAATCCATGGTTGAGAAAATAAGCACTCAACAAGGAAAGAACAAGACTGGGAAGACCTATAATGATGTTTTAAAAATAATCAAAGGGGTCCAATGGTGAAACTTATCGACCTCTACAACCAGGTACATTAAATTGCTCAATGGAGAGACAGTTATTTTTAGAAAAAAAAAAAAGAAAGAAATAGGGAATCATGTTGTATATACTGCTGTGTTAATTTATAGCATTTACTATTCAAGAAGTGATATAAGTTGAAAAGATATAAACTGGTCTATAAGATGAGCCATGCTAAGAATGGACCCAAACCAATTTGGTCATTCACAGTTACTATGTTATTTTTAGAAATTGTAGCCTTAAAAAATTTACAGGTAGTTCATAGTTAAAGATTTCCTCCCCTACAACTTTGCTACCAGGTTCAAATGAAACTAAGTATTAACCCAAAACCTTCTGAACATATGGAATTGGTAAGAAAGCAGGCACCAAACAATCTAGAACACACTTAGTAATCTTGAATGCCAATCCTGTCCTTTTATATCACACTTTGTATGAAAGTCTCACTGGACTACAAGCTGATAAAATTCTAGCGTAAGCAGCAGTTAGCCCTATGGCTGGAAATGGACAAACACGGTCCTCCTATTCAGTGACCTAGGCAACCCAGCTTTGGCTGCCATCTCAAAAGGTGCACATAGGAACATCCACTTAGAATGGAACAGTTTATGGCAGTTAAACAATCCCATCTGAGCACAACTAAAAAAGCTAAATAGAATATTTTAAAAATCTGTTTTAAGCCATCAGAGGTCTGCAAAAGCAGTGAGTCCAAGGTGGGCTAACATTTCAGAAGAGAAACTCCCAGAGGGGAGATCCAAGACTCTGCAGCAACTTTGTCCCAGGGGCATTTGTCAGTTCTGGGTGTGGCCAAGAGTCTGGGAGGCCTAAGTGGGTTCCTGCCAAGGGCCTCTGCTGAGAAAGTGGCAGAGACTCCGGAGGCTGTGCGACTGGAGGTGACCCGGCTGGGGATGGGAATGGCCTTAACACGCAGCTAGTTTCCTCTTCAAGACCATGAAGCTGGGCAGAGTGTGAGGTTTAGAAGACAGTTTTTAAAAATCTCTGAAAAGCAGAACAGAATTTTCCTTAAGTTTGTGGTTCTGAGGAGACACAGACCTGCTCAGGGAGGAGCTCTGGTTAACAGGGCCACAGTGGCAGCCCTGAGCTGGCCTGCCTGCAGCCACCTTCTCCCCAGTAACACCTGTCCATTCTGCCAGTATGGCCAGAGCTGAGACTCCCCCTTGGCCCAGCAGAAGGTCACTGCTAGGAGGCAGAAAGCCAGAAGCACTGGCATTCATGAGGCCATAATGACCAAACTGCAGACCTGGGGGGCCTCAAACACACAGCTGATTTCCCCTAGGAGGCAGAAAGCCAGAAGCACTGGCATTCATGAGGCCATAATGACCAAACTGCAGACCTGGGGGGCCTCAAACACACAGCTGGTTTCCCCTCAAGAAAGGTGCAGAATTCTAAAGCTTCATTGAACAAGAGACTAAAAATCAAAAA